>NC_056738.1:443796815-444129315 GCF_019279795.1 Protopterus annectens
TCTCTCAGATTGTTCTGTTTTGGTATGTTTTCTAAAACAATGCTGTCTCTCACATTGTTGTGTTTTGGTGTGTTTTCTGAAACAATGCTGTCTCTCAGATTGTTGTGTTTTGATGTGTTTTCTAAGATCTGTGTTTTGGTATTTTTTTGTTTGCTCCAATAGATTGCTATTTATATTGACTTGTTGAATTAGGTATTTTGAAAGCAGTGGATGCATAGCATCATGCTTTAAACATTTAGGTAGTAAGTGAATTGTTTGGAAATTGAGCAAGGTAAATTTAAAGGGTGTAATTATATTATTTTTATTAACATTGGAAGTATAAAATGTGCTGCCCGTCTGTAATATAAAAGACAGCAACTCTTAACTTTTTTTTTGTTAGTGCTTACTATGAAGTAGAAAAAAACTGTAGCATTTCATGTGATTTAATAGAAGTTGGGATACATTGGCTATACTGTTTGTTAGTGGGGTTGACGAGGATTATAGATAAACTATTTTATCTTACTTCATTGGTCAGGGGAGAGATTGTTTGGTATATTGGAACACCTTGTGAGTCTCAGGTATTCTAACAAGTGTACCAGAACGTTTTTGGGTTGCCTAGGTATGTGTGTATTGTAATTTGTTTTACGATATTTAATCTTGGCAGTAGTACTAATTTATATTTGCTTTTGTATTTGTTTTATGTTTTGGAGTTTATATAATCAGCTGTGTTACTTGCCTTATTTTTCCAAGCATTATCTGTAGTTTTTATTTGTTGGTAATTGAATCTAAATTACATCTATGCATGATTCCAGCCATTAACTGCATGCAGCCTAGTATAGGAAGATGTAAATAATCCATAAGACAAACTACTCAAAAAGAACGAAGAAGAGGCAGGCAATGGTAATTTTAACTGTTTATATGAAAAAATGTAGCGATTTCATCAAGTAACATGCACTCAACTTCATCAGATTTGAGTTCGGTCACCCCTTTTTGTCTTTCACTACTGACAACATGTCTTTGCATGTACATTCCTGAAGCACTTAATACTTAAAGTTGTTTTTGAATTACATCTAAAACCTATTCATTACTGTTTTTTTCCTCCTTCACTTTTCATTTTATACATGTATTCTGTTTCTTCACACTGCTATGTTTCTTTTCAATGATTCTGAGTTTATATATTCTTTCTTAAATGTCCTTCCACTTCTATCATGCTCTACGGCCAAAACCATAAAACTGCACATTACAGATTTTCTGTAATTCTCCTACTTTCTATTGCATTCAGACCCCTTTTTTGCAATTGAATTCGTATAACTTGGGAGTAAAGGTTTATGAGCACTTTTGAAGTAATGTAGATAATAAGGTAACTTATAAATTAAAAAAAGTGCTTGGAATGATCTCACTTGTGAAGATCTGTGCTAAGATTAATACAGAATAAGTGACAGAATATCATGAAATTAATCTCCTTCTTTAAAATATCAGATTGAAGAGAGCTTTTATATTATAATTACATTTCTTCAAGCAAAACTTGGACTAATGAGAGACCTTCCAAAATCCACAAAGCAGGCACAATATTACCAAATAACACAAAGTCACCGCAACTGAAAAGAAAATAGTTGTTTATTCCAAAATCCCTTCCAGAACAATGCGAGTTGTAAATCACAGGAACCAAAAAAATGGCAGCTTACACAACACGCAAACTGCCACCTCTCACAGATAAGACCAGCATACACCAAGCAAATAATGGAGAAGTCCAAACTATTGAGATAAAAATCCAAGGCTTCTTTTAATGATGAAATACAAAATGGTTTAGCGCTTTCACTCGCAGAGGCGAGCTTCATCAGAACACAGAATTCATTGAGTGAACAGATTTTATACTAAAAAAGGCGCCAAAACTGGCTAAATTCAATTAAATAACATAAAATTTAAAGCAATATCAACAATAAAATGCTTGTTAATCAAAAAATGTTCATTAATCAAAAAATGTCCGATCTACCTAAGGAATTCCAGGTCTAACTAAAAAATAAAAATTAAAATTAAAATTGGGCTTGTACATAACTATAAGCACAGCAGAATATCAATACCAAAATCAATCTTGTAGAAGCAAAGGTTTAATAGAGAGGTAGTCATTAATACTAGGCGGTGTGGTGGCATCTGTATACACTTGCCACCATAATTCTCTGTATGACAGATAGTTTTTAATATTACCACCTCTGGGGTTACTCCTTACAGATTCCAAGATACCAAACTTAAAATTATGTTCAACACCATATTTCAATATATGTCTAAACAAGGCGTTTTTTGTGTCGTTATTCCTGATAGAATACAAATGAGAATAGATTCTTTGTCTAAGTTGTCTCTCAGTTTTGCCAATATAGAAAAACTGACAAGACATACAAATTGCAATGTACACTAGCATAGTAGATCTACAGTTGCCCTTAGTTAGATAAAGCTTAGTGCGACAAATATTGTTTAGACATATAGTACTTAACTCAAAAATATGTGAGCACTGATGACATGTGCCACATTTAGTTGTGGTAATACCTAGATGAGAATGAGAAAAAGTTCCATTTTCCATAATACATTTCAGATTTTTACCCATTCTGAAAACAAAACATGGTTTAGAACCCACCCTATCTAACATGTCCTGTGTAGATGTTAAAATATGCCAATTATTAATCACTATATTTTTGAGCATCTGACTATATGGACCATACTCAATAATGAAGGCAGTGTAAAATGATTTAGTGCATTTCAAAGAAGTTAAATCGGAACCCCCACTAGAGTTCGTAATAGTTCCAGACATGCCCGTGAGATCTTGGCCATCAACGGCAATGTCATTAGTCTCTCCCAACAACGGGGAATATCTAGACCCCCATTGTCTCATAACATATGTGACTATATCATTCAACATAGCCGTGTCATAACCCCTCTCAATAAATAAACCAGTCATGAATTTCAACTCATTTGCCATGTCCTCAAATCTAGAGGTCATTCTGATAGCCCTAATGCATTGACCTTTAAAAATATTCCTTTTTAACTTGTAGGGGTGATAACTATTAAAGTCTAAATAAGCATTAGTAAAAGTCACCTTCCTGTGAATTACAGATTTGAATCCGTCAGAATCAACAGAAACCAATGTGTCTAAATAAGGTACACCAATATTATTGTTAGTGGAAGTGAAGTTGAGGAAATCACAACTAGAATTCAGATATTTAATAAAACTGTCAAATGTGTTGCTATCACCCGTCCAAAGGATGTAAATATCATCTAAAAACCGGGAGTAATACACTACATTAACAAAGTAGTGACTGTTGAAAACATAATTCTCCTCCCAGTCCAACATGACCAAATTGGCGAAGATGGGTGCGCAAGCAGCTCCCATTGCAACACCACTAGTCTGCCTGAATATCTCACCTTCATAGAATATAAAATTATATTCCAACACAATACTCATCAATTCAACCAGGACAGAAATTTTGTCCCAGCTGAAATTGGTGTGTTTCCTCAAACTTCTAGAAAAAGCTTCCAAACCTTCCTCAATAGGTATACAACTAAATAAATCTATAACATCAATTGAGCTAAATATTAAATTGTCTTTTACAGTGTGAACAGGGAAATTACGTAAAAATTCCCAAGAATCTTTGACCAAGTGCTTAATTTTGTCATAGATAAATTTTAAAGTAGTGTCAATAAACACACCTATAGGGAATGTCTTCGCTTTACTACCAGATATGATAGGTCTAAATGGCGGATTCAGATGGTCTTTATGTACTTTAGGAATGCCCACGATGGTGGCTAATGTGGGAAATTCAACCTTCATAAACTCAAATTGTTCATTAGTAATCCTTTGTTCTAGTCTATAGTCCTCAAGGAACATATCAATTCTTCTGTATGCAATATTTAGTTCATTAAGTGAAGCCACTGCATAATTACCAGAAGAATGAAGTATATTATGAATTTTCGAACTGTACATCATAGTATCAAAAATTACAATGCCTCCACCTTTGTCTGGCTTCATTATTCTATAACTGTGGTCCATACGTAAGTCATTAAGAATGAAAGCTTCCTCTTTTGTTATATTAGAAATGCCTTTGAAAGTTTTTTTGTTTTTGACCTTTCTATTAAATTTGTAAATTTCTTTGGTGACCTTATTCTCAAAGGCAGAAATGACAGGATTGTTATTAGGAACAAAAGTACTTTTCTTCTTTAAAATAGTGCCTTTAGACTCATTGGTAGTAACTGCATTGTCAAACATAATAGCCAAATTTAGTTTTCTAATGAATTTTTTAAAATCAAAAATAGTATCAACTACTCGAAATGAAGGTGTGGGTATGAATTTCAGACCTTTCGAAAACAAACTAAAATGAGCTGTATCCAACCTGATATTACTGTAGTTGTAAATTTTAAAATTGTTACATTCACTAATAATATTGTCAATGACCACAATATTTGGAGAGAGAATCGAAACAGTGACAGAACTGTCAGAAGTAAGAGAGTCTGTTAAAATTTCTCTCTCCATTTTCCCCCTTTGTTCCACCTCCCTTGAGGTCCTGTTCTGGAAAGAGGACGAAAATCCTGCTGTGAATGATTTTTTCCATATTCAACCTCATAAAATCTGTCCTCTGACTCCATATGTACACTTGGCTTGTTATTAACCCATTTGTAGCAGACATGTCTGCTATATTGCTCTTTGTCCCTCTGAATTTTCTTTAATTTACGGTCAAAAGCTTTCCTAGCCCTATCGTCAGCTAATGAAAATTGTTTATAAAATAGTTTCTCCCACTGCTCAAACGCCAAATCATGTACAATGGTATTATTTAATGTCTCTATCTCAGAAATACATTTACAAGGTTTTGTATCGTTGTATTTGATCAATTTTTTCATATATTCTGTACCAAAAGAATCAAACAGAGCATTAAAATCGTTTTCCACATCTATTGTAATATCAATGCCCAATGGCATTTTGAAAAACCTAAGACCCATAGGTACTATTTTAGCAGAAATACAATGATTCAGATACGCATTGTCCAATTTTAGGGCATTAATGCTGTTCAGTTTCTTACCAAAAGAATAAATTAAGTCCCTTAAAGTGCTTTTAGCAACATTTCTGCCCTCATAAGATTTGTGTTCGTATGCATTGTCGAATTTACAGTCAAATTCGATAAAATTTTTTAATGCATTGCGTTTATCAACAGATTCTTTATGAATTTTAGAATTGTTATGAGCAGCAGTAGCAGAAAAAGTACCTTTAGGTTGAAAAATGTCCCGCGACATTGAATTATGTGTGCGTGGTGGTAAAACTTGTTTGGGTGTGGCGCCAGTACGCCTAGCTTCTTCCGCAAAGTTACTAAAAGAAAAATCAAATGTAAAGTCACAGACATCATTCCTAATGTTGTCCGCTTGAACCGCGGATTCAGGTAGATCGATCTCATTCCGCAAAACTATACCAGAGCCCTGACCGTTAGGTACTCCAGGCGATGAAGTAGAAAGCACTTCCTCCTTGTCGACAAATGATGTGTTGGTGTGGGTGTCATCATCCTGCGACCGTCTAGAGTGTACCGGCCCATTAGCAGTGTTGAAACCAGGAAGTTTCCTATTAAGAGGACTGAACAAAAGATGCTTGTCAGAGGCAAGTTTTCCAAAAAGTTCCAAAACTTTGGCCACCTCCCCGCGTAAGGATGCAACCTCATTACGTAAACTATAAAGTTCCTTACAATTGTCGGGTGAGGAGTTGCTGTGAATAATGTGAGAGGTATTCATGACAACACCAGAACAATGCGAGTTGTAAATCACAGGAACCAAAAAAATGGCAGCTTACACAACACGCTAACTGCCACCTCTCACAGATAAGACCAGCATACACCAAGCAAATAATGGAGAAGTCCAAACTATTGAGATAAAAATCCAAGGCTTCTGTTAATGATGAAATACAAAATGGTTTAGCGCTTTCACTCGCAGAGGCGAGCTTCATCAGAACACAGAATTCATTGAGTGAACAGATTTTATACTAAAAAAGGCGCCAAAACTGGCTAAATTCAATTAAATAACATAAAATTTAAAGCAATATCAACAATAAAATGCTTGTTAATCAAAAAATGTTCGTTAATCAAAAAATGTCCGATCTACCTAAGGAATTCCAGGTCTAACTAAAAAATAAAAATTAAAATTAAAATTGGGCTTCCTCTGAGGAAGTTTGCTTGGAGCAGACGAAAGTGCTCATTCTGGAAGTGATTTTGGAATAAACAACTATTTTCTTTTCAGTTGCGGTAACTTTGTGTTATTTGGTAATGAGAGACCTTATTTAACCTAGGTGTGTCATATGCAATAGGCAAGATGTGCTGATACAATTCTCTCACCATATGCCCTACTGACATCGCCATACCAAGCTTTACATATCTATGTATATGTATATATATATATATATATATAGAGAGAGAGAGAGATAAAGATGACATAGCTGTGTATGTATTTATATAGATATATTACTAATTGACCTTTTATTCCTCATATCTGCAGCCATATGAGATGTCCTCAAATGTTAACATCCTGGCTGTCATGCTGGCAGTCATTAGCAGGGCTTTCTTTTCAAGCCTGCTGTGTTTCTCTATTCATGCCTGCTAGCATCCATGAATTGGTTTAACTACTCTGTATTTGCAGGGAATGTCCCTTTCCATGGTAATGTAATGCCCTAAAGTTGTCCATGCCCCTTCATTAGTATAATCTACACATTTGATTTTTCAATTTCCACCTGCCTGTCCAGAATGTTCACTTCGCCACTTTACAGTGATAGCTTACATCTTTTTTTTTTTTTTTTTTTTTGCATATTGTAGATAATTATTTAAAAAATGCAAACTCATCTTAACAGAACCCAGCTAAATCTACAGGTGAACCCTGAAACTGTATCTGTGCACTGTGTTCAGTATGTCACTGCATATTTATATTCATAGATGTGAATTGCTGTAGCCCCTGTGGGTGCACACTTGTATTCTGTTTTCACGAATAGCTCACAGCATTATCTGATACGCATGATGCTAGGAGCTCCTATGCCTGAGTATGGAAGTAACTGTGTGTAGCCTGACAGCATTACACAGCCCACTAAAGTAAAATAGCTTCGCTGCTTGCACTGTGTCTTACATACTTTTTAACTGTCCAGATTTTCAAAGAATATCCAGATTTTTGCCTCATATTTTGTTTGTTCCTCATAAAATGTCTGATTTTTCTGAATTTTTATAGTGAATCAGTGAGGATTCAATTAATTAAATAATGACAGGCATTTGAGTTTTAGACTTTATATCCTTCAGAAAATATATGGTAATACAAGACCTTTTATTCTAGCAACTTTTTAAGTTTAAGAGCAATATTTAAAATTTGTCTCTATTTTTGAGGCTTTGCCCCCCCCCCCATTGTCTTTCCTTTGTCCAGTGCTTTTGTACTAAGAAGGTGAGGCTTTAATATACATAGACTGCCTTATTTCCTTCTGCTGTGGTCCCCAGTTGTGACAGACTGTAATTTAATTGTCATGATCCTGCACCAGGGCTCCATTACAGCATTACAATGTGGAGGGGATCTGATACTCTACAAGCTGCCATTGGCTGAAGCTTGTTGACATATGTTTGAGGATGGGCCAAAGTACTGTGTGGGAGCAGATTGCCTACACAGTAGAGGATTCTGTTACCAGTTTGGTCTTTCCTGCCATACAATAAAGATGTTTTTAGTTTTATGCTGATATGTTGCCCAACACTGTGTGTAGGGCAATATACTTGTAGGGGAGATAGCTTACTGCCTAACCCCAGTTAATGGACAACCCAATGCCTGGCCAGGGACGAGTCACCTTTTCACTTCCCCATCCTCATTTTAATGGTGTTTATATTAATAGAGTGCAAGTATATATGTCATCTATTCACAACCCTGATGCAATCTTATCCTTCTGTTATTCAGGAAAACCTCTTGATAAACTTTAGTCTGGGAGTCCATCTGGACCTTTTTAGTCTAAAAGTGTTTAAAATTAATCTCATTACCTTCTGCAGTTTTTGGTGAGCTGTTGATGACCAACCTACCAACCACCTATTGAAAAGTAAGCTTATTATCTAAAAATAGCTGTGACTCTGAAATAAACATTAGCTTTATCTTAATATTACAAAACAAAAAATTCCATGATTGCCCTGAAGACCACACTGTGATCCTTAATAATTTGACATCCCTGTCACAACACCAACCTGAACTTGATAGAAGGGAGTGATCTCAAATGCGCTCACAGTCTAATGACGTGCATTTGCTAGTATACTATAAAATGAGTTTAGTCTAAATTTCACTCCCATGATGATGGTACCCTTAAAAGCCCTGTATACCTCAAACCACCCATCACTAAAGAACACTTACTGAAAATAACTCTCTATCAGAAGCAGAGGACAAGATAGCATGATAGACGGTTTGTTACATGGTAGTAAACCTGCCCTGGCAGAACTTCTCTAAAGTATTTAATCTGTCCCGGAAGTGTGACATGCAGCCCTATTGATGCCACTCCATAATGGTGGTGCTACTACTGTCTCAAAATCTATAGGCCCATCAGCCTAATGAGCCTCATTTGCTAGGCCATATAACACTTTACATCACACTTGATTAACATAGACATTAAATGTTATCAGCCTGGATCTGCCACAATTTAGTTTTGTAAATGGTAGAACCTTTCTAGTGAATCTTGTAAACATATTTGAAAAGCTAACACAAGCTGTTGTGAAGTGGGCACATTGCACACATGGCTTACATTTATTTCTTTAAGGCCTTTCACGCTATCCCCCATGCAAGTATATTTAGTCAACTAAATGTGCTACAGATAGCTATCCATCTTGCCACAGAGGTGTCTAATTGGCTAAAATCGGCTGAACAGTTTGGGTGGCAGGGGGTGGTATCTGAGAAATATGGATGTGACCAGTGGTGCCCTGCAAGGCTTAATGCTTTTGTTGAGAATTTACTTCTCTGACCTTCAAACTAAAAAGCAAGACCTATAGCTAATCAAGTTTGTGGATGACTGCAAAATGGTAGTCATTGACAAATTCCCCTCTGACATGGGAATCCTCCAGTTGGAACAGACACTTATAAATACTTGGTGTATTGAAAATAGGCTTAAATTAAATGCAAAAAAAATGCGACACTGTCCCATTTGGCAGATAAAGCACCCCAGCAGTATATAGTATTGACAGTATTCCACTTCCAAATCAAAATGTACTTACAGGTGTGAGATCATGACCTGGTCATCACCAACATGGGCGACAGGTGTTCCTCACCGGAGGTCAACCCGTCACTGGTTAGATCACACCATAAACTAATCATTCTGGATGTCCGCACCACACCACCACCCCCAACCAAGGAAACCACAGTGAAAAACTTTTCTATAGCAAACTTCACCTTACTTAAGACAGAGGTGGTAAACAGCCCCACGCTAAAGGATAACAGTGTACAAGATGCAGGAACCTTTACAAATGCACTCTATGAGCACCTACAAGGATGCATAGATTGGGCCATCCCTAGCAAAACTAAAACTCACTCCCCTAAGAGAAGGAAACCAGTCTGGTGGACCCCTGCCATAAACAGGCTATACAATAGAAGGAGGAAACTAGTTCAGAAAAAAAAAGCAAATCCCAAGAAGGAAAGACATCCCCTGATTAGTATCAGTAAGAAACTAAGGTCCTTCATAAAATCATCCAAGGCTAACTTCGAAAGAAAAATAGCCAAGTATTCGAAAAGTAACCACAAAGCCTTCTTTAGCCATGTCAAGAATCTAAGTGGCAACTCACAGATATGCTCTGCAAAATATACTGAACCTACTGATATTGTCAACATCCTGGCAGATAGATTCAGTGCAAACTTCACTCCACTCTCACCCCCGAAAGGGCCCACAACAATACTGGAAAAGTGTAGTGTCCTAGAAATCACAGACGCACAGGTGAAAACAGCCCTTTCAAAAGCCAAAAGCACAGCATCAATGGGGCCAGATGGTGTCCCAGGCTGTGTCTTGCATGAATTACAGAACAAACTAACCCCCCACCTAAACACACTGTTCAACCTTGGCCTCTCCACAGGCTACATGCCCATAGAATGGCACACAGCAAAGGTTATTCTGCTCCACAAAGGAGGGGCCACAACTGACCCTGGTAACTATCGCCCCATAAGCTTGACTAGCCTGGTCTGCAAGGCTATGGAGCACATCATCATAAAGATAAACATAAACCCCCTACGTCACGAGATGGGTTGCTGGGTTGCCAACTGGCTTAGAGACATAATTCACACAGTAAGAATAGCGGGCTCCAGGTCCAACTCTAAACCAGTCACAAGTGGTGTCCCACAAGGCTCGGTCCTGGGATCCCTACTGTTCAGCATATATTTCTCAGAATTACAGGCAAACACAGTTCACCAATGACTGCAAAATGGGAGCCATAATTGACTATCCGGCTGACACGGACATTCTCCAAAAGGGCCTTACTGAGACGGACACCTGGTGTCAAAGTCATGGTCTCAAGCTAAATGCCAAAAAATGCATAGTCATCCCGTTTGGGAAAAACAAAACACCCATGAATTACCACATAGGTGGCAGCCCCCTTAATACAGAAGAGGTAATAAGAGATCTGGGGACCCAGGTAGATAGTAATCTCTCCTTTGACAATCATATTGCCAAAGTAGTTAGGAAATCCTCCTATGTAGCCCCATCTAATTACTAAAGGGTTTACATCTAGAAATAAATAGGTTATAGTGCCCCTCTACTCGTCACTCATCAGACCCATCATAGAGTACAATGCCCCATTTGGGATGTGCCTCACAAGACACTTCCAACAGCGGGAAAGACCACAAAAGTACCTCACCAAGAAGATTACTGGCCAAAAACATATGTCCTTTGCAGCCCAACTGGAAAAGCTCTGGCTGTACTCATTGGCATATCGCTTACTCAGAGGTGATCTCTGCTTGACTTACAAAGCCATGTCCAACTCAGAATTGATGGACATGCTCCACCTAAAGAAATCCAAGTCACTGCGAGCCACTCGCTCTAGTGAGCTAAACCTTGCCACAACAATAAATAGAACATGCTAGAGGGATAGATTCCTGTCACAGAGACTCCCCATGCTTTGGACCAAAATTCCTAACTACATTAGGCAGAGCCCTTCACTAACACTCTTCAAGAGAAACCTTGACGAGTGGATGGGTAACAGAAAATACACCTCTGGGATCACTTCATTTGCTCTTCTTGACAGAGGCTCAGTTAATTTATCAATGGGGCGGCGAAAGCTGACACACTCTGGCTATGCTTATAAATGCCCTTGGGCAGATAGCCCTACCTATGAACCTATGATAATTCCCTCTCCATTGAGCAGCACCACGTAACAGTGGTTAACAGGAAATACTTGTATATGGCACACCTAGCTCCAAGCGAATATCTTCCTGATCTAAAGATGTTATTGCCCCTTGTATTCTGCACTGATCAGACTAATTACAGAATACATCATCCCCTTTGGGATATATGTCCCCAAGCATATCAAACAGAAAGACCCCAGCATTTGTAAACAAAGAGGATTCCAGCCTTAAAATCCCTAAACTACTAAAAAATGTTGGAAGCATTATTTCTCTTCACTTTCTTGTAGGCTGATTGGAGGAGACTTCTGCCTAGCTTTTGGGATGGTCAGGTACCTGTTAGTCCATAATCTGTTACCTTCTAAAACCCCACTCCTACAAATACCCAAGCAAGGAATCTTAACCTGATTCTGTGGATAAATGAAACAGGATGGAGGGACCGATTCATCACCTAGTGCCTCCTGCACCTCTGGAATAAACTCGGTATATATCACACCACTCAATATGCACAATCTTCCTTTAAATGCTTCAAAACTAAGGACACATTTTAAACATTGCCTGCATAATGTTGGAAAGTTGCTAGAATAAAATGCTGTGTTACCACCATACATTTCACTGCCAAATCTTGAACCCATGGACCCTGTGCAAAACAGTCAGAGCAATATACCACTATGCCAAATCAGCTTGTGAAAGAGAGGAAGACTGAAACTTAAATGGCTACCATTTAGTGAATTCAGTTCTCACCATAGCTGTCAACCTCTTAGCACAAAACACCTGAACAAAGCCAATAATGGGGGAATACAGCCCCCAAACATATTCAGTGAATTCAGTTCTCACCATAGCTCTCAACCTTAGCACAAAAAACCTGGACGAAGCCAATAATGGGGGAATACAGTCCCAAAAATAGGGACAAATTTAAAATATCCATGTTATAAACTTAGAAAATTGCTAGAATAAAAGGTTTTGTGTTACCATGCACTTTCTGAAGAATATGACGTCTGAAATTCAAATGCCTGTTATTTTTATGTAACATTTGTTAACCAGGAAAGTCTGACTTGGAACAAAAGCTAATTTTCAACAGAGCAGGGAGAAACACTTCAGACACATGTCTTCGTAAGATGGGAGGACATGCAGACTCCACACAGAAGGCACCCCAGCCAAGAATCAAACTAGGGAACCTGTAGCTGTTCGGCAACAATGCTACCAGTGCACAACTGCACTACTGACTTTACAAGGAAAAACTAACATACAGAAACCATAGATTTTATGAGGACCAGAACAAATATGAGGCAACAATCTGCAAATCTTTTTACAAATGGTGGTGGGTAGGGAATTCAGGCCCTTGCTACCTGCATCCAAGGTACAGGGTTCAAGCCTCAGTATTCTCTACCCACCACCATGTGTTCTCTAGTCACCAGCATATAGCAACTGAGCATTCTACACACACACACACACACACACACACACACACACACACACACACACACTCTGTGACAGTCATCGTACGGTCGCTAATACACACAATACATCTGCAGCAGTCACTAATCCAGTCGCCTGCACAAGCTCTTTGGTTTCCTGGCTCCACGACAGTAGCTAGAGCTAATGGCTCTGCGGGAGTAGGCTAGAGGCTCCAGCCTGTGGGCAATGCAGTTATGTGTACTTCCGTTCTGTGTAGTCATCACAGCACAGACTTCTGAGCCTGCAGGGCAGAGATGCCTTTCTCCCTTATCCGGACTGCCTAACACAGCAGTGTGGATAGGGAAGATGGCATCTCTGCCCTGCAGCCCAGAAGTCTGTGCGGTGATAAACACAGCAGTCTGGAGTTCTATGAGGAACTCCAGCATGCATGTGTGGAGTTCTGGGATTCACCAATTGTTTTTATTTCTTCTTTTTTTTTCTTTCTACAGGTGGGGGGCTGCAGTCCTATAGCACAAGCCGCCCCTGATGTAAACCAATTGTTCTAAAGCTGTGAAAAGTGCTTATTGTTTTACTTTCAAATACTCTTGTTCTAAATCTTTGCTTGCCAAAAAATGATTATGGGTTTATAATGAATAATCACAGGTGAGTTGATCGAAACATAAAACATCAAACAAGTTCCTTTGTGATATTACCGCTAATCGGCATTAACATCATTGAAATAAAGTCATTGCAAATTTAAACTAATAGGTTACATTTGTGTTTACCAAAAATAAAACAAAGATGGGGCTTTACTTGTGGGGAGCTCCATCCTTGCACCCCAGAAATTGAATGTACTAACTGTTTCTTGTCTTTTTCATAATCTGTCCACTAGTTTCCTTTTCAAAAGCCTATTGTATCACATAGTGAGGATTAGCTGTAAAGTATTTGTATAACCTTATCACTGTTACTGAAGGTAGTATGGTTCCAGTACTGACAGTTTTCTTCTACAGGCACTTGATATCCCCCATCATACAGCTATTTCATTTCTTGAGTTCTCTTATGTAACAACTTTTGAAATACATTTCTAAATACTTTTAACTCATCTCTGGGATATTGACAAATCTTGTCATTGTCGTTATTTCTTCATCCTGTAGTGCATTGCCTTTTTCATACTTTGTATGATGGTACTCCAAGGTTATCGATCTTGAATCCGTACCACTGTCATAAAATACTGATGGACGTAGGTGTTTGACCTTGAATCATGCACTTCTGTCAATAGTCACGGATGTAAAGGGGTGAATGTCGTTAAGAGCTTATGGCAAATGCAAACTATGGCCTAAGTGCATTGCAGTCTCTAACAATAGCCAAGACTTACCAAAGCTTTCTTTTTCGTGATTATATGCATGCAAATACACGCACAGTATTTTCCAGGAGAGGCTATTATTACAGTATATCTTTACTGTGTCTGAAATGCATGATACCACCAATTAGGCCAGTCTAGTCTTAAGGTCTTAGTTACTGAAGTCAAACACTAGTAATTGTGTATGACCTATCTATTGATTTGGTTTTTCACCTGACCAACATCGTTTGCATTAAGATATATATTATGCATTATATTACATTTTATTATTGTGTCTGCATAAGTATTTTTCATTTTTTGTTTAATTACTTATGTTTGCTTCTACTGAGCTAATGACCATTTTAGCATTCTTTGAATATCTAAAGTTACATGTGCTGTTTTTCATTCTTGACGTGTTTTATATTGATTATTTATTATGTTTTTTATCATTATTTTTTGCTATATCTTTGCAGCTATATACTTTTATTTTTAGTTTAATTATGTGGTTAATTGAATTTAAAATTTAAAATTGTGGTTAATTAACCATGTGATTGGGTAAAGGACTATTTAAAGTGGATACTAGCAGTCTTATTTTAACTTGAGAAAGCTCAGTATTTCAGACGAGCGAAAGCGCTTGTTTTTATGGACTTTATTAAAACTCTCATATTTTGAAAATGTTTTTTGGCATTTTCATTACAAGCCACTACTTTTGGATTGCTTTTTCCTTGCCTGAAGTTGGTTCTTCTTCTTGGTTTGGTCCCTTGGCTTTTGGCATTTTTTCTTAGTTATTGAATACTTTTTCATTGGGCCATTGAAATATTAAATTATAGCAAACAACATATACCAATACTTGTACTAATGTTTTGAGATTACCTTTTATAAACTGAGGCTCAGACATTAAGACATTACCAGCAGTCTCTTGTAAAAATGCATGTAACACTTTACTGAAGAGAAAAGGTAATAATAAAAAAAAAAAAAAAATGCTGAAAATATTCAAGCCAGAAAAGGAATTTTACTAGAAGAAAAAAATTTGTAACAGACATGTAATGAGAATATTTATAATTATAGAATAATACATCGAGAGCACCAAACTCCGCAGAAAAAAGTTACCAAACAAACACAATTAAAGAACACATCCAGAGGCTGTAGATGATCCACAGATAGAATATCCAATATTTAGTTTACAGTTTCTTTATAAAAGCAGGCTGTATTCTCCTTTTTTACAGTCTGTGCATAAAATGGTTCATTTTTAAAAGGTTTTAAATTTGTACCCAGTGTGATACCTGATCTAGCAGATGTTCTCCTTGATTTACATATGCATACTAGGAAATTAAATTTTAAAATATTATTTCATAATAACATTAATACAATTACGGAAATTTCAAATAAACAACATTTTAAGAAAAATAGTGTCTATAATCCCCCACTACACAGTCTGGTTGCCAGGTTAGAGAGAGCAGTCAAGGAGGACATCTACCAGCTTTGGGCTAATAATAATAAGGTATATAATAACCTTAATTTGAAAGAGAAACAACTGTTAAGAGAATTAAAGGAGGACAGGAGGATACGTATTATGACCCCTGAAAAGGAAGGGGGAATTGTTGTGTTTAATTTTGAAGGCTACATTGATGTAATGCAGACTGTTTTATTTAATGAAGATAAATATTTATAGGTGTCTATAAACCAAATACATATTTTGTATCATAGGATAGATAGTTTCTTAGAAGAATATGTTTTGGAAAACAGAATTGATATAGACACCTATCATTTCTTAACCAATAAACATCCCAGAGTACCTGCCACATTCGGTATTCTGAAAGTTCATAAAAAACATCAGTAGTCCACCTTTTAGACCTGTTGTGGCTGGCAGTGGGTCTAAGACACATAATTTGGCAGTATTCATTGACAGAATGGTTAAACATGTAGTTGAAAGTGTTCCTCACTTAGTTAAAGATTCTTGGGATTTTTTGGCAGAAATTACTCCCAACTTTTGGTCTTCAGATATAGTCTTCCTTACCATAGACATTCAGCAAAAATTACTCCCAACTTTTGGTCTTCAGATATAGTCTTCCTTACCATAGACATTCAGGATCTCTTCCCGAGTATACCTAAAGATGAAGGGTTAGAATACTTTGAAGAAGTTTTGTGTACCTGTTCAACTCTCAGCCAGGACCAAATAAAGTTGGTTTGTGAAGTTATGATGATCATATTAGAGTACAGCTATATTTATTTTGAGGGTCAATATTGCCAACAAATTACTGGAGTTGCCATGGGTGCTGCTTGTGCCCCTGTCTATGCCAACTTGGTTATGTTAGGTTGGGAGTTAGAACATGTTTTTAAAAGTAATTTCTTTAAAGATATTTTTCTTATAACAGATACATGGATGATATTTTTATTCTGTGGAAGGCTGCACCAGACAATATCCGCAAGTTTATAGAACCTTTTAACAAAAGTACGCACTTTTTTAAGTTTACTTACCAATTTGACACCCTGAAAATGAATTACTTGGATGTACTTATTATTAAGGACAACCACTGTTTTAGGTCAAAGTTTTTTCAAAAGCACACCTTTTACAATTCCTATTTACATTTTGATAGTTACCACCCACTCTTTCAGAAAAAGGGAATTGTCAAAGGACATGAATTGCAAGGATGACCTCACACAAGGAAGACTTGAACCAGGAATTTTGTGTTTTAAAATCTGTATTCCTAGAGAGAGGTTATCTTGCAGCATTGGTGACGAACATCCTTCAAGAAGTTTTAGATGGATGGGGTGTCAAATATAAGCCTTTATTGGGTCAAAATTAGTGGACACTATTTCAAATGTTGTGGATACTAACACTCAGTCAGACATGTGATTTCACACAGGCATGTTTTATACAAATACAGTTCTTGTTAGAAAGGTATTAAGAACATTTTGTACAAGAACTGGAACATATTCAAGGTGAACAAAGATATTTATAAGCTGGTAGGTGACCAGCCTTCCTTTTCCACTAAGGTTGGAAAAAAATTTAAAAACTATTTTAGAGGACAGCCCGTTAAGTCAAGAAGTTAATAGTGAATTGGGAACTAGAACTTGTGGAAGATGTAATCAATGTAAGTGTATATTGCAGGAACCTTTTATTGTTTTATCTAATTATGTAAACAGCAAAATTGGTTTTAAAAAGAGGTAATTGTGGTACTAAAATAATAGTTTATCTTGCTAAGTGTAATGTTTGTACTAGTTTTTACATAGGTAAAATTGACAGGGCACTGAAATCGAGAATTTATGAACATTTATACGACATAAAAACTAAAAAATATACAAATGCCCTTTACAAATACAGCAAGATATTTAACAATTTTAGTGGTTTTAGATTTGCTATAGTTGATGAGGTACAGATTAATCCAAGAGGATATGACTGGAAAAATGCACTACACAAAAAAGAAATGTTGTGGCAGTTGCGATTGACAGCTAATATATATCCAGGTCTTAATGATTTTGTCTCTATTACATCAGTATTAAAAGAAAGGGCAGACAAGGTTTAATTTAATACATGACAACAGCATATTTAACATGATTATAATATTTTTTACATATGTGTGGTTTTAATATATTTAATTAACTTTTTCATACAACATATTTTAACATATATTTTAAAACGTTTTTTATTCATACTATTTTATGTGATTCATGGGACATTCTTGTTGAATTATGTCTTTAAAGAAAAATTTATTTAAATTGATTGATAGTTTTCTTGTCCTATTAGATGTGAGCTACTATATAAGCTGAGTTATTACATTGTTTAACTGTTCTGATGGTCAGTTTAGTTGATGAAAGCACTTAACGTTTGTGGTTGTAATTTTGTAAAAGATGACAGTTTCATTTATGTTGTTGACTTCTTATGGACTACAGATGTCCACGAATGTTAGAAAGTGGGAAAGCCAGTTATTAGCTGTTCTGTAGTGGTAGTCTTTCCTGCATTGACCCTAGGCCTAATATTATGGGATTTTTTGAAGCAGTCAAAATGCCATTTGAATATTTTGATGTAGACAGACTTCATTCTTTATCCACACATTCGGACACCACTGCAGTTACAGGAAGTTGTGCAGATGATGTTTGTATAAGCCATTTCAGTAATGCCTATTTGATGTTCGTATACCACTGCTTGTGACAAATGACATATTCAGCTTTTTTGTCTTAGCAAAAACGCATAACATTTTGGCCATTCCCATAAAACTACTTTATACTTTTTTTTTTAAATTAAGGACCAAGTTTAGCACAAAAGAATGAAATCTTGAGGTGATTCTTGGTATGATGGCTCACTAAGCAGCTGAAAAGTGTTGCTTCTCTCCCAGAATAAAGATGGAATTTAGAAAGTGTATTTATGCAAGCTAAAGCCTAAAAAAAAGTTCTGCGTAGTGGTTTCTTGATTTGAAAAGGTTGAATGCCTGGTGGTAGTAAGAAAAATGTTTAAAAAATAGCAGAGTAAGAGGCAAGAGATGGCCAAGAACAATTATTCTCATGAACAGCCAGTGACAATGACCCCAATTTGGCAAGATAGCTGAGAGATGCAAACATTTAAAAATTAAATTACTGATCAGGAGAAAGGGCTTGATGAAGACTTCTGCCATCCATCATGTTATATGTGGAGGAGATCACTTCAGGCCAGTCTGTCTTTGCTTTGAAGTTTAATAGACCTCAAAGATGGGTCCAGACAAATGAACATTAAACTAAAGTGAGTACTAGAAAAGCAGGAAGGACTGGATTGCAAGAAAGCAATTAGTTGTTACACAAATAGACTATATCTTAGAAGCTGAGAAAACTTGATAGGGCCCAGTACATAGCTTGCTGACCTGAAAGAGATGGGAAAGAGAAACTAAGACCCATATGAGCTCACAGACTGGATCTTCCCTGCAGGGTAGCAGGCAAGAAGCTCTTGATTGTGGAACTCTGTGTTTATAGACCAAAACTGTTCCTTCAAAACAAAGCAAATGAATGGAACTTTTGTTCTTGCTATAAAAATATGAATGTCAAGGGGTTTGAGGTGACAAATGCTATAACCATCAATCCTGAGAATCTTCATTAATGGACCCAGATGCAGTGATTACAATGTTGAATAAGCCAATGAACCATAGAGAAGATGGAGAAGGAAGAACAGTAGGGGAAAGCGAAGAAACTGGAACAGAAGAAAAAAGAATGTATTAATTATTGTCAAAGGTTTTAAACCATCATTTCAGTGGAATCAACAGGTGACTAGAAGGGAGCACATAATACAGGAGTCAAGAATGAGACCAAAGAGGAAGGTAAAAAGAGAAGCTGAATAAAATATGGACTCCTAAGTTAAGCATTGTCAACCAGTAAAGGAACCACTGTAAAGATCACATATGTGATCATTTGAACTGTAGTATATTAATTATAGACCAAATTCTACAAAAATGTTGGTCAGTATGTGGTGCACACAGTTGCTACACCCTTGATAAGCAGAATGGCACAAAAGCAGTCATGAGGACCAGTGGCAGCTGGTGACTTCAAATCAAAGGGGGGCTGCAGGAGATAGCCGAATGGGTGGGGTCAATGAGAAGGGGTGCGGACAACTAGAAAGGGGAGGAGCTATGCTCAAAACCACAAAAACTAAACTTTAATTAAATATGCTGCCCTGGGTGCCAAACCCTCATTATGAGAGTCCAATCAAGACAAATGAAGTGTAAAAGAATAAAAATATTTCAATGCATTGGCTGCTTGACAGCTTACTTAATATCTAGATGGAAACAAAAAGGTTGTGAGGCATGAAAAAATAAATTACTTTTTAAATACATTACTGGAATGCCAGTCAAAATCAAGTATAAGAAAAACAAGCAGCCTTCAACTCAAACCGCTTCTCCTTACACTGCAGTTCTAATTATAATTTATATTCAGCTTTATTAAAGTACCAAGTAACATGCTGAAAGTAGCAATCTCTGTGATGCCCCCACTTGTAAAAATGTTTTTTATCCAAAAAAGACCTGCTACCTGACAACTATCTACTTGTTTCATGGGGAAAACATGATCAAAGTAAAAAATGAAAAGCAAACAAGCTCAAGATACATTGCTTAAAGGATTACTGTACAGGTTATGGACTACACATGAATGGCATTCTGTTTAGTTTACGGGTAAAGCCCTCAGAGATGACTGGAAGTCTCCACCAAGTGTAATGAGCTTCTTAAAATAATGTAATCCTGTCCTGTTTTACAAATACTGTCAGATGCATTTCAATACCCAACGCTTATACATTATCTAGTTAAGTATTCTCTGCATGGCAACAACAGAAAGGCTTCAATGCTGGCAATTCTTTAACAGTATGCTTATTAAAGCTTACTTGCATGTTATGATCTCAGACAAGCTTACCTGATGGTCATTAAAGCATTGCTACTTAAAACACAGAGCAACAGGCACTTTCTGAGTAATAAGCATAAATCAACAGTACAAAAATATGACAGAAACCAGACCATTCTGCAAAATCAAGAACAGATTAAAAGCCACTGTAGTACTTGTGTCTACCTTGGATGGGGGGATACCCTGCACATTTACACTGCATAACTGCTCCTTGCCTTGCTTGGACACATCCAGAGTCACTACATGGGGGAGTGGGGTGCAACATGTCTGTCACAATTTGAAATGTCTCTGGCGGACTGTGATGGCCCTGACACATTTGTCATACCTCTCACCCTCAGAGCAAAGCCATACATAGAAGTGGGACAAAGGCCCAAAAATAAGGACAATTTTTAAATATTGCTCTTAGAAAGATAATAGAATAGTAGGTCTTGCATTAGTGTGAATTTTCTGAAGGATATGAAATCTGAAACTCAAATGTCTGTCATTATTTTCTAACTTCAGTCTTTAATGATTTGCCACTAATTTGCCAAAAAAAATTTATGAAAAATAGACCAAAAATGTGATGCAAAAATATAAAATAGCCACACAATACAGCTGGGAACCTGTCAAAGAAGGGACACTTTTTAAATAATAGCACTGCTAACTTGAGCAGCTGACAAAATAAAAGAATCTACATGCATTTCTGAAATAAAAGTAATCTATAACTCTGATTATTACAGTTATTTCTTAATTGTAAACCCTCCATGTTTTCTTCCAAAATTGCTATTTTGCGGAGGGATTATTAGGGGAAGAGCAACATTTTGAGCCAAATTCGGGGACAGTTGAGAGGTTTGGCTATGCCTAATTCTATAAAGCAATTTATTTGCATGTACCTTTCAACCTGTTACTGCAATAAATCTGAACAAGGCCAAATATACTGGGGGAACATATAAACAGTACTAAAAATTGCTCTTGTATAAGCTGAGACAGTTGATAGAATAACAGGTCTTACTTTAGCATGCATTTTTCTGAAGGTTATGAAGTCTGAAACTCAGTGTGTCATTATATAGTGACTTAATTCCTAAATGATTTTCCAGAAAACCACAAATATTATGAGGAACGAACCAAAAATAAGAAGCAAAAATCTATTAATTCTGTGAAAATCTGGATGGTTGGGAGGTATAGTTCAGCTGGGGCTGTCTTTGAGTTTGCCGCCCTTCCCCCTCACAAAATCATGGTCGAATGGAGCCCTCCCCCCTGCAGCCATTCCAGTGATCCATTACTCGGCTATTGCACTCCATTTACCATAAACACTAATGTGCATACTGCTTTACTTCAATGATGATTTGGATTTCATTTGAAAGTTTTATTTTGCATTTTACAGCACAAACACTAAGACATCTGCTAAACAAAGCAACGCAGTCTCACAATGAAAACAGGCTTTGCATTAAAAACTTCTCTGCCCTTGAAACTCACATTCAATGAAACAGCATTGAAACCCACATTCAAAGAAAATACATTTTGCCAGTGGCAGATAAAGATTAACTTTGGGCTGTTTTCAAATCATAGGCCCCTTGCACATGAAACATACATGTGCTCTTTGATACACCTTCCTGATTCTACTAAATTATTTTCCTTGTACAATACAGTACAGTTGTTAGACGGCATTTTAAATGTATTGTTTTGAACATTTTTCCAGTAAACAATGAAACAAAATGCATGCACCAATGACAAAACTACCCAATTCAGAACATTTCCATCATGAAATTCTACTCAACCTTCTACAGTCCACCAGTATCAGTAAATATGCACAATCTATAAAGTAGTAAAAGTCATCTAAATAATTCCACATTAAAGAAATCTGTAACAATGAAGAGGTTGCTGCTAGCAAACAACTTTATATGTCACTGTTTATTCATCTACAAATAAAGTGCCTGTTGCCCTTGAGGAATAAATTGCCTATGTTGCATGCATTAAAAAAAATAAGCTAGTAATATCGCAATAGGGACTGTATGGCAAACTGATAACAGGTTCAGGTTCATAGTTACTACTCTATGTATCTTTGCCAAAAAGGACTGCAGCATCCACCCAACTTGCAACACAGTACAGTATCAGCAGTGCATCTTATCTACTGTGGGAGTAGAACCCACAGCCTTCTGCATCAAAAGCAAGTACACTACCTGTTGTGCTATTAATGCAAGCAGACTCAAAATAAGCAGCACTAAAGTTTTGTTCCCCTGTAGCTCTCAGCTCCTTGTAAAATCTACTCGACACGCAGCTGTATCTCTGAACTTTGCAGCACAAGAAATCTGGAAAAAGCCAAAATTTATTGGGGGGGGGGGACAAAAGCCCAAAAACCAGGGACACATTTTAAACATTGCTTGTATAATGTTGGAAAGTTGCTAGAATAAAATGCTGTGTTACCACCATACATTTCACTGCCACGTCTTTAACCCAGGGGACCCTGTGCAAAACAGTCAGAGAAACATACCACTATGCCAAATCAGATGTTTTGTAAAAGAGAGGAAGACAAACTTAAATGGCTACCATTTAGTGAATTCAGTTCTCAGCATAGCTGTCAACCTCTTGGCACAAAACACCTGAACAAAGCCAATAATGGGGGGAATACAGACCCCAAACATATTCAGTGAATTCAGTTCTCACTATAGCTCTCAACCTCTTAGCAAAAAACATGTGGACAAAGCCAGTAATGAGGGGGAAATACAGCCCCCAAACTTTCAATGAATACAGTTCTCACCATAGATAACTCTCAACCTTAGCACAAAATACCTGGGCAAAGCCAATAATGGGGGAATACAGTCCCAAAAATAGGGACAAATTTCAAATATCCATGTTATAAACTTAGACAACTGCTAGAACAATTTTGTGTTACCATGTACTTTCTGAAGAATATGAAGTCTGAAATTCAAATGCCTGTTATTTTTTAAACATTTAACAAGTAAACTAGTCTGACTTGGAACAAAAGACAATTTTCAGCAGAGCAGAGAGAAATGCCAATCACATCTTTGCAAGATGGGAGAACATGCAGACACCATACAGAAGGCACCCCAGCCAAGAATCAAACCAGAGAAGTTGTAGCTGTTAGGCAACAATGCTACCAGTGCACCACTACACTACAGACTTGCAAGGAAAAATGTAGATACAGAAACCACAGATTTTATGAGGAACAGAACAAATATGAGGCAAAAATCTGCAAATTTTTTTAGTAATGGTGGTGGACAGGGAATTCAGGTCCTTGTCACCTGCATCCAAGGTACAGGGTTCAAGCCTGAGTATCTCTATCCACCACCATTTGCTCTCCCTAGCCACCAGTATATAGTAACTGGGGCATTTTACACACACACGCACACACACACACCCCCCGTATGTCCCACCCATTCAACAGCCAGACGAATGAAGCAATCCAGCCAGCAACCTGAAGCAGTAATCCATGAACGAAGCAATCCAGCGACCAAAATACCTACCTCCTGAATGAAGCCAAGACCATGCAATGAATGTCCCGCGAGAGCAGCTTACCTCTCTCAGTCCTCATTGGGTCTGCCAGCTCAGTGCTCACCTCTCTCAGTTCTCATTGGGTCTGCCTGCAGCCTAAGCAGTCCGGACCTCCTCTTCTGTGCGGTCATCACCGCACTGATTCCTGGGTGCATTTGCAGCAATGATTGCTAGGTACCCGTCTGTCTCTATCCGGACTGCCGATAAAGGCAGTCTGAGGTCTTCAAATGCCTCTGCGCATGCGCAGAGGAGTTGGGACTCGTGCTTTTTTTTTTGTTTTTTAGTTTTAAAGATTTTTCTTTTGTGTTTTCTAGGTAGGAGGGCTGCAGTCCGGCAGTCCGATAGCACGAGCTGCCCCTGATGAGGACTATATGTGAATTGGTCCAGACTAGAAGGTAGAAGAATACCATAGAAATGGGCCAACAATTTAGACTGCTTTATCATTAGCTTAATTGTATTGGGGAGGGCTGGAGAATAAGTAAATGTCATAATGAAAGAAAAAAAAAGGAAAAATAATTGTAAATGCGTGCATTATAAGCTTAGTGTAACGCTATGTATGCCAGCATTTTTGAATTAAATTGAAAACAATTAATAAATGGGGTGGGGAACTACTCAGGCAAAGATGGTACAGCCCTAATCAAACAAATAAAAATAGTATACTACATTGTACTAGTATGCATCCTAGTCATACTACTAGGAATGTAGTTAAGCATCAGGTACTATGGTGTAGGAGACTGCATACAGATGCAGAACCCCTAAGGAAAGCTTTGAATGGACTTACATCTGACCTTATGGATAGGGGTTATAAAGCTGAGGAAAAAAAAAAGGGTATGGAAGAGGCTGATAAACTGAATAGAACAAAAACTAGACCATATTATTCAGAACAAACTTCCACTGAAGAAGGGAGAGGGGAGAGGGATAACATCTAGTATGAAGGTGAAGAATAGGATTTGTCTGACTTATTTAGCAGGGGTTAGTAGAGTTTTTGAGGTAGTGAAAAGAAACTGGCCCATCTTGTTAGTAGATCCTAAAATAAGCATGGTAATAGACTCTACCCCTAGGTTGAGTTTTAAAAACTGTAAAAACCTGAAGCAGCGACTTTGTTACAAGCAGAACAGATGCAAGGAACATCTTGTATCACAACGCAGGGGAACTCATGCATGTAGAGCTTGCAACGCCTGCCCTAGTATTTGGCCAGTTTGTATGGTGATGCATCCCATTTCTAAGGAGCCTACAGAACTCTCATTCTATGCAGATTGTTCCACTAGAAACACAGTATATATGGCTAAATGTAAACTATGTGAATGTTTCTATGTTGGAAAAACTAATCTTATGTTGAAGGAGAGGGTACTGGAACATCTTAATGACATACGTAATAAGAAACTGACTAATGTAGTGGCAAAGCATGTCTTAGAAACAGGAGACAACCATAGTTTTAAATTCTTAGTGCTACAAAAAAATCTTAGAAAATTTAAGAGAAGGTGATGTGGGTAATGAAGCAGAATGTGTGGTGCTCAGGTGGATAATTGATTTTAAAGCATATGCCCCTCCAGGTCTGAACAGTGCCATCTCTTTAAAACCTGTTTTTAGGAAAAGGAATTTGCCTCATTAACTAAATTGGTATCATTGGCTGTAGTAATGTATAAATGCATCTTGATTAATTGTCTTTGTATTAAGGTCTGAGGAAGCAGGCAACTGCGAAAGCGCTTACCTATACTGTTTGTGGACTGTTAAAGAATTTAAAGTGTTTTACCCTACTCTTAGCAATTGACAACTTTTTTTTGCTGCAGCATAAGAATCAATGTACAAGATAAAAACAGGTTATCAATGCAATGGAGATTCATGGGGTATTGAAGTGGAATGGTTGACTTAAGGTTTGGGTGACTTACTAGGGAAAGTTCAAGGTGATTAAGAGGAAAGACTTGAAATAAATGCAGAGTTCTGAGATAAGCTACAAGAAAAAAATGAAGGGAGAAGCTAGGAGGGGACAATAAAATGTGTCAAGAGAGTTGCAAAATAGGAAAATCTGATGGGAAGTGAGGGAAAGGGAGCTGAGAAAAGCAATTTAGGACTTCAAAGGTGAAGGGATAAAGAGGAAGTGAGAAGGATTAGGAAAAATCCTATACTTTGCTCATACACACCAGTCATCAGAAGGATAGGCAGAGTATTGTGGAAATCTGGGTATGAACTTGATCGTGGAAATAAGTACTTGGCTAGGCTTGTAAGGGCCCTAGGGCCATTAGCCAAGTAACTTACTATGATCATAGGATCTTGGGCAAAGATAAGTGGAAAGAGGGATTTTTTTGACTGTGGAAAGTAAGAATTGGAGAGGAAAAACCCACTGGAATGGATACTAGAGGAGTTCTGAAAATAGTAAACAAATCAAATCTCTACAAAAAAGAACCAGAGGCTAAGGAATGTAAAATAAAATGTAAGATGGAACAACAGAATTGCCTCCTTTTAAAGGAGCAGATAAGGATGGAATTAGCAAGAAAGATAACGGGAGGAAATTAAAGGAGCTACAAAGAGAACACGTAGAAGGGGAAATCCCTGGGAACAGACCAAAATGTGTGGAGCATCCACTAGCAATACTCCACTAAAGAGTTCATAGAAAGAGGCTACAGTAGCAGTAATAAAGATGGGGAAAATCTGCTGTCCTCATCTTTCAGACCAATCTCAATATTAAATCATGACTATAAACCCTCAATGTCAGTAATGGAGGATAGGTTGGTAAATATAATGAAGAGAATGTATGATCAAACAGGATTTGTCAGAGAGGGGCGGCAGCAGACAAATGAGTGCATTGATGATGAAGAGGAAGAAGCTGACTGTTCAGTGATTAGATGCAGACAAAGCTTTTTGACAGAGTAGATGCATTTATTTCAAGCCATGAGAAGGTGAGGTTTCCTGGAAATATGGATGTCTATGCTTGAAGGTGTGTAGGGGTGAAAGTGAATGTGGCAGTTAAAATGTCAGAGGAGTTTAATCTGGAAAGAGGAACAGGGCATGGCTGCCATCTGCTCCTGCTGTTTGCAATATATGTAGACCAGTTGTGTTTTTAATTAATATTATTTTACCTGCTTAGGGACCTATGGCAGATTTTGAGAATTTATAGAATGCATTAGAAAGGCTATGGCTTACAAGGTAAACCAGGGTAAGACCAGCTATTACAACCAATATGGATCAAGAAGAAAGAAGAGGGGAATTTGGCAGAATGAAATAAAGTATTTAAGTATATGGCTGAGGAAATCCATGGAAGACCTGTCAGAGATTACTTAGTAGGAGGCATTGAGCAAAATTAAGCAGCAGATAGATAATTGGAAACACCCAACACTAGAAATGCATCAGACAATGCAAATAATGCACCTGTATATATTGCCACAATTCTTAAACCTGAGGCAGGTGTTTTGGAACAGTCCAAAACAGGGCTTTCTTAGGAGGCTGGGACAATTGAAAAATTTTTTTTTTTTGTGGGAAAGAGAGAGATGAAGAGTGGCATGGGAAAATGGTAATGCTATCTAAAGAAAGAGGAAAGCTGGCTGTGCTAGAAATAGTATTTGGCATGCCACCAAGAAGAATAGAAAAAGATGATTTGACAGGATGATTTATGCAAAGTGTTTTTGGAAGATCTCAGCTTGTGTCCCAGTTTCCATTTTAAAGGAAATGAGAACAGGCGAGAGTTTGTGCCAGGATGGGATCCTACCAAGTATGATGGAAGAAAGAAATGCTTCCAACAGGGGGAATGAAAAAGATAAGTGCTCACGGTTATGGGGGTGTTAAAGAAGGGAGACAGACGTTAAACATTGGGTGCAGCTCCTCAAAGATGACTATATGAAAGTGTGGGAAGAACTACAAAACGAATATTCCCTGCCTCTTGAAATAAAGTGGGAAATATCAGGGATTAATAGTAAGCCATGACAGAAAGAAAAGTAAAAGGAAGGGAGGAGCTGGTGCCCCAAAATGTTATAATGGTGGGGCAGTACAGTGAAGGACTGAAACTGAGATTGGAGCCACTTAAAAGAAGGGAATATTGCTCTCACAAATTGAGGGAAGAATGGGAGAGAGCACCAAGAAATACAAAATAAGGTGTGTGGAGAAGATAAGACGTATGAGATGTGCATCCAAAGTAAGGATATTTAAAATATTTGCCCATCAGTGTCTCTACCGCTACATTTACACCCTGGTTAGACTGAATTGGATGTTCCAATAGTCAGGGCTGAATGTTGGTGATCTAATAATGGTTACACAGGAATGCTCAGCATTAAATTTAATAAAAAGGATTATGCGGAGGTTGATTGAAACAAAAGTAGGGGAGGATATACAATTAGCAAAGTAAATGTTTCTGTTGGACAGATAATCCAATACAGGAGACAGATATCTGGTAGCAGCAATAATGCTGTGGGGAGGTAAGTGGATAAGGTAGTCAAGAAAATATGGAAGCAATCTCAACCAACTTCCATAACAGACCAGGAAAAGAGTTGCACAGCTGAAAAAGAAAGAAATGGAAATAAGGAAAGAGAGGACTAATACATCGCTCCCCATCTTTTCCGTTTCTGCTTAGACAATGAAAAGGCAGTATCGAACAGTGCTCGCTAACAAAAGGAAACTGTGGTAGAGAAGGAGTACGGAAACCGTACTGTTATGTAAAGAAGGGAGTCTACAAAGAGGTCTATTAAGGGTTGGTCCTAAAAGAATAAGATGAAGACATTACTGAAAAGGTATCGACCAACTATGGGCTGAGTTAAGACCAGCATACCCATCCAAAGAGGAGACAATGACAACCATTGTGAAGACTGCCAAAAATAAATGCATTGAAATGTGATTAAGGAGAAAGGAAGATAAAAAGGACAAAATGTGTTCACAGCCACTAGGATAGTAAGTGCACCATGCACTTGGGTCGCATATGGATTGTAGATTCTACAATTTGTACAGTAAATCCATTTTCTCACAAAAGTGTAGTCTTAGTCTCTTTCTTGCTTTCCCAACCAACACATTAATGACAGGGATTCTTGCTCTAACACATTTGCCAGCATGCAGGTAGTTTAAAGGTTTGCATGGCTAAATCAAACCTGGACAAGGCATTCAGGGCCTTACACAGTCGTTCCTCCTTGAGATGTAATCCAGCAGCTAGGTTTTTAACTACACCACCCATGAACTTTGGTATGATTTGAAAAAACATCTTTGCATGCTAATTAATAACTATTACAGACTTTTTTATGTGGCAAATGAGCCACGTGGGGAAACCTTACTGTTACAGGAAGTGATACAGATTGTGACCCAGAACATCAAAACAGGAAAGTCTCTGGTTTCCTGCAGTCAAATTTTCCCTGTCTCCAGTCTCCCTATGTGGCCCATTGACTGAGGTTTGTGAGTTATGGGAAATGAAGAGGGAGAAGGGTACATTTACATTTGTTTTTAGCCTTCTCCCTTTTCAAGTTTGTTTGATTTGCGAATATAACAATAGAGCCGTATGGGGTCTTGCTGCCACATCATGGGGTCAGGGGATCATAACCCCTAAAAGTTATTTGTTTTGTACAGGCTTTGGAGTGCCATCATTGTTGGGTGTATGAACTCACAAGGATCTAGATATTTTAGTTTCAACTACTCACTTGTAAACTGGAAACGCATGCACATACAGTAAATCCATACTGCATGCTAGGAATAAAATTAAATAATTTTTGCTCCAAGTATAGAAGCACTTCCCTGATATTTTCCATTTTAGAACAGGAAAAGCTAAGGTTAAGTTATATTATAGGCTTCATGTATAGTAATAATTCAAGAAAGTCTATGGATTTGTTAGAAATGCTACTAGGACAATGTTCCTCACTAAATTTCTTTAATCTAGGTGAAAGTGGATCACTGCGATCCAGTTGCAGAAATCTAGGATTAAATCCAAACTGTTAAAAGATGATTATTTTTAATGTATTTTAATATTTTGGAAGTCTCACCACTCCCACGCACACACACATGCACAGCAGCTGAGGTAAATCAGCAAGACATTTATGAGCATGTCTTGTATAACTGTTTAAGCATTTCTGTGTAGTTGGATTAGATATAACATCTACAAAAGCAAATTTAGGAAACCAAAATGCTTGCTTAAGTATGTCACATATATAGTAACAGTTTTCCAGCTTGTCTAGTTATTCAGTTAATTTCATATCACATTTCTTTTATACTTGTTTGTAGTCAGAAGCTTTGCTTAATGATTCAGGGCAGAATTCATATAGCTTCTCTGCAATACACAAGGCTGGTGCACAGAAAAATTCCAAAAGCACAACCCCAAATAATTTGCACTTCTAATGTGAACTAAACCGAAAAGCACAGGCTGTGTTCCAATACCATAGCTTTGCATTTGAAAGTAATGGCAGAATAATGGGCTATGTGTAATTCACTGTGGAACAAACTGCACATTCAGGTTCCAAGCTTGAACCCTAAAGCAATCTGATCGCATTCTAATAATGCAAAATCAGTCCAAATACACCAAAACAAGAAGGTGAATTATTTTTCATTGCTATGTATGTCTGCATAACACCACAATTGATTATTCCAAATTGTAGGCATTCACAATACACAGCAGGAGCATAATACCATCGCTAATCCAAAAAAGTAAAAAAAAAAAAAATCCACAAAAAAGCTGCATTGTTGCAGAAAGTATCCATATCGGAGTACTGAATGCACCTAAACATGCACACTTGGGTATTATTCATTGTAGCTCTCACACACATTGATCCTTCCTGCGGTAGGGAAGGTTTTATTTTACTCATGTCTCCACCATCCTTAATGAGACTAAATTAATTCTGGCATTAATGTGCAGTGAGTAACAAATAAACCTTCAAAAACTGTATGCCCTGGTTACTTTAAATATGGGTTTCTTCACCTGCTTTGCACCATATAGGTATATAACTTGCTACAGTATTCAGAGCCCTTGACATGTATTGCACAACATGGCCACTATCTCAGACATTCATGATTCACAGCAGGAGCATAATGTATACCATTGCCAAGTGCCAGAAACCATAACATCATTTTTAATGTAGTATGCACAGCATGATATACTGTACATGTAACTTTCTGTAGTTAATGTTCCTGTCCATTCATTTTATAAATGAGAAAAATGGACGCGCACAGTGTATGTATGTAAGAGGGGATGGGGCTGCACTCACTTGGGCATCTGTGTGTACTGACAAAGGGGGCTGCACTCACTCGTGCATATATGTGCATTGACGAAGGGGGCTTTACTCACTCATACATGTGTGTGTACTGATGAGGGAGGCTGAACTTGTGCATGTGCGTGTAGTGACAAGAGGGGCTGGACTCATGCATGTGTGTGTACTGATGAGGAGGAAGGTCTGCAGTTGCTGCCTATATAAACTGCATGGGTGCTTCCACTTGTGTAAAACATCCCAACCAAACAGTATGTATCTAGCTCACCCAGCTCTTAATGCTGCTATTGCAGTGAGCCCAGGCAGTCTCCCTCCCCCAGAAGAAACAAGCTGGTATTAGCTCCTCACTCTCACCCCCGACAGTTTCTTCCAGAGCCAATCCCCCAGCCAAATATGGTTTTCCTGAGACAAAGTAAGGTCTTAACCACTTTGCACTATAGGGCTAGAAGCAGATTTCAGCAAGTCCTTCATATGCTTTTGAAATGCACAGTGTACCTAGCATGCCCAGTGGGATGCAGATTTCCCTGAGCTCCTCTGAAGTTATGAGCAGGATCCAATATGCATGTTGTATAGCAGGTGGACCTTGTTTTGAATTGTTCTCAGACATATGATGCATCAGACTGTTTTTTTCACTGGTAGCTTTCCTGTTAAATAGGAGATACTTGCCAACAAAACTAAAGCAGCACCCACAGCATCTTAGTTTAATGTATATGTTGTGTACCTTCTGACATCCATTGTGGAAGAGGGCAGAATGACAATTACAGTAAATGCCTCAACTGTAAAGACCATTGTAGTTTAAAATGGCTTTATATCTTTATTTGCCCTTTATTATTATAGCTGCTACATTGCCAGTTTGAACACTAGAGGGGGAAAAATATGGAAGGACTAAAGTACTAACTGAACATGTGTTGAATATTAGAGGACATGTTGGCAACACATACAGATTTTATAAGCAGAAGATAGTAATTCACATGAGGGTAAAAGTTGGATGTGAGGCCTACACTGAGTAGGCTGGTGAGGAAAGCTTTTTCTCTAAACCAAGCCAAATTTTGGATGATGAATCCCTATCAGTCTCTAGTGGAACTGCCATTCTGTGAAGGAAAGATGGAAAACCGCTGTTGTACCTACGGAGTTAACATTGCTTTTGTGAGAAGCTGCTTAGGTATTCTATGCCTGTGGAATTCTTACTACTTTTAGACTGTGAAAGTGATAGAGAAATACTTAGTCCTGGACACTTGGACCAGCAATGAGAGACTCTGTATACTGTATGAGATGGAAGTACGATTGTACTGTAGTTTTATAAAAAGTTGGAAAATTAAACAGTTTATTTTGTTTAAAATGTCTATTTCTACCTGCTTTGCCAAAAAAAAAAAGCAAGTTTTTGACCTCCTCATCCGTAAATAATCCATGATGAATTTTGCAAAACTGATTCTCGAGTTCTTATGTGACTCCTGTTATACATCTGTTTGTCCGTCTGTCCAGCCACGTGTATCATTGTGATATGATCATCAAGATATTTTTTGCTATAAATTTTAATATTTTTTTGAGTTTTTTTCCTGTCTTTTAAAAAAATCTACCTCATCTTAAAGTTAGGACACCTTTGAGTTACACAAGAAAAAAGTACAAAGTAAAAATGCTGTTTTAATACTTCTGTTTATAAAATAATGTCCTTTTCTGTCATGTTTTATTTTTTATGAACATCTCACCACTGCATGATAACAGAACCAGTAAAGGGTAACATTTTAACATGGTCATCTTCAGACCTGTGTCAAGTCCATTCATATCTGACGTTCCACTGACCATTACCACTAAAATGAAATCATGTAATGCATTATTCAGGTTAAAGGATTCAAAGTTATATAAATGAATGTATCCTGACAAAAGAGTCCTTTTAAATAAGTTACTGGAATCTTAAATGTGTACAGATGCATTTAAAATGAGTTATAATATTTTATATACTATTCTTTACAGGTACTGGAGTTGAACATTTGCTGTAGTTTATTTAACCCTGTTTAATTAGCAGCTGGGATTAATAATATATGGTAGAAGAAATGGCCCCAAGACAAGAAACACATTTTCTCATCTCAGATAATGAAGTATTGATAACTTTTCATAATTTTACTGCACATCTAAAACTTGTAGTTCCTCCATTGTTGCTAATTGAAAGTGTGAAGCATATTTTCTTCAGCAGTTGTACCTAGGAACGTCAGTTTTGGGCATTCATTATAGGTTTAACATATGGTATTATGACAAAAGCAGTGTCTTGTATTATTCAGACTCCCAGTGACCCAATTTAGAGAGGCCTATCATTAGTACCTGGTTAAATATATCCTCAGGGCGGTAGGCTGCAATGATGCTCATGCTATGACTTTCATTTTAGGGTTGTCCTCACCAGTCTGAACTGGTAAAATATAATGCATTTTTATTTATTTTAAATTGGAAACCTGGCCAGTATAAACAAAACATTTTACAACACCCCTATGATATGGGATTTCAGGATGTTTCCTTTTCAGTTTGGTGCATTTTCATTTAACGGTAGTCACCCCCACCGTGTCTCCTTGCATAGTGGAGCTCTACTTTGCAAGTTTTGCCTTGAGATCATGCCTTCTGCCATGATGGTGCAATCAGTTAACTTAACCATTATACTAATACTTGAATTACAGCGCTGCGGTTTGCTTCTCTATATAACCACTCAGTGGCCACCATTTTAGGGTGCCAAATGCACTTCTAAATCAGATACCAGTGATACTGTATAACTGATAATGCAGGAAGCAGATATTTTGCTGTTTACCTCATACAAGAAAAGCCACTGTTTGTTTGACTCAACTATATATTTCAGTTACCCTGTTATATGCTTAGTTTTATAGTGGCTGAGCTGTAAACTCTTATTCCTCAAATCCCTGATTTTGAACACACAGATCATTGTTCTCCACAGGAGGTCATTGCCAGTGAGGTTTCTGTTTGCATGCTTTTTGATTTTGTTTTCTCTGCTGTTGTGTTATCATGGAGATAGTAAGAGGGCTGTGGAAGATACGGAGTATTGTCCCCGACAAACTTTTCCTATGAATTTTACATATACACACACACACATACACAAACTATGTGTGTATGTGTATGTATATATAATAATGTATATGTAGTATGTACTTTATATCATCAAAGTACCACAATGGCAAACTGCAAAATAGGACTTGAAATTAAAAATGAAAAAAATAACATAAAAACGTTTCACCCCCCCGCGCTCAGATTACCTGCTAACTCCAAGATTGCACAGCTGTGGGGAAAGGGCTTATTCCCTGTTCTGCAAAATCCTGCAGAGTAATGCCAACATAACCAGTCATATGACCATTTTATCACATCTGTGGGCACTAAAAACGAACACTGTGCTATATGGAAAATTTTTATATATATATATATATATATATATATATATATATATATATATATATAAAATGTGTGTATGTGTCTATAATATATATATATATATATATATATATATATATATATATATATATATATGGGTTCCCTTTAAATCATCGAATGTTCAGAACATCGAAGTTCTGATCATTGAGACCAGAACACCGATGTTCAGAACATTGAAGGTTTAAAGTGGAAGTGCCAGGTAAGTGAGATTGTGGAATGTTGGGTGTGTATGCAGGGCAGCAAGGTGCCCTGCATGTTGTGTGTGTGTGTGTGTGTGTGTGTGTGTGTGTGTGCCATCTCTGTGTTGGCATTGCAGGTAGGGTACGGGAAATCTCCCGTTTAGCGCTACCACATACAGCAGTAAATGGGAGATTTCCCTTACCCCACTGCAGTGCGATCTCGGAGTTGGAATATTAAAGTAGGGGGGTGTGGGGTGCAGGGGGGTGAAGCCCCCTTGAATAACATAGTGTTTGTGATTTTTTTTTTTTTTTTTACGTTTCATTTTGAATTTTTGATGTTCTTAACATCAATGTTCTGGTCTCAATGATCAGAACATCGATGTTCTGAACATTCGATTATTCAAAGTGAATCCATATGTTGTTGTTGTATCTTTTGGCTTTTCCCGGTTAGGGGTCTCCACAGTGGAACTCCGGTCCGCTAATGATTGGCAGTAGATTTTTACGTGCCGAGTTGCCGGCCCTGATGCACAACCTTCAACGAAGGTACGCCCATTCACGCATATCTCCACACAGAAGATGCTTTAGCTGAGAATTGAACAGGACAACATCTTACTGTGAGGCGACAATGCTACCGCAGCACCACCACCGCAGTATCCATATATATATATATATATATATATATATATATATATATATAAAAGAGAGATGCACACAAAATAATGGGTGTATTTCAACCTTAATTGAAAAACACATAAGTAACTGCATTCTTTAAGCATGCAAATTGACATATGCCAATTACTCAGAGTACTCCAAGCATAACACACAGTCATTTCATATATCAGTTTAAATAATAAAATTGAAACATGTCATTATATGCGGACTATGCCCTCCACAACGTCTCCCAACTTAAGACGTTAGTCCACATTCACAAAACCACAGGAGAAAAAGAAGAGCCCAGAAACAATGAATTGCTGATGTTGCACCATTACCAAATGCAGCTCCATTACAAAATGTTGCTCCAGTGAATCCATTCTACTGCCTTCACTCGTGTTTAGTACCACCACGATTACACAGATACATTCACTATCCTCACTAAAGTGCAGTTGAAGGCAGAAATACCACTGAGTGATCACTTCCTGTATCACAACACTCTGACACATTTGCAGAAATGAAATGGTCAGCACTGATATTTCAGTTCTTCTATACAAATCCACAGCTAAATGGTATTATTGATAAATTGATTTGTCACTAATAGCACTTAGCAGTAATTTTGCTATTTAATAAAATATTCAGTCACACACTTAGCAGTAGGACACTTTAACATTCATGGCTTGTGTAGTAAATACATATATTTATAAATATGTGTATCTGTTTGTATAATAAATACACACATATATGCCAAAAGTGACCATAAGTATCTGAATTTTAGTTATATCTAGCTGAGGCTTGGAAATGTTTTCATACATTAAAAGTCAGTTTACTGCTCTGTATGAAGATTCAGTCATGCAGAAATCATGATTTTAAGTGGCCTACTACTATCACAAAAAGATTTGTTACAGTTATAACCATAGTGGCATTGTTTTTCCCTTCCTGCAAACAGTCTCCCAGCATACAGTGACTTGCTTAATTATTGAATTTTAATTGAGCATGCAGTCTTGCCTTTTTAAAAATTGTTTCTGGCCAAAGCTGTCCTTGTGTTTTGTTTGAAAATGCGTGCTAGCATCTCATGCATATTTATTTCCATCTTGACTAGGATAGATTGACTGGATTGATAGACCCTTTTCAGCAGATCCCCATCCAAAGAGGAGAAAAGCACCCGAAAACAGACATAGTTTACATTAGGATACATCGTATTAGTACAGGTGTCCATTTACCGCAGGTTTTTACTACAGTTAACAGTACATTAAGGAGTTACGTACCAATACATACATACATACATACATTTGGCTTTTTGAAGAGGGAAACCTGAAAATGTGTAGCTTTACCCAGGTGTGAATGCTGGTACAGAAATGAATTCCGATGTAGCTTTTCTGGTGATAACTGTAGCACTGAAGCTCTTACAAGAACAAGTTGTTTACTATGATTGTATCAAGCTGCTTGTTATGTTTGAAAAGAATAGAGTAGTCCAGTAGAGCATAAGCAGGTTTTTTTTTTTTTTTTTAATTTTACTCAGAGTTGAGAGGCATAAAATGCTGCCTGGCTAGCCCCCTGATGATTGGGAACACTAACAGATTGGAATGGACTTTTTGCACCAGACTGGGGAAATGTATTTGGTGCCAGAGGAGACAGGTATGGCTCTAGTATGTGCAGTTAAGAAATTAAGGCATGCATTCAACCAGTGGTCATTTGTTTAAACTGCCTTTACAAGTGAACTGCAAGTAATAGGCATTATTATGGTAGCAACAACATTGGGTGTCTTAAAACAGTTTTCGTTTGTTTCTAAATAATAGAAGTGTCTTGTGCTGTCACACTTCTGAAGGTAGCCAGTTTGAAAAATGTATCTTTGTCTAACCTCCTGCAGAGGTTTAAAAAAATGAGGTTTAATGAGAGTACTGCTATCTTGGTTGTCTTAAAGCAAATAGTTAGGCTGCTTGACTGATGATTATTTTTTAGAAGGACAGTGTCCCATGTTTAACAGCTTCTAGATTTGATAGCCAAGTAAAACTGCCTCTGTCATTTTTAGGTAGATTATACCCATTCAGTATTGACCAGTCATAGTAGCATAGCTAGGGTGGGGCGAGAGGGGCAGCTGCCCCAAGCACAAAGAGTTGGGGTGAGCAATCAGCCAGTCCTGATTGCTCTTGAATACAACATTGACTTGTAAAAGCCAATATTGCATCGGTGATCAAACCTGAGCACTGTATGTAGTATAAACTGTTGCAAACTGTGTGCTACAGTTTAAAAGTAAAAAAAAAAAAAAACTGTGTTGTAGTGCCGCTTCTAGGCAGGGTATACGTTGTAGCAATTGTTCGCTACATTTATTTTAAATGAAAACATATGTACAGAAGTGCACTGTGCAGGCATTTATAAATAACAGTTTAAAATATTTTTTTAAATAAAATATTAAATGATGGTTGGGGAAAAGGCTTAGAAATGGGAACTGAATGGTAAGGGGGAGGTGCGGGGGCATGTCATGTATCTGGCCACCTGGTTAGTGTGCCAGTAGAAGGAATGTCTTCCTTTGGGTGGGGGTTGTAGAAATTACTATAATAAGCTGATCATCACTGATCAGTGAACAGTCATATAAATGGATCAGTTAAATTTGAATACATCTACCTGTAGTGAATACATGCTGGAACTGGTTGAGCATTTTATTTTGCTCCAAGATTCCTGTAAGCTTTGAACTCATTTCTGCTTCAGTCATTTTCAAAACAGTGATGTCAGGTTTTACTAGCCATTTGTTTATCAGACTATCCCTTTTTAAATTTATTGACACGTTATATGTTGGTGTATACTGAGAACATATCATTTCATTGTAAAGACACATTTACTTACAATTCATTTATTTTTAGGCCTGCACTACCGCATATGGCCCTCCATACTTCCTTCCCTAAAAACCCAGTCATTACTTTGGCGGAAGGTGAGAACTGAAATGTATTGTAGTGCAGCTGGGGACCTGAACTTGAATGGGAGAGACCAGTCCTATTTTTTGGTGGTGAAGATGCAGTGCACTTCCCATCATGCTTTGATGCATACATCCTCTGTCTCTGTCTTTTTCTTTGATTAGTTCTACTGCACATATGTCTGGAGAAACCTTACTCTCCAAGCTTCCAGTACAGCATATCTTAGTGGGATAAAACCCAGCCTATGAAGGAGAACTGGCATCCGCCACTCAATCCATTCCTGGCTAATGGCTCCTTCATCGACAGTTCTAGGACTTAATGAGGTGTCATTTGTGTCTCAGTCATGGTGTCATAGAGCCATGACACTTTTGTGACACTTTCATTTTGATTTTTTTTTAATTTGTTTGCATCATTGGGAGTTTGGAAGTGTGATTGTATTTATTTTATTTGGAACATTACGAGTTTTTAGAATGGTCTTTATCTATTTGTTTTTAAGAATCCTTGTGCAATATTTACATTTTCACAAGTTTCTGTCTTAAAACTAATTTTGCTTTGTCTTGGATTTTTTTGATTTTATTGATGCCTTTTGGTCAGTCATAATGGTTGGCTGATCTCCATTTATTTTTGCCTGATAAACCATTTTTTCCTAATGTACAAATCTGTTTATTTGCTTTACTGTTTAGATGGCTTTATGGATTTTAATAAATTGCTACTGGATTTATCCTTGCTCTGACCTTGTAGTTGGGATTGCTTTTTACATCCATGTATTTCTATGAAACTTCATTATGACTTCTTTTGAAGTCATTGCAGCCCATATCACTAAAATGAGGCCAGAATTAAGATGCAGCGTGCATGGGTCATGACCATATCATTTATAAATATTTTACTTCATATGTTTAAAATTGTGTTTCTTCTGCAGCACACTGGTATATGCATATCTGTAATGTTTGAATATGCTGCTTTGCCTGTATTCGGTTACAAAGTTAAACTAGTTTTTGTTGATAACCTATTAAATATGTCTCATAATATTTGTGTGTGCATATAGGAAAGAGGAAGAGCATAATTATAGGCAGGGGCATGCCTGTTTGAAAGAGATAAACTGAATAGGAGAAATGGCTAGGCTGCAAATGCAAATATGATAGCTCCAGGTATCTTAAATTATGTCAACACTAGGCAGAAAACACCAGCAGCAGTTGATTTAAATTACATATTATTTGTATTCATTTTAAACAGACTTTAATACCAGTTAGCTCTGAAAAAAATTAGGGCTTGCAGTCTAGATACTGCTTATGTGTTTGTGTTCTTTACTTCAGTTTTCTATCCTACTGCCTTTGCTCATTAACCCATTGTGCAATCACACTCTAAAACCTTTACTCTTCTCCACAATTTGCAGCATTTATTTCAAAAATAATTCTGTAAATTGAAGGCATACAAGTTAATATTCTTTTTCATACAAGAAAATTGGCGGAAAATACTTTGCCTTATTTCGTTTGAATCGAGTCCTGCAGTGTACAGGATTATTCTGCAGACTACGATCATGGTGGACCCTTTCATGCTAGTTTCAGTTTTCAATGAAAGTAACATCTGATGTAACAAATGCCGTTTAGTAGGTGATGTCCAAATGACATTAGTCACACCTCACTATCTTGAAAGTGGCTGCAACAATATATTGACCATTTTGCTTCATCTGGTAGCCCTGGACTTATTTTTACTTCATGTGGTAGCCCTGGGCTTATTTTTACTTCATCTGGTAGCCCTGGACTTATTTTTACTTCATCTGGTACCCTGGACTTATTTTTACTTTATCTGGTAGCCCTGGACTTATTTTTACTTCATCTGGTAGCCCTGGACTTATTTTTACTTCATGTGGTACCCTGGAGTTATTTTTACTTCATCTGGTACCCTGGAGTTATTTTTACTTCATGTGGTACCCTGGAGTTATTTTTACTTCATCTGGTAGCCCTGGACTTATTTTTACTTCATGTGGTACCCTGGAGTTATTTTTACTTCATCTGGTACCCTGGAGTTATTTTTACTTCATGTGGTACCCTGGAGTTATTTTTACTTCATCTGGTAGCCCTGGACTTATTTTTACTTCATGTGGTACCCTGGAGTTATTTTTACTTCATCTGGTACCCTGGAGTTATTTTTACTTCATCTGGTACCCTGGAGTTTTCCCTTATGTAACTGATGTAGTCTCCTGATCCAGCTACAGGTGCAGTTCACATGTCATTATTTTCATTTTTTATTTATTGTATTTGTTTTCATATTTCAAAATGCATCAACTAAAAAACATTTTGAACAAATGTGTTTTTTCACCTACAGAAAGACACTCAAGTGTGGGGTCATTTACTGCACTGTTCTAACTTGTTGATACTTGTGAACCTCTGCTTTCCTTAAAAAAACAAAAAAATCTTGCTTTTTTCCCACTTTTCTGAGATTTAAAAAAGTTCAGTTGCAGATTTGCTGTTCTGAACTGTTTGTAAGTTTCTTGGAGGCCATTGTTTGCTTGGGCTAAAGGGAAGTCTCTGTGTTCATCAGTGGCAGCGATAAACATTGAGCAACCTGCCTGCCCCTGTGGGAGTGGTTACTGCCTTGAAACTGTAGTTTTATTGGCCATTTTGGGTCAATTCCAAACTCCTTGATCTCCCTCCCTTAAAACCCTCTTTTGTGTGTTTTTGCGCATAGCACAACATTGGGCAGCGCCGCCTAATTGGGTTTAAACTATTCCTGGCTCCACAAAGTCTGCTCTTCACTTTTTCCCTTAGAACTGCTCTATCTCTCAAATTAACCACCATATTCTCATTCTAAGGCCCCTCACTGGTCCAAATAAGTAATCTTACAAGTTAGCACTAATAAACCATAAGCACTACTTACTCTTATACTCTACGATTATCTTGTCCCCTATTGGTCCGTTTTAATTCAGTTCCCTATATTACTCTAGCATGTCCAAAGGTCAGTCAATGGTTTCCTCTCCAGTCCAGCTGGTGAATCTGGGAATTTTGAGGCAATGTTACAACTGTCTCATGTACACGGACAACCCTGTCCTCCTCCAAACAGGTTCAAATATATGTGAGAGATGCAACCATATAGCCAAACTGGAGGCTGAGCTCTCTCATCTCAAAACTGGTGTAACCAGTCAGGAGGAGAAGGTAACCTCACACAACACAATTCCAGTATCACATAGTCCCACCACAACAGCGAACCAAACCCATAAAAACACAAAAACATACTCGGAGGCTCTAAATAAAAATCTACTTAAGCAACAGAGACCTCCAAAGCAGACATCCAAGCAAACGCTACCCCAAAACAAAACACGTACAACACATAGCACACAAAGTCAGTGTGCCAAGCAGTCACAGCCCTTAAGGCTGAATAACACACCTGATACCCTTGTAATAGGTGACTCTGTTGTCAGACACACTGATGTCCTGCTCACCAGGCTGAATAAAGAGAAGGTCACAGTGAGCTGCCTGTCGGGAGCTAGGATCCGCCACATAACGCAAGCACTCAGGTCACTCCAAAGCAAATACAAATATGACTCAAGTCATTGTACATGCTGGCGTGAATGACCTGAGATGTACCTCCCTCGACTACATGAAAAGAGACATAGAGGAGCTCTCTGATCATGTAGCCCAGGCCGGTATGACCCTGATTTTGAGCAGCATCTTACCCTCACCTAGAATGATGCCACAGTATAAAGACAAAATGATTAATTTTAACAATTGGCTAAAAGTTTGGTGTCATTCAAAGGGGATCCAGTGTCTGTCAGCCTGGGATGACATGCTCGACAAGCCACGTTGCTTTGCTAGGGACGGCTTGCACCTGTCACCCCTGGGCTTTCGGATATTGGCAAAGGCTCTTGCCACCCCCATAGTGCCTTTTTTAGACAAGGCTCAAAAGTCAAACCCACCTCCATAGACAGCACAAGGAACAAGAAACTAAGGGTAATGCTGCTAAACGCCAGAAGTCTTAACCTCAAGATGCACGCACTCGAAGCTCTCCTCAATATGGAGAACATCGATATATGTGCAGTGACAGAAACCTGGTTCAAGGCTCCAGAGAGCAACCCAGCACAACCAGGTTATACCTCATATCATGCTTTTCGGCCCCCAAACCCGGACCGAACCACAAAAGGAGGGGGAGTTTCCATATTTATCAAGGATATCCACACCTCCATGTTAGTGGCAGTGCATGAAGTATCGGAGACCATCCATGTGCAACTGACAGTGGGCAAGACTGCTTTTCAGTTTATAGCATCCTACAGACCAGCCTCTCAAAGTCAGGAATCCCACTCGGCTTTCCTGAAAACATTGGAGAACATTGAGATCTCTCCGAACACCATTATATTGGGCAACTTCAACTACCCAAACATAGACTGGAAGCATTACTCAAGCCCCAGCACCTTAGCCCAAAGGTTCCTGGAATTTATAAACTCAAATGCTATGGAACAACTAGTCAACACTCCCACAAGAGGGGAAAACATACTAGACCTGATCTTTACCAACATGACTCTATGCTCCATACCAGAAGTATATCCCTCATTGGTAAGATCAGACCATAAATTAATTTCACTGGATATCCACATCCCAACCCCACCTCCAGCCCAGAAAACCACAGTGAAAAACTTCTCAAAAGTGAACTTCACACTTCTCAAAACTGAAGTGGAATCCTTCAAGGCCCCAGGGCCAGTGGAAACTATGGCCCAAACTGCAGAATCCTATATAAATGCATTCTACGGACATCTCTAGGAATGCATGGATCATGCTATCCCAAACAAAATCAAGACCCAATCATCCAAAGGCAGGCATCCAGTCTGGTGGACCCCAGCCATAAATATACTGTACAACAGAAGGAGGAAGCTACTACATGATAGAGCAAAATCCCTAAAAGGGAAGGCATCTCTGATCAGTACTAGCAAAAAATTACGATCCCTCATAAAATCCTCCAAGGCCAGCTTCGAGAGAAAAATTGCACAGGACACTAAAGACAATCATAAGGCTTTTTTCAGTTATGTTTGGAACCTGGGATGCAACTCCCAGACTTGTTCTGAGTTGATTCTAAATGACAAAAAATACACTGAACCCACAGACATCGCCAATATCCTGGCAGACAGGTTCAGTGCAAACTTCTCCACCCCCCAAAAGAGCAAGTATCTATCCCGGCAGAGTGCAGCCTCCCAAACATCTCTGATGCTCAGGTGAAGGCCGCCCTCTCCAAAGCAAAAAACACTGCTTCCATGGGACCAGATGGTGTCCCGGGTTGTGTCCTACATGAACTCCAAGAAGAACTAATCCCTCAATTAAAACTGCTGTACAATCTCAGCCTCACTACAGGATATGTGCCCAAAGAATGGCGTACAGCAACAGTGGAGCCACTCCACAAAGGTGGCACCTCTGCGGACCCTGGAAACTATCACCCCATAAGCCTGACTAGCCTAGTATGCAAGGCTATGGAGAGGATCATCATGGAACTCATAAACAAAGACATTGGGGACCTACAGACACTAGATCCTACCCAATTTGGCTTCGCCAAGGGCAGATCCTGCCTTTTGAACCTGGTCGACTTCTTCGAAACAGTCACCAAGGCCATAGATGAAGGGAAGGTAGTCCACACAGCCTATCTGGACCTTGCAAAGGCATTTGACACAATACCCCACTCGGGCATCATAGATAAGCTATCCAGCCTAAATATAAACCCCTATGTCACAAGATGGGTCGCAAACTGGCTCAAAGACAGAACCCACAGAGTCAGAGTTGCTGGAGCCATGTCAGACTCGAAACCGGTCACAAGTGGCATCCCACAAGGTTCTGTCCTGGAACCTCTCTTGTTCGGTATTTACTTTTCTGAGGTACAGGCCAACGTGGGAGGACTATGGCTCACCAAGTTCACAGATGACTGCAAACTGGGCACCATAATCGACTCTCCAGCTGACACAAACATCCTTCAAAAAGGTCTCGCAGAGACTGATAACAGGTGCCAGAGCCATGGTCTAAAGCTAAATGCCAAAAAGTGTATAGACATACCCTTTGGCAAAAACAATGTGCCCACAAATTACCACATAGGTGGTAACCCATTAAGTACAGAGAAAGTAATTAGGGATCTGGGGACCCAAGTTGATAGCAATCTCTCCTTTGACAACCACATTGCCAAAGTGGTTAGAAAGACCTTCTACATAGCCCACCTCATCATGAAAGGATTCACATCTAGATCAAGAGAGGTAATCGTGCCCCTTTATTCATCCCTCATCAGGCCCATCATAGAATACAATGCCCCCTTTGGAATGTACCTTACCCAACACCTGCAGCAATTAGAAAGACCCCAAAAGTACCTCACCAGGAGGATCAAGGGACTTAAACAGATGCCATATGCTGCTCGGTTAAAAAAACTCCAGCTCTACTCAGTTGCATACTGCCTACTTCGAGGCGATCTATGCCTGACATATAAAGCTATGTCCAACCCAGAATTAATGGACATGCTCCACCTCAGTAAATCTAAATCCCTTAGAGCCACGCTCGAGGGACTTGAACCTCAGCACAGAAATAAATAGAACATGCTGGAGGGACAGATTCATAACCCAGAGGCTTCCTTCGCTCTGGAATAGAATTCCAATTCATGTTAGGCAGAGCACCTCACTGACTCTCTTCAAGAAGAATCTTGATGAGTGGATGGGGGATCATAGGTTTGTCCTGGGGATTACTTCCGTGTCACTATTAGACAGAGGCACAGTAAACTAAACTTTAAAAAGGGCACAGTATACTCAAATCAAGGGGTGGCGTAAGCCAAACACAATCGGGCTAGGCTTATAAATGCCACAGGGCAGATAGCCTAGTATGAACCTATGAACATATTGTGCTCATCATTCATTCATTCATTCATTCATTCATTCATTCATTCATTCTTTTAGTCACTGAGATCAGACTGAAATGACCTGTCATTTCCCCTGCATCCTGAAGGGTACATAAACATGAAATAAGTTGACAGGACAATCTCATCATTCCTTTAATAACGACTTCCTTTCATGCTCCCCCCACTAATTATTTCTGCACCCAAATTTGACTAATAATATTGTACACGTAGAGATATTGATGTAAGTTTCCGGCTTAGGAACTATTGATGTATATTGGTTTGATTCATGTGGAGCAGCCTACACTCTACAATGTTACTATCTACATCACGTGTAATTATTATTTTTTTTTAAATATTTTTATTCATTTCCAAAAACAAGAAAACATGAATGCAGGTTATTTATGACAATGAAGTATTTACAAATTATTTAAAAAGGTAGGCTAAAACCTCTAAACAGATATCAAACATTAAAACCAAAATAAAGTATTTACAAGGGTGTCTATTGTTGTCATATAATTGACTTTCTATACAATTGTTTCCTGATTATAATCTGCTGCAGTCATTATTCTCCAGTATTTCAGTTACTTTTTGCCATGCTACGTATAATGATGTAGTTCTTTCAGTTCTTCCTTTAATAGTGTTCATTTCCAATTGCGATACTGCTGACACCATATTCATGAATTGCTTAAAAGTTGGAGAAGCTTTGGATTTCCAGTTTGATGTAATGTTCTTCCTTGCAATAGCTAGGAGAGTCCATAAGATTACATATTTTGTTCTTGGCACACAGTCGGGTACAGGTACATTAAATAAAATAATAGATTTGGAAATCTGGAATTTATCATTGAATACCATTTGCAGAAAATAATTTATTTTATCCCAATATGGTTTAATCAAATGGCATTCATAGAACATATGTTGCCAGTCTGCTTTTATTGATAAATCACATCTCCAGCAGCCAATATTTTTCTTAAACATAAGTTCCATTTTATGAGGGGTTACATAAGATCTGTGTATGAATTGCCATGTAAAAAGTCTCCAATGTAATGAAAGTGATGTCTGCTTTAGAGAAAGAAGAATTAGTTTTTTATCTCTGTCATTTGGCACATGTCCATTTACTGATCTATAATAATTCCATATTTTGTCATTATTATGCATTTTTATTTTTTGTTTGTTTTATAAATAGATGATAAGTATCCCTTTCCAGTAATGGGTTGATTCGTTAGTAATATTATATGTTCTATAAGGTTAGGAACATTTTGTCTTATTGATGGTTGCATTGTTTCTTGTTTGCTTAATATATACTGTCTTAATTCTTGTACATGTAACCACGAACTATCTTCCATATTTAATTTCTGTTTAATCTGGTCTACTGTCAGAGGTTTTCCAGAGTTTAGCAATTGATGCCAATATATTAATCCCTTTTCTTTAAGCATGTTGACTACTTCCATATTAAATGTTATTATATTACCTTGTGTGTACGCTACTGGATATAAAAGAAATGACCATGCTTTAATATCAGGATTGCTATTAATAAGATTTTGGAAAATTTTTAATGTATAAGTAATGTATTTGGAACTTATATTTTTATTCTTATGTATCATCATATATTCCTTCATCAGCCATAGAAAATTGTTTGGTATGAAATCTGTATACTTATTTGCTACTACAAATCCTGATTTTTAACCAGATTCTCTCATGAACTAGCTTCCATTTTGATGTATATTTTGTATTTAGCCATAATGATATTGTTTTAATAATGGATGAATGCAAATATATTTCTATGTCTGGTAAACCTATGCCACCTATATCCCAATCATCTAGATGATACTTCATAGCTATCCTTGGTTTGTTTGGATACCATAGGAATCTTACCATTAAATCATTTAATTGTTTTAGGTGCGATTTAGCTGGTGGCAAAGAACAAGCTTGTATGACATAAAGAATTTTTGGAAATATGATCATTTTAATTATATAAAGCCATTCTTCCATTGAAAAGAAGAATTTATTCCATCTTTGTATTAGATTTTTAATATTATTTAAGGTCTCTTTATAATTTGTTTCAATTGTAGTATCTAGGTTGTTAGTTATTATAATTCCCAAGTATTTAATTATATTATCGGTAGAGATATATTTATGGTATTTTTATTTAGATCTTTTTTATTAGTATTTATAAGCAATACATTTGTTTTGTTCTCATTAAATTTAAGACTTGAAAAGTTTTGAAAGTTTTGAATTGAGTTCCATAATGCTTTTAAACTGCTATTATTATTTTTAAGGTAATTAAAATATCATCAGCAAAAAGTTGAATTTTAAGCTCTAGGCTGTTGTCTAGTTGTATTCCTTCAATATTTTTATCTATACTTATATTATTTGCTAAGGGTTCAATGACTAGTGCAAACAATAATGGAGAAAGAGGGCAGCCTTGTGTAGTGCCCTTAGTTATTTTAATAGCTTTAGACAGACAAGATCCCAGTTTTATTTAAGCCAATGATTTTTCATATAATGATTTTATCAACAAAGTGAAGTTGTTTGAGAAGCCATATTCTTCTAGAACTAACCACAGATAATCCCAGTTCACTGAATCAAATGTGCTATTTATGTCTAAGCTAATAGCATTCATTTTGTTTTTTGTGACATTTATATAATCAATTAAGGAAAGAATTATTTTAATGTTGTCATAAGTGTTCCTATCTTTTATAAAACCTGTTTGATCCTCCTCTATCAAAAGTGGTAGTAATTGTTTTATTCGAGCAGCATGTATTGCCATAAAAATTTTATAATCTATATTAAGAAGTGAAATGGGTCTGTATGATGAACATTCACTGGGATCTTTATTTTGTTTCAGAATTGGTGATATTAATGTGTACTTCCAGGAAGGAGGAATGTCTTTACCATTTTTAACTGATGTAAAGACATTCAATAACAACAGCAAAACCTCATTTGATAGTAATTTAAACATTTCTGGAGTGATATTATCTATACCTGGAGCTTTGTTTAATTTTAGCTTATTTACTTCAGCTTTAAGTTCTGTCATTGTTATTTGTTTATCTATTAGTTGTACCTGCTCCTCTAATAACCTAACTTTAACATTGTTTTTGAGAAAAGCTTTCAATGCTGAATGTGTTTCTGTTTTCTCATTTTGATTATTAAGTTTATGAAAAAATAGCCTAAAAGCTTCTAGTATTCCTTCTAAATCAGATACTTTCTTTTGGTTTCTATATTATATATTTCCTTGATTTGATTTGTTTTAATAATCTTTTTAGTCCTATTTGCTATTCTTCGTTGTTTTTTAGGGTTCATTGAATAGTAACATAGTTTAATTTTTTCTAAGTTGATCATTGTTTTGTGGTGTAGCATCTCTGAGTATTTTTTATTAGTATCTTCTAGTTCTTTTATTAAGTTGGTGTTTCCATTTTGAATATCAAGCTTTAAATTATCTACTTTTGACTGTAATTCCATTAATTCCTTATTCCACTGTTTTTGTTTATTTTTATACCATCCCACCACTCTTCCATATAGGTATGCTTTCAATGCATCCCATATATATATTTCAGATACATCTTTTGTAAGATTGATATCTAGGAATGTTTGTGTCTCTTTAATATAAAATTCCTTAAAATCAAATCTTTGAGATTTGTTATGTAAGATGGTATTCTTGTTACTGATATCCTTCTCTTGAAACATAAGTCTATCTCAAACGTTATGGTGTTATGGTCCGAAAATGGACATGAAATTGTCTTGACTTTAATTAATTTAGAGGTTAAATCCTTTGTTATGTACACTCTATCTATTCTAGAGTATGTATTATGTCTATGGGAAAAATGTGTAAAGAATAGTGAATCTGGGATAGCATACTCATATATGTCAACTATATTAAAAGTTTCAACAAACTCAGATAAAAACTTTGTTAAAGGTGATCTCTTACGTGTAGTTTTAGTATTTGTGTCAGTTTCTTTTATAATGCAATTGAAATCTCCAGCTATGATTAAATTGCCTTTGGTATATTGTACAATGTCTTCTAAGTGTTGTTTGGCCACTCTAACACCTAGTCCTGGTATACAATAAATATTCACTAATGTATATATCATTTCATTGATAGATATTGTCACTAGACAAAACATTCCTGAGCTGTCATGGAAAGTATTTATGATTTTAGGCATTAAAGTAGTGTTTTTCCACAAAATTACTACTCCCCTTCGCTTCTGATTATAGATGGAACTTACTAGTATTGTATAATTTTTATTGTTTATTTTATTTATGTCTTCCTGTGTAAGGTGTGTTTCCTGTAAAAATACTAGTTGCGCTTCACATAGCTTTAAATATCTATAAAGACTTCCCCTTTTGCAGCTATTATTTAAACCATTTACATTAAGAGATATACATTTTGCAATTGGATTTATATTAGCTTTGCTTTTATCCATATTCATATACTCGTAACAATGTGTAGATGCGTGTACATGAAGAGAATGACTTGTTCTTTCTTCTTCCAACAGTATTACAATAGATTATAGACACCCAATAAAAGTAAATTACAAGATCATAACTGAGAACAATATAAGATAAACAACCACCAAACCCCTCCATGAGAAAAAACATCTCATCCTTGAATGATCTAACCATTCAAGCAATCTCTCTAAGTCTGCATTTCAGCATCCCCCCCCCCCCCCGGCCCTGCCATATGGTAGTTTTATAATGAAAAGTATCTTATATATCTTTTAAGTATACATGTATCTGTCTTTACAGATTACTTAAATACAGTCTTTATCTATTTTTAATATTTTATAAAACACTAAGGCAACACAACTATACATAGATTTAATACTTAACTATTTGGTTTTGTTTAAATTGTAAAGGAAAATCTTTTATTTTAATGTGTAATTATTGATGGATTGGTGGCTGTAAATAAATAGGGAGATGAGTAAAAGCTGAAGTACAGAGCCCTGTAGTACTCTAGAAGAGAAGGTGTCATCCGCAGAAGCAAGGTTACCTGCTTGAACCTTAAAGGTTCTCTGAGGTGGATAGATGGTAAGCCAGTATAGTATGTTGCATCTTAAGGTTATGTATGAGGATTTGATGGTCCACCCTTTTCAAGCTTATGCAAGGTGTATACATAGTGCCTGTAAGCCGACCTTTTTTCACATGTAAGAAGAGTTTATAAGTTATGGTATGAATGACTGTCATAGTAGTACAACCTTTCTTAAACTGGTGCTGAGCATCTGTTTAAACATCTATTAATATGATTATTTTTTAATATTTTAGTAATAGATAAGCATTTGGCATCCTAAAAGTCTGAAAACCCAGGTAATCTGCCAGTAGAATTCTTGAATGAGAACATTTGTTAGTGAATCTGCCTTTTAGGGTTTAAAAGGTCCTGTCCCCAAGTTGACTTGGGTCCTAAAAGAATCCATCCAGTAGATCTAAGGAAACCCTGTCACATGGTGAGCTTATACCCTCTCATGTGTTGAGCCTATGACGGTGGAATAATATAAACTGTGCAAAGCTATTTTGTAAATGAATACCAAAGCTGAACATCTGCTTTTCAGTACTAGCCATATGATAAGCCATCTAGTAATTAAGTATTTATATAATTTATGGATGAGCTTAGTAAATACTTGGGTGATTGGGAATAGATGCCCTGACTGGTGATCATACTAAGTATCAAGCATGTTGTCCACATAAATGTGTATGTCGATCCTGAACAGGCAAGTGAGTAGTCACCTGTTGGTTACCTAATTAAGTTGGAAGGAAGCATTACACAAGAGCCTAATGTGCCAGTTCTTCCTGCAGAAGTGTATATGCTACTACCTGTGCTGTTGTAATATGTATGTTTGCTGTAACAGATACTGCAAACCAAGCTCTGTGTTCAGATGTTTACTTTGTATTGAAATGCACCATCCCAAAGGCACAAATGCAATATTAACACTTCCTGGGTTTTCTGCAGATTGCTTTTCCAGAGTATTCCACTATCCTGTAGGCCTTTCTTGGCTATTTTTATTTTATACACCTTCATGCCACTTGATATGTTCACTTTAGGCCCCTTTTCCTTTTGTTGCAACTTCGAGTAGCTAAATGGGAGCCCTGATGAACTATTGTTGCTCCTTTGTTTTTTAACCCAGAACATAAGTAGCTATATTTTGAAAATGCATGTTTATGATTTGTGTGACACATCGACTGGTTGTTTACTAAACTATAAGCCATCCTTTTCCTCAAGCTCTTTTTCCTGTGACTGAAACTTTCCTGATGAATACCCATGATGATTTTGATTTGGACTCTGGTTCTTCCTAGGTAGGTTGTAGATTCTTAATTGCAATCACAATAAAGGAGTGTACCACACTGACCTGCTGCAGCCTGTACTGGGCTTTTTTGGTGATAAATCTGTCCGTAATAAAATATGCACACCCACAGGCCATGCCACAGCATTTTATCTAGTGGGGTGAAAAGTTTCAAACTTAAAATGTGACAAGAATGTAGACCCACCCTTATACATTTTAAATCTCCTAATCTGTTTACTTAATTTGTAGAAAAAGGTACATGACAGACTTCCAGAATGAATTGTGTGAAAAAAAATTCAATGTCAGGCAACTCTTAAACTTGCACATTTGCAAATATTTACAGATATCTAAATTTCACTGAGCTTAACTTTGTAATAGTTTAGAAATGGATTTTTTTTGTCTGATGTAATGTTTTTCTCAATGTATCTGTATTACACTCAGACTGCTTTCGCTCACCAAAAGAAAACTGCTGGTCCTACTTTTATCTGAATGCCATTGTTTGCAATCCCACCTCCCCCAAACTAAGGATAGATGAAATTAGATATACCTAGAGATGCTCCTGTTTTTTTTTTTTAATGAAATCTTTTATAGCTAATAAGAAAACTGGGTAACAATGTGAGAAATTTTCAAATGCTCACTAGGATAGATTTTTTTTATTATAATTTTCTGTTACACAGTGTAAATGTACGTAGTCTTTGGCATCCCTTAATCACTACATAACCAGTATGCAATGTTTACACTTTGTAGTGGCAAGAGGAAAAATGTCACTGGTCTCTTCACTGGATGCTGTTTTCTATAGCAGTACTTGTCCCCTTAAGGCTTCTATTATGACTAAGATCTATTGCTGAATGTAGATCGTTGTATTGTGGGCATAATCTCTATTGTTTAGTTGGGGCAGGGTTCACATAATCCATTATAAATTTATGACCGACATTAACCATCTCTGCTAGAGGTATGTGACATTAGGGAAAAAGGCATTCTGAAGAGATGCATATACCCTTTTGAACATGGTATGACTATTTTCATTAATACCCAGCCTGCTTTCATCTGTGGCATAACTGAAAACTGGTAGTAAACTGTTCCTGCTTTTTGTCTTAAAGATAATGTGTTATCTCAACATCCAATTCCTAGTTTCATTAAACCTTCACTTTCTGCAGGTAATTCCCATGAAGTCTGGGTGGGAATGGGGTCAATAGTAAATGAATAATTGAATATGTGGTCAGCTATAGCTCTCTGGTTTCACCTTGAAAAGTTATAGCTTCCTGTCTTTCAAGAGCTAAAAGGTATCATTCCTTCTTGGAGGTGATTGGCAAACCCAAACTTGTCTATCTTTTCTGTAGCATATTAAATGTAATTCACAGCCAGGTAGTTGTCTGCTTCTATAAAGTCTGCTCTACTTCCACTGGACACTGGTTAGTGGTCAGAGCTAACTGAAATGGAAAAGGATTATACTACTGTATGGTTAGCTGTGAGCATGGATAGAATTTTGCAAAAGTAACTGGTTGTACTCTACCGAGCATACTCAGTAGTTCTCCATCACTAGTCTTCCTCATCATAACTCATGTCAGAGATACTTGAAAAGAAGAGTTTTAGATGAGAGGTAGATCAGCAAGTAAATAAATACTAGTCATAGTAATATATTTCAGCTCATTGCTGGCAGATTCATATACTGCAACCTTTATACAACCCCCTGCTTTTCTACACTTTCTCTGGCATGCACAAACACACTAATGTACAGAATTTTTATAGTACTGAACTAAGTTATAACCAAATTATGTCACACAATGCAGTAGAATATTGTTTAAAATGTATGCATTAATAGTTTCATTTGCACCTGCTACAAGATAATCATCGTTTTTCAATGTGTTGTGTTATTCCAAACTCAGAACCTATCCGAAGTTATCAGAGTTTGCCACCAATCTGTGTTGGATGATATTCCTTCAGCCCCATTCATACATCCAAACTCCTTTTATATTAAGCGACACTTCTTTTCTAATGGTTAGGGGCAATGGATTCCACCAAGTACTCCTCTACCATAATAGATGCTCTTTATTAATGACATTTTATAAGTAGGGACTTACACAAGCATATTGTTTCTAGTCACTCATTCAAGAATTTCAATTTCAACATGTAAATGCACTGCAGTAACTTCATAGTTTATCCTCTTGTATGTGAGAATATGGTCCCTACTGACTAGTCTGTAGTTGCGTATACCGACAACCCTTCTGATCTGTTTCTATACCCTAACTTTTTCATACCTTCTATCTGTCTGTTGTAGTATCTTTGGATCCTTTCCAACTTTTTCATTTGTTCTTTAGCATATGAAAATACTAAAGCACTGTATTCAGTATTCTGTCTTGCCACAGATATGTTGAGTGGAATTAGAATATCTTTGCCTCAGTACTATAACATTTTCTAAAAACATCTTGTAATTTGACCTCAGATGATATGTTTATCTACCTTTAATACCTAGATCCTCTAAAACTGCACTTTGAAAATCATATTGATAACATGGGTTTTTGTCACCAAAATCTATCACCTTGAATTTTGTTGCATTATACTCCTTGTATTTAGATGTAGTTCAAAGATCCAGGTTATCCACGAAATGTTGTTAGTTGTCAGTTTGAAAGATTATTGGCCCAACTTTTATAATGTCAGCAAACGTACTAACTTTGTACATTGCTTTCCAGGGGAAATACGACATAAGTATAATGGGGTATAACAGAGATCCCTGTGGTACCCCTGTAGACAGTTCCTTAACTATATGTAGAAGTTCCCTAACTTTAACTCCACATTTTCTTTCTACTAAACAATTTTTTATCCATGTTCTTATATAACTATTCTCTCCAGTCTCCCTCATAATTCTTATCCTATGAGGGACGGAAGCTAAGGCTTTTGCAAAAAGTCCAGGTATACCATGTCAAGTTGGTAGTCCTAGGTCCAGTGTCTCCTACACTGATAGAAACTAAGTAAACATTTGAAAAAAAAAACAGGTTGGTTTATAAATAAGGTACCTGCCATCAGTTCACATATAGCTCATTCAGAACATTTTCCCAATATACAGGTAAGACTTATTGGTTAGTGGCTGTTGATGTTTGTGGCTAGGCCCCCTTTAAATACTGGTATAACAGTAGTCTCCTTCCAAATCTGTGGCACATAGCTTATTGTTAATGTTTCTTAAAGCAAAAACTGCAGGCTGGGGATATATTTTAATTATAAAAAATTGTTTTTTTAATTGTTAATAGCACTATACATAACTGTACTGATTTTATTGGAGAACAGTTTTCAGTGCCAAGTAGGATTTCTCTTTTCTTTTAAGTACTCCTTCTGCTGGTAAATAATTCAGCAAATAAATTGCATAATACCCCATGGTCACTAACTAGTACATTATTTACCACTATATTAATAGTTGATTTAGAGTTGGTGTGATTTTTGTTACTAGCTGGCTGTGTTCAGCAAGCCTGGATTCTTACTCAAGCTTGGTAGATTTCCACAACTTCCGATGTAATACTTTTGCCTTTAAATATCTGTTTTTGTGTTCTATATTTGGTCTCCTCTAAAGTCTTCTACAAATTTGTTCTCTGTTTACTTCCTGTCCCATCATTAACATTTGTTTCCTTTGTTTCTCCCTGATAATATAGGGATGTAATTGTCAGTCATCTCACCCAAGTACTGATAGAATATAACCTGAGCTTCTGCAATATTTATCCTATTCATATCGGCTTTCTAGTTCCATTGCTTAATTTATTCACTAATTAAATCAGAATCTGTTCTATAAGATCTTCTCCAGCTAACATCAGGTATGTTCTGATAACTTCTTTGCCTCTTTATTCCAAGTGATAGTACAGTGATCTGATCCCAGTAGTTCTGATATGATGCCACAATTAATGATTTTAATAGTGACCCTTACCTACATATTATCCAATGTTTTTGGACTGCCTCAGGCACCAGTCACCTGATTCAGTCTGACAACAGGAAATTGCTAATCGCTGCTTAGTCTAGTACCCCAAACAGTTACCATTAAAGCACGGTTTCCAGCCCACCCAACCTCAACCTAACCCCCAGCAATGTCAGGAGATGGCTAATAACGTATAATTGCCATTGTGTGGTAATATAGTAAATGCTACACTGAAGTAAGAATTTGAAAACATTTGACTGTATCTGTCATAGCATGCAGGTATTAGACTAAGGCTGAGAAATCTGAGGTCAGCTATTGATCCAGGTGCTGAAAGACCTAGCCTTGGAGGCTAGTAGTGACTGGCTGGTACCACCTTGCCTTGGGAGAAGTGAGGCAGTCAGACTTTCCCCCTGCATAGCTGATGTAGTGGTGGTGAAAGAGTCAGTATATAGCAGTAAGGCCCAAGATATGTATACATGGCAGGATGTACTAGTACAGTCTGTAATCAGCCAATATAGGGAACCAAGCATAGGTCACATGAATGGCATCATGGGATCATAGCACTTTGGTGGCTACTGAAGAAGGTAGGAAAGTGACAAAAAAAAATCACCCTCTGACTTCCTGGATGGTGATTCCCTCCTCCACTCAGCTTTAACGCTAACACCAGTAACCTACAAGAAGCAATACAAGGCATAATGGGGGACCCCACAGTAGTATATGGGGTGCAAACGGATGATGGATTGGGCTGATTGGACTTGAGGATGTCCAAGCACAGAGGTCATAATGGTTGAGGAAAAAACGGCTAGGCTTAAATTTGCTCTAGAAGAACTGCTGAGGTATTTGCTACTTTATCCCCCTTTATCTTCTTCCTCATGTCAACAGTTTGTGTTGAATTGGCACTCTTTACCATACATGCAGTAGATAACTGCTAGTGTCATGGAGGAATGTTGAATTGACATTCTTTACCATACATGCAATAGATAACTGCTAGTATCATGGCGGAATGTTGAATTGGCACTCTTTACCATACATGCAATAGATAACTGCTAGTGTCATGGCGGAAGAAAATCACTCAGCTGATCACATGTGAAGCCCCAGACTTCAGCACGAGAAGAGAAATATGTGGGAAAAACAATCTGAATCCTTAAAATTTGGTTGTAGTTATTACTATGCATGTCAGTTTTACTCAACAAGGCCTTTACAACTATTTAGAATGCAATCAGTTACAAATAAGGGGTGGGGGGGGCAGTCCCATGAATGCTACATTGTGCTCTTAAAAATTTTTTTTTTTTGCAATGAGATATACTAGAATTAAAATAAGAAAACATCTGGCATACATGTATAGACTTTGTTAAATGGTCTTTACTTCAGAATGCTTAGGTGCACTTTTTTTTTTGCTTAAGTTTGTCTGTCTGTGTTTTTTCCAGTACTGAAAAGATATGCTGTCAAGTATAGTGTAATACACTTACTGTATTATAAAGTTCAGAGTTTATTAAAGATCCCCACTAACCAACAGTTTAAGGGTGGTACACTGAAGTTCTAACTGATTTTAAAGTGCTGACAAAGCTTGTGCAGTTGGCATAGCATTTTGTCTCTGTCTTTACCCTGTATAACATGGGAGTGGAATGAGCAACCTGCCCATATGTCCCCCTGTTTTACTCTTGACTATACACTGAGCAGGGCCAGAGAAAATCTAATTCTCCTATTGTGTTTCTCAAACGTTTCAGTGCTTATTTGCAAATATCCCTAGGAAAACAAGTTGTTCTAATGTTTCATCTACAAAAGGACACCCAGCTAGTGATTTTCTTTTGCTTTTGGATTTTGTACTACTTTAACTTTTTCCTCTAACTTCTGTTTTTCTCTGCGTACCTGCTGTTGAGAGTCCTGATTCTGCCTAATCTTTGGTTTTGAATGTGCAGAGTTAAATGTATGACTCTCTTTGCAGGCTTCCTTTCTTTTCTTAATGAGTTAATCTCTGTAGCTCTTTCCTTGTCTCTCTCGATGCAGTCGGCTGGTAACGTGTCAAGGCTGCATATCACAGAGTATAGATTTATCTTTATCGGTGTCTCTAGTGATGTTTTTCTGGTAAACACACAGATTCGTCTGCTTCTGTAATGATGACAAACTAAACTGGGTTTTATGGTAAGATTGTGTAATGTGTCACATAATATGTAGTTTGCTCACTAAATTTTTCCGCTAACTTAATAAGTGGATCTTTCTTGTATGACTCAGTAATAATTTCTGATGGCACTAGGATCTTGTATCCTTTCCAGCCCAAGCCAATTTTTAGTTTGCTTTGAAGTTTCTTCACCTGTCCTTTATCAGGAGTGTGTAGTTTTAAGTGTTGGGGTACTGTTGGCCTTCCCCTTTTTCTCAAGGAATACATTCTGAACTGTGTGTTCTCAGTAGCACACCAGAATGCTGTTGCCTTTCCCCATTATTTGAGGAGTGTAATCATTTAAAGATTTTTACTAAGCTGTTAATCAGCTAAGTTATTTGTAGCCAAGCCTCAAGATCTCAGTTTCTCAGTACCCTATGACATGAGAAAATGCTGCCTAATTTCATCCTTTTTCAGTGAGTATTTGAGGAGCCAATTCAGGGGCGAATTTAGTTTTCCAACCATATGTCCCAGTTGGGCTTAAAGGGAACTACTTTGCCTTACAGCTGTGGGAAATCCACCCTGTAAAGGAGGCATTTTTTGACAGAGATATTGATATCTCCAGCAGGTCCTATTAATACTGTGGTGGAAATTTAGTCCCTTTGCACAGCTGTTGGGGGGGGGGGGTGATTTTATTGGTGAGTAAGATTGATCCTTCAAGCCTTTGCAGATGAAACAGAAGTCTCCATTTAAGAGAATGTAGGAATCCGAGAAGAGATAAAATGCTTTAAGGTGGTCTTTATAGTTTGAGGAAGACACCCCCTTGATCCTCTTAGTGAGAAAGTACTGTGGTCTTTCTAGCTGGATATTCAATAACTGGTCTGAAGATGGTGTAGAAGTGTCAAGGTAAAAGGATTTCCTAATGACAACAGATACATAGTGAATGACTGATAGCTTATTGTAAAAGAAAATGCCCATATCCATAATAACTATATCAATGTTCAAATAGGTGTCCTGAATGTTGTATGTGCAGGGGTGCCCTTGTTTGACAAAGGGCTCAAAACAACATTTCTTTGTATTTAGTTAAAGGCCACTGTCCATGCATCATTTGTTTGTATGTTAGGCCTTCCTGGAGAATCTGGATGTTAGCTGTAAAGTTTGATGACTCTGTGTTTGCAGTTATCCAGAAACTGTCAGCCGAAGGACCTTGATGTTGACCTTGACATCAGAAAAGTAAATACCAAAGAGAAGTGTTCTAAGAAAGGATCCCTAAGTAACACCACTAGTAATGACCCATTTTAATGAGAGCATGTTCTTCACACTAATAGATTGGATTCTGTCAGTAAGCCAGATTGCTATTCAGTGGGTAACATATGCGTTTACATTTAATTTGATTAGCTTCTTAATAATGCCAGCATGAGGAATTATAACAAAGGCTCTGGCCAGATTGAGGTGAGCAGTTTGAACAGTTTTGACAACATCCAATGCATTGATCCACTAATTTAGGAGGCAGGATCTACATGCAACAAACCCAAGGTGGCTTGGGTTACAGGCTTGTAGACTGATTGTCCTTAAACTACATAATGCTGTACTCCAGTGCTTTACAGGTAAAGCTGGCGAGGCTTATAGGTGTATAGTTCCTATGGTCAATAGTGGGCCCTGACTTGTGTAGTGGGATGAGTACAGCCATTGTCCACATCTCCAGCATGAATCCAGTTTATAGGCTGAGATTTAACTGGTTCAGTAGCAAGTCTATAAGGCTGTACTTGATGCTGACAAGAATCTAAATATGGCACACTTTCTGCACCCATGGACATAGTGATTTTGGCCTTGAAGAGAGAGCCCTCAGGCCTTGCTTCAAACTGATATGGGGGTATGTATGCTAATATGTGGAGAAAGGCTAGTGGAAGATAATGATACATTTATCCACCAATATATTAGGTATGTCTTCTGGGAATTGAGGATGTCTTGTATTAGCTCAGCGTATTGTTTAGTACCACTTCTAAGGGTTTTGACATAGTTGATAAAGGCTTTGTGGTTGGTCTTAATATAGGTTGCAATTTTCCATTCATACTTGCCTTTAGAAGATTTGATTTTGCTTCCTGGTTCTGAACTTTGAGTTGAGGTTGAGGCATTATGCATATTCTTACAATGTTTGTTCCTCTTATTCTACTATCTGTGCATGCTAGAGTTCAACTACAAGGGTTATTCCATAATTTATATTAGATTTGTGTCTGAGGGGAATTAATGCCTCAATTTTAAGTGGACATAAACTGTCTTTGAATGTAACAGTGTGTGAGATAGTCATTGAGGGGATGAGGTGCTTACATTTGAACAGGTCATGACCTATTTGTAAAATATTTGCTTTATAAAAGTCTACAGTCTCTAAAGACAAAAAGTGTTTGGTTAAATCAGGTTTTATTCATATCAAATATTACTGAATGGTGTTTAGATTTGACCAATGGTAGGGCAACTGCAGACGCAGAACATACCAGGTTATATTGATGCCTAATATTTCTGATCCCCTAGTGGGATGTGAGCTAGTTTGTCTAAGGAGCTATCATTTATAAAATCTAGAAAGCAGTGTGCATATTTTGTGATAGTGTTAATGGAAGGATAGCTGAACTCGCCCAGGGAGTAGTTTTAGATTCATTGGAGAATGACCCTAATTTGTTATAGATTATATTTTGTGTGCTGATGGTGACATGGAGGGGTATAGTACTTGGCTATGGTGTCAGATGGATTTTATCAATAATGATTTAATATATGGGAGAGCTAAGGTCTTGTCTTATGAGTGAAGATGTGATTTGGCTTCTTAGAATACAAACATAGCCCCTCCACCAACATTGTAATTTTTGAATGTTGATCTAAAAGAACAATAGGCATTGAAACCTAGCACTGTGGGGGTGCTATCACTACACAATCCATGTTTCAGTAACTATATTTCCAAGGGTCAGGAATGCCTTTAAGGAGTGCAGTCTCTTGGGATTTTAACATTGAGCATCTTTATATAGTCTGATTTTGACTGTGCATCCTTAGTAGTATCAGACTGCTACCGCTAAGCCTTCATTTCATTTAAAGTAACTTGAGATCACAGAGTTGTCTAATTTGCTCCCCTACCCTACATTTCTCACAATGACTTAAACTGGGGAAAGACTTGATTAGGAACTAAAGCCAGGGAGTACAACATATCTGCCCTACAGTACATAGATTTCTACGTGTTGCAGGTCACTGCTGTTCATCTACATGACCATATATTACTTCTACCTTTGTTTTGTCAAAAAAGTTGTGCTTGTTGGGCATAAGGTTCCTTACGTGTAGCCATGCTCCAAGACTCTAGTAATCCTTTTAGTTCTTTTCCAGCCCTAGTACTGCATGTTTGGCTGTTAGTAATGGCACAGGGACAGTAGCTGACTCTAATGTTGTAGCGGTTTTGGCACGTCATTGGCACAGTTTCAACAACATGCTGCTTAGAAGTCGCATTTCAGTTCAGTTAAAACTCACATTTGTTAGGAGCAGTATAACTAGTTTAAGCAATTATCAATATTTCACTTGCATTTTCTTGAGGGTTTTAGGCATCTGCATATTTCTAGCTGAAAACTTGGTTTGCTTAGTTCTAAGGAATGCTTTACTAGCAGAACAGATATTCTGTTTGGTGTCTTTCTCGTAACCTGGATATACTTTATGTGTATATTCTTTTGATTCTCTTATCTGTGTGAATACCTCAATGCTGGTTTTGGCCTATTCTTCTGTTAAGGCCCACTTACCAGCTGTCTCTGCTTGTCTGCCTTTATCTCCTCCTTTAGCTTCTAGGTTTGAGGGTTCGATTTGATTTGATTCCTAAAAGGTCTCCTTCATGTTAGGCCTCCCAGGAAGCCTGTTCCTCCTCTCTGGGATCTTAATTTTTTTTTCAAAAAAGTGACTCAGGCTCTTTTTGAGCCTGCAGTTTCAGCTTCCTTGCAACATTGCTCTTGGAAGTCTGTTCTTTAGTTAGCCCTTACTTCTGCCAGATGGATGTCTGAGCTTCAAGCCCTTATGGCTTTTCCTCCTTTTTTGGTGTTTCATAAGGACAGGGTGTCCTTGCTTACTAATACTTATTTTATGCCTAAGGTGGTGAATGAGTTGTCCCTTAATCAGTCTATTTCTTTTTCCACCTTTTTCCCCATCTCCACAATCTGCCATTGAGAAGGTGCTGCACACATTGGATTTGCAAAGGCAACTCAGATTTTATTTGGATAAGACGAAGACTATTAGGAAATCTGATCAGCTCTTTTTTTCCTTTCATCCTAGGCCCTTAGGATTAGTTGTATCCAAGCAAACTATTTTTTCTTGGATCTCAAAAGCTGTTTCTTTTTGTTATTCCTTTCATTGCAAGAGTCATACTTATTCTGTTATGGCTCATTCTACTAGGGCCGTGGCTTCTTCTGGTGCTACCTGAACTTCTGTGCATACATTTACCAAGCACTGCAAGTTGGATGTAATTTCCAGAGCTAGAGCTGGTTTTGGTAGGGCCATCCTTCATGGCTTCCTAGAGGGCTCTGCTGGTCCTTCCTCCTCCCAAGTTTCTTCCTGAGCTTTGGCACTCTGAATGTAATGAATACTGCAACAGTGAAATGAAAGGACATAATTCAGTTGTGTAAACATCTCACCATAACAGTAGATGTCCTTCTCTTCACTGTTGTGATATCAAATTCCTCCCTCCACCCCCTGGTCTGTTTCTCTTCTTGATGTACTGACTGCCATTTCTTTTCCTTGGACTGGTGTTCCTACAGGGGCTGTTAGTCCTGAGGATGGTACCGCCGGACATCTCCTTTATGCACTACACTACACTACGCAAGGAGCATATGTGTGATGTATGTGTACCTTAAAGCAACCTAAATGTTTTGGTATACTGGCCGGATGTTGGCCTTCAAAGGCAGGAGATCCATAATGTAATGAATACTCCAACAGTGAAGAGAAGGACATCTGCCATTATGGTAAGATTTTACACAACTGTACTTTCTCATTTTATTGAAATGGGTTTGGATGATTCTCCACCTTTACTGGGGAGATTGGAAAGGTTGGAAAATAGGAATAACAAAACTTGTTATCCCCATTTTCATGAGGCCCCCCCCAAGCCCGCAGAGGTCAGGCAGAGGAAAGGGAAGGGGAAATTTTCAGAAACAACTGGGTACATCAATTCATAAGACAACAGTGAGACCTCATATGATGGAATACTTTTCAGTTTTAGGGGATTCGATATTTTTAATCATAATAGTTCCAACATTACAGAAGGACATTTTTCCCTTTTTAGTAAAGGGTTCAGTTTTGTGCCCCATAATAGCATCGATATTGGAGATGTTTCTTTGGAATTAAAACTTTACAGCAGAAAACTTTAATTTTGCGTTGAAATTTAAAGGCCAAAGCTAGTGGCTCTTCAGACACTTTGTTCAATAAGAAAAGTACATTTAATACCCCCATTAAATGCCTTGTTGGACACTTTTGAAAGATGTGAGAGAGATCTATATAATTTAAATAAACCTACATGTCCTTATTTAAAGCTATACAAGGAAGAAAAACATACTTTGGACTTTCTCAGAAATAATTCCTCCAAAAGGGTTATTAAACCTGACAAGGGTAAGAGAATTGTATTTTTGAATAAAACTGATTACATTACAGGGCACAGACTATTACTGAATTGTTTTAAAGTAGGAATTTCACATAGGTTTCAAGAACATTGATTATTTTTTAGAGGATTCTTTAGCACAAGGGGTAATTCACCTCAAATTTATAATTTTTTACACCTCAAAGATCCAGTAATCCCATCAGCATTTGAAATCCCAAAAATGCTACTAATGGCAGGAGGACTATATACTGAAAGGCATGATAGTGTGGCAAGACTGTTACACTTGGGATTGTGTAGACATTATGGTACTGAAGTGGCTGAAAAACACTGGAAACACGAGCCACAAAGCATCATAGGAAATGAAGTTTATATCACATGAGCTCAACCATTACCAGTAGTTCAAAAGGTAGATGCTAGAAAACCAGATACAGTGGCCCATGAAAAGAAGACAAAAGTAGCATTGATCATTAAAATCATCACATTCAGTGACTACAGTGTTTTGCGTACAGAGAGACCCAAAGTCATAAAATATCAGGATCTGCAAGGCAGAAACTAGTGCAATGTGGAAAAAAGATACCCAGACAGTTCTAATAGTAGTAGAAGCAATTGGTCTTGTAAAAAAGTATCTACAATCATATTTAGATACATTACCTAGCCTTCTAACCCTATATGAATTGCAGAAGGAGTCATTAGTAGGCCCATTCTGGGTGCGAAGAGTACTTTTGGCTGATATCAAAGATTGAAACAATACTAATTTCATGAACCTTAATCGTACTTTGACTTAGGAATGGGTTTCATTCCCATCATGGTATTAGAAACCCAAAAGATTTGAAGAAATGAACGTGTGTGAATGATTCATCTCCCAACATGTACCCCACCTTTGGAATAAATTACCTGTTTTCCCTGTTTATAAATGTAAGGCTTGAGATGCATAGATCTTTGCTTTCTCCTATCCATGAGCCCTGTGTAGGACTAACAATGTCTGTTTAGTAGTGGTGTGAAGTGGTACCTATATTAGCTCCATGAGGCATGCATACTTTCAGCACATGTGGAGATAATAAATCTCCAGCAGTTCTAGGCACGGGCCACAGGCTTGGGTGTCACTGACTTGAGGGTTCTCGGTTTACCATGGGGATACATGAGAGGGGAAATCCTAGTAGTTTCTTTTGATTATAATGTTTCATCTGATGTTGTCTTCCTCATTTTTCCTCAACATGTGAGTTTTGGATCCAACCTGGGATCCAACTCAGTCACTTTCCAAAAGCTTAGGCTCTGAAGCTGTAGCTTCTGCCCTACCCATAATGCTTCACTCCCCCCGATTAACTCAGATCTTGTTTGCCACTATTAGGAGAAGCATCGCAGTCCATTGTCTTGAGTTCCAGTGAAGAGTTTTTTTAGGGATTCTAACTGTAAGTTACTAAACTTTTCTCTGTTTCTTCAGCCTTCCTTTTTTCTTCTTCTAACCTACCCTTTTACAAAAAAAAAAAAAGTCTGTAGTTTGTGTATTTGTGTACACTGGTCCATTCTCTTAGCAGGAGCATCTTTTCTTCCTTTCTCTTCTCCCTTCTACGTGTCTTCTGCTATGTCTGAGGAAACATTAGGTTTCAAAAAGTGCACTTCCTGTGGGCACAAGATTCCTCTATCTGATGCCCACAGGGAGTGCATGTATTGCCTCGGCCCAGCCCTTCTTGATACTCTGTGTTCTATCTGAGAGCATTATCATCAGTGGGATTTGGCTAACAGAAGAAACAAGCTTATCATGAAGGGCCTTCTGCCCCCCTTGGCCTTGTCAGCAGGTTCCTCTTCTTCTGCAGGGCTCAACCCTTCCCAAGAAGCACCATGATAGGGAGTGCAAAAGACATTCCCCGGGTAAGGGTGCTTCATCCTCTTCTGCTGAGCTTTCAGCCAAATTTCACAAGTTGTCTGATACCAGAGCTTCAGATCTGAGTAAACCCAGACATCATTCTCCTCTGTGCTGAGCTCCTTTTGTCTTCAGAGCTCCCTACTCCATCCACAGGTTCACCTCACTTAGAGAGGTCCCCAAGGATTGTGTCCAGGCCCTCTTCCAGAGCATTGTCTGTCAAGTCTACCCACAGCCTTTCAGAGTCAGAGAGAGGTGTACAGGTTGATGAGGCAATTCTTTAAGTAGCAGATTCAGCCCCATACCCTACTAAGACTGTGGGCAGCCAGTCATCCTTTAGACCCATAGCTCCTGCTCTGATCTGTCTTGCTGTTCCATAGCTCTCTCATCCGAATGCCCCAAGAGCTGAGGTGTTGGAGCCGATAGAGGAATTTATGTCATCCCCAGCACCTACTCTGCCTCATTTGACTCTTACTGTCTCAGAGCAGAGCGGCTCTCAGAGCCAAAGCCTCGATGTTGGCTCCAAGGGGTTGACCTAGAATCCAAATTTTTTGCGGCCATCACCTCCCTTCAGAGCCTCAGCATTCATTGGCTCTGTTCTGGCTCCCCTATTGGAGCAGGGAGCTGGGCATGTTCAGGCATCATCTGCCCCAGCGGTTTTGGCTCACGAACATGGTCTTAGATGTCTCCAGCCCATTCTGCCTTTGAGGCAGTTGAGCGGGTCCTCTCCATGCCTAGGTGATTCTTGGCTACCACCCTTTTGGATCAACTTCTCTCCCCTTTGGAGATTTGTGTCTGACACCTCACTGCTTCCCTTGGGACATCCAGCCCAGCAAAAGCTTACAAGGAGTTCCATCTTTGGAGCCCCAGATTTCTTCCAACGGCTCCCTGGAACTTCCCAATGATGAGATTCCCTGGAAGAGAAGGTGCAAGAGGTGGCACTTTGATTCCCCAGAGGAATTGGCCATGGAAGACACTATTTCAATGAGGGGGAAAGGTCTCCCAGATCTTCACCCAAGAATGTCTGTTTTGGAGATATCTTGGAAATTCTTTGCCTTAGAGGTGGATAGTCTTCCCAAACCCCGACCCCTGAGGAATCTGTGTTCTTGGAGGCTTTTGCCTCCAGCTCATGTACATCTTGGGTGTCCTCCCTGCTGATGCTGTTATTGATCTGGTGTCCAGCAAGGCTTAGAAGGATCTGGACACTGTAGAACCAATACTTAAATGTGTGGACAAAACCCTTGGTGCTCTCTTCAACAGTCCCCATTGGGCTAAGGGTATCCCGGTAAATGCCATAGTTTTTGCAGCAGCCACCAAGAAGGAGCTATCCCAGGGAATTTCTGTCTATCCCCCTAACAGGAAGTTTAGGATGATGGACAGATTTGGCAAGACAAGAGAGATTATACCTCATCTACCTCTGCACTATGAGCCTTAAACTGCCTTTCCCATTTTACCAGGTTACAGAGGGATTTAATTAAAGAACTCTCTAGCTTAGTTTAGAAGTCCATTTCTGATGAGGACAGGAAATCCTTCTCCTTCAGACTGGCCACTCTACAATTTATATTGAATATGTCCATGAGGTTAATCTCTCACATAGCAGAGGGCACCTTTAGGGCTGCCAGATCAGGCATTGCCATTAGGCGTCATGCCTGGATGAGGATGTGTGATTTTGCAAAACCCTTCAAGGCATTCTTTGTCAGTGCTGCTTTTCCTGGATCATCCTTGTTTGGCCCCAATGTCAGAGAGACACTCTTCCATAGTGAGAAGGATGGAAAGACTGTCTGCCATCAGAATTCATTTTTCCAGCCCCCAGAGATTCTTCTGCATTAATCAACAAGTAGGGGGGGGCTGTGGTTCAAAAAGAGCGCTTCTCAGCAGTCTTGGGAGAATATTCCACCAGAGGCAGAGGGGGAAATGGTTACAATGATGGACGCTGCCCACATGGTAGAGGGGGTCCACAGAATCAAGGGTCTTGTGATTCCTTCTTGGACAGACCCTTTCAGTGCTTCTGAGGAGTTGTCCAACTGTACTTCTCTGGAGGCAGTCGGGGGGGGGCACTTATCCTTGCACCCAGATGCCTGGCTATACATTACAAACAATTGGTAGGTGCAAAGAATCTTATCCAGTGGATACTTAATTCCCTTTTCAAAATTCCCCAAACCAAAGGCTTCTCTCCCAGATTTTCCACCCAACCAGAGAGAAGCAATGGAGTTGGAAATCTTGAAGCTGCTGCAAAAAAGAAAGAGGTCATCTAGAAGGTTCTGCTGCATCAGGCATTTACTCGAGATTCTTTTTAGTACCAAAAAAGACAGGGGATCTCAGGCCCATTTTGGATCTGACATCTCTGAACAAGTCAGTCAAAAGTACAAAGTTCAGGATGGTCACAATCCAGTCCATTCTACCTCTTTTGAAAATGGATGACTGGATGTACTCAGTGGACCTGAAGGATGCATACTACCACATTAAGATAGACAGGCAGTCCACCAGGTACCTATACATTAGTCTGGGAGCCAGTCATTACCAGTTCAGAGTGCTTTTTTTTTGGTCTCACCACAGACCCCAGGGTGTTCACTAAATGCATAGTGATAGTCACAGCTCATCTCAGACTGCAAGGATTCCATGTCTTTCCACACCTGGATGACTGGCTTCTAACTGCTTCAACCAGGCATTTTTACATCTAAGCCAGGGACTACCTGTTAGAGCTACTACTTTGGTTATCACAATCAACCTAGAGAAATCCCAACTTCAAACAGTTCAATGCATAGATTTCATAGCGGCTTGTTTGACACGTCCAAGTCCTTGGTTTTCCTTACTCCGGACAGGCTTAAAAATAAAAAACTACATGACAGATTTTGACAGCCCCAGCCCCCTCCAGCCAAATTAGTACTCAGGGCCTTGGGTTTTATGGTGGACACCATTATGCTGTTACCCACAGCATACCTTTACATGGGAATCCTACAATGGACCTTAGCAGTCCAGTGGTCTCTTCAGCTATTCCTCAGTTATCTACTCAGACTATCTCGAGTGTGCAAGGATTCTGTCCCTTGGTGGCTTTACTCCCCAGAGGCCCTTCAAGGACACCACTTTGTCTTTCCTGTCCCAAAAGTCACATTGACCATGGATGCCTCCCAGGTAGGGAGGGGCATTTCCTGGGTCAGACAGTCCAAGGCATGTAGACATCGCAGGAGACCAGCCTGCATATCAGTGTCTTGGAGATGAGAGCAGTCCTTTTGGTGTTGCAGGCCCTTCACAGCTTCATTCCTCCAGGGACAATTGCAATGCAAATGGAGAATATGTCAGTAGTTTGGTACATCAACAAGCAAGGGTAAACCAGATTCTACCCCCCCCCCCCCGTGCCTAGATGCAATAGAACTCTACCAACTGCTTTCTAATTGCAATGCACATTCCAGGAGAGTGCAATATTCTATTGGACAGGCTCAGCAGAGTTCTATTGATGCCTCACAAGTGGTCCTTAAACCAATCAGTGGCGAACATGATCTTCCGCAAGTGGGGTTAGCCTTGCTGTGACCTCTTTGCCTCTCCCCACAAGTGCACCAGGTTCTTCACCTTGATTCCCCCTTGGGCAATCATTCAGGGATGCTCTGGTCCCCTCATGGCCTTTTTTATTGCTTTATGCCTTTGACCCTCCACCCTTAATCCTCAAATTTCTTCAGAAAGCCTTCTGGCTGAAGAGCAAAGTAATCCTCATTGTCCCTTTTTGGCCTCTGCAAATCTAGTTCACCTTTCTTTGTTGTCACCTAGTTTGCCCTCCATGGACTCTCAAACCATGTCCAAATCTACTATCCCATCCATCAGGGCAAGTTCACACCAGTCTCCCAGGTCTGAATCTAATTGCATGGTTTCTGCAGTTGTAATGATGGCTAGATCTGCCAGGCTTTCATTCCCAGTCTGTAATAGTCTGACTTCCTCTCACAAATCCTTCATGAGATGTATTTACAAGAGCAAATGGAAGAAGCTCTCCATTTGGGTGAAACAGCAGAATGTGGATTCCTTTACTGTCCTTGTGCTGGCAGTTCTATAATTTCTAGCTCATTTTCCATGAGGGGGGCAGTCATTCCACTGTTAAAATGCAATTGGCAGCCATTTTGAATTTTCATTTAGGAGGACATGTGTCATCTAGATTGTGTAAGGCTTTTTTAAGAGGGATGTTCCTTCTTTGCCCTGCTGCCAAAGGTCCAACACCCCCTTGGGATCTAACTATGGTTTTGCAGACCCTGGTTCTTTCTCCTTTTGACCCCTTAACCAAAGTAGATTCTTATCTTGAAAGACTGTTTTTCTGGTGGTTGTCACATCTGCTAGACGAGTGTCTGACCTGCAAGCTCTGTCTTCTAAATATCCTTACTTAATTTTCCACAAAGACAGAGTGACTTTATGCACTAATCCATCTTTTCTTCCTAATGTGGCAAATGAGAACAATATAAACCAATTTATTATCCTGCTGGCCTTTTCTCCTCATTTCCAAAACAAAAGAGCATACACACTTCATCTGTTGGATGTCCATAGACAGTTACATTTTTATCTGAACAGAGCTAAATCTTTCAGGACATGTGGCCAACTTTTTGTATCCTTTTCTGATGTGAAAAAGGATAAACCAGTTACTAAGACCACCTTAGCTAAACGGTTAATGGACTGCAGCTCATTTGTCTACGACTTCAAAGGTGTTCCTTTACCTCAACGAGTTAAGGCTCACTCTACTAGATCTATGGCAACTTCTCAAGCTTTTTGGGCCAAAGTTTCACTTGATGACATTTGTTCAGCTGCCTCCTGGTTTAATTCTCACACCTTTATTTCCCACTACAAATTAAACATAGTGTCCAGAAGTAGAGCTGCTTTTGGTCCTGCAGTGCTCCGGAATATCCTTTCATGCAGGTCACCCAAGGTTTTGTTGTAGCTGGGGACTCTGTTCCACAGGTCGAGGAAGAATGAGACCTCATCAGATAAAGAAGTTATGTACTCATCATAATGTTCCATCTGTGTTGTCTTCCTCGACTTTCCCTCCCTCCTTCCCCCTGTCCCTTGGAGTATGACCTGACAGATGGGTTTATAGACATCCTTGTTCCTTGTTGAACTCCTATTCTTTCCTTTCCATTTTTCTGTGTTAATAGTTTCAGAAGTAGTTATACTTACCTACTTAATTTATGGTTGGCAAACATGGTAGCAACAAACCTGATCTGAGGTAATTGGGGGGAGTGAGGCATTATGGGTAGGGTAGGAGCTCGAGTTTAAGAGTCTAAGCTTTTGGAAAGTGGCTGAGTCTGATCCGAGGTCAGATATGAAACCCATAGGTCGAGGATGAATGAGGAAGACAACACAGATGGAACATTATGGTGAGTACACAGCAACTTTATTTCATTCATAAAACCTGTGTGACTAATTATACACAGCTACATCCATAATATTTACCTGCTCTGTCATATTCTGTATACTTTTTGCTTTTATGCTGTGTAGTATAGTTTCCTCCCTGGTTCTATATAGGAAATGGTTTGCAATTCAGTAATCAAAAATAAATAAGTTAAGTAATGCTACTTGGATGTCTCCTTAGATTTATGTGATTTCATTTTACATAATGTATATGCCAGTGTACACAAATCAAATTATAGTAATCTATCAAATCCATGTTTATCCTTATTGGTTTGAGTACATCTGTGTGAAACCTGTTTCTGGGCATTGTTTCATTCTTTTCGTTAATGTTGGTGTCAGAATATTTATTTTTATAATGAGAGTGTTTATTGGTAAGCATACCAGTGCATGTCTGTCTTCATGTTTTCCTGTCATTGGCTACATCATTTAGTACATTAGTTGAGTAGGTCTCTTTCATGGTCCTTAACTCTGGAAACTGATAGTTATGTGATTGCTTTGCTGTATACCATGTTATCTGTTTATCTGTAGTCCCCAAAGTTAGGTTTCCATGATAGATCCTGAACCAATAGTACATGGCTGTGATGGTGGTCCACAGGCTGCACTATCTTACTGTGGTTTCCTTGATGCTGTTTATAGCCACCATGATAATTTACCATGTAACCATTTACATATCACTGTGCTTGCACTATGTGGATATAGAGACATAGCTGTATATGCAGTTGGAGTACTTCATGCTGTTTCATGTACAAGACTTGCACTAAATGTCTGCATCTACAATTTATAAACCTCTTCCTGCTGTGTTGTATCTGAGTCCTAGTTTGTTTTTATTTCGCTATCTCCTGACTACCATTTATCTTTTACACATTTTATATTTTTTCTGTTTATTATAGCTATCAGCTTTGTGCTATCTTACCTTCATATGTTTACATTTTCTTTTGTAGCATTTGTTTTAATCACCCTCTTAGTTTCTCTTTATATATGAATAGCAAGAGTCTTAATACTATGCCCCCTCCCCCAATTTCTAACCCTTCTTATTCTGACAGCTTTCCCTCCCTATCCTGACAGCATTCCCTCGGACTAGCCATCATCAGATTCCTGTTGTGTTTCATCTCCGGAATGTGGAACACTATTCCTTGTAATCTGGCACAAGTGGGCAAAATGGGAATCTCCAAGGGTGATTAAAATGTGTTACTTTTCACTTGTAGAACTTTTGTAATGGGTTACTGTGATTCCATATTAGTTCTATGTCACAGACCATTTCAATGTAGAACTGTATAAGGAAGATGCACTTTTTCAAACTCAAAATGAGGAGCATTCCTCATAATAAAGTACACTCGAGAACTATGTTTTATGTTCCTCTACTTGCTCCCCCTTACTTCCTCTCCCTCTACTGGTGGTGCTATTCATTGCCCATTGCATACCCCACACATGTCTAGCATCATCATAACATGTCTTGTAGTAGTACTTTGTTACTGTAATACTGTTTTATACTACAATTGTGACGCTGCTTCTGATACTTGGCGTTAGATGGAGCACATAATGCACATTTCAGCAGTTGTTTTCTGTTTGTCTGTTAAGTATACCTATGATTTCTGATGTTTGTATGTGTGTTCTGTATACCTATGTTTTCTGATGTTTGTATGTCTGTTTTGTATACCTCTGTTTTCTGATGTTTTATGTCTGTCTGGTGTATCTGTTTTCTGATGTTTTTATGGCTGTTTTGTGTACCTTTGTTTTCTTCATGCTACCTACTCATACTCCACAGCTTGTTTTCACAGCAGAGAGCTGTTACAACTCTACCTAATTACTGAATTTGGGTGGCTTGCAAACATGCCTCTTTTCTAGTCTACTAAACTCTTTGTGATCTGCCAAAGTGATTCTACAATTGGTGGACTTCATGTTCAGAGTTGATTTAAAAATCATGCTAGCATGCAAAAAGCTACAAGTAGCTTAGATCTGAAGAATACTGCTGACAGTTTCCTAGGAAAAAAAAATGCTGTGTGTGTTTTTCAACATTTTACATAAGATTTTCAAAGAGGTCCCCCTTATGATCCTAATTTTTAAACAAAAAATGTAAAAAAAAAAAATGTTTCAGCCTGGAAAATGATTTTGCATACTGTTTACAAAATGTTTATTTGAGATGGAACAAAGTAAGAAATTTGAACTGAATATTGCTAAAGGGAAGCTGTCATATTTGTTAGTGCTGAAAGTGTACCTATAGTGTAAAGCTTAAAAGTCAAAATACAAAATCTTACAGTCTGCCTTAGCAGATTGACCATACATTTCACTTTTTAATCCTCTTTCAGTATGTTTCACATCTGAAATTGTGAATTAAATTGAACTGTACAGGTTATAGGTCATACTAAAGGTGTTAAAAGTTTTGAAATGATTTATTGTGGTCTCATTTTTTATATCACAAAAAAACTGGCATTTTAACAGGGATGTGGAAACTTTTTATATCCACTGTAGATGCCCAAACTGCACACAGAAGATAGCCTTTAGTAATTTTGTATATTGGCACAGTCTTACAACTTGCAGAACTATGGATGAGGAAAGCAGCCAAGAGACAGCAAGTTGATTTAGATTTTTATTATAAAGCATATGACACTGCATGAAAAGCAACCCTGTGTGATTACATTTCATTTTCATTAAAAACTGATAGACTAAAACAAAAATTGGGCTCAGGAGGTTGTATAGTTGGAAGGAGTCTGAAGGTATACTTTTGTAAAACAGGAGGTACAGTAATCAGCATTTTGCTTTACATAAATGAAATCACTGTGTTTCTTCTTGCGAATGGACCATTTATTTTGAAAAGTTGGAACAGAGGTAGAGTCAGTGAAATGCTTGTCATTAGGTTGATTATGAAGCATTATGTCACGATATATGATGCTTTTAGAAAGCTTAGATAGGAAAATAACCATGAGACAAGATTTTGAAGCAATTTATGAAAAGAGGCATCTGCTGCTAACTTCAGTATTTCAGTAAAGTTCTTCATTATGTGCCTATAACAGCACTGAGCACACAAAGCACACTACAACATGTAGCATGCAAACCTAGCCAGTGGTGCCGCATTCACATTTGCACAAGCAAATAGTAAGATGTTATGACAACAGAGAAATACAAAACTGGTGAAAATGGCAAAAAACTAACTTAATGGTGGAGATAATATGCTGCCAAAGCAGATTTTCCTTCCATTGGAATTTCAAAGCTGTTAAAGTGAATCCATATGTGATCAGGTGACAAAGGACCCCACCATGACTCAAGCTTGATCAGCTACTAAGTGGAAAGATAACTGTTTTGAAAGTTCTACAAATGTGTGTACCACATATGATAGTGCACCACCTTTGAACAGCATATTCCTGTGAAAAAAAATCTGTTGTAGGCATATTTGGATCGCAGCATTCCAGTAGTGTATTCCAGGCACCACCTATTTGGCCCAAATTGCCATATCCTACATACTGGACTGGACAAGTTTCTCACTATCATATGCAACTAATCAGCAAGCCATGTTAAGTTTTTTTTTTTGAGTATCTGCCAAGCAGCATGCAGTCTTGGAAGTCTTTTATTGCATTGCCCACTTCCACAGGTAGTTGGATATCACTGACCACACCCATACTGCTATTAAGGCCTCAGCAGGTGATGGGTTGTTAAACTTGAGGTATTATGTTTTGCTGATGGAATCCTAACAAACATGTCTACCTCTTACCATGGCTACTCCTATGGTATATATCTCTGGAGAATCTGCACACTACAGCAGATATTTGTAGATGGGTGTATCTTGCATTACCATCTACTGGATAAATAATAAGGCACAGGACCCAGACAGCACAACGTGTAGGCATGTATGCTGGCAGATGGAAAGTTGTAAATAAATATATTTCGTCTTGTGGCTGGTAGTGTCTGCTCACTCCAGCCATGGCTCAGTTGTCCTAGCCACATTACACAAAAAAGCTGGAGAAAAATTCATTAAGGTGCATCTGCAGACAAGTGCTGCAATTGAATGGGTCTATGGGCAGATGAAATCCATCGTGTTGCTAGGACACATCTCTGTACAACCTTCAGTGCATTTCTCAAAAAAAATGTATGTGGTCAATTGTTTTGCAAAATTGTTTTCCTCCTGGCAGCTGTACCCATAGGATAATATCAACAGCAAAATTAAAGTGGCAGTGATTAATCTGGTGTTAAAAATCAGGAAACACCAGGAGATTTTTAGGCCCTGGATACCTTGGCAGTAGTGACAGTGTACTACTGGTAAAATCATATGTATGTACCATGACCTGCTACGTGTATACAATGTGCCTACAGTAATTTGATGAATGCAGTCATGATCATAGATTATACTGACATTTGCATGTTTTGTATACCACTTTCTGCACTATCAATAAGGCATCATATGGAAGAAGAGCTGTAGGAGCCACACGTCAGGATCTATGGGTCATCTTTCAATTAATAATGTAAGTACGTGCTTAGTCTCATAGAGGGGAGTGGATTCATGTTAATTGGTTGAAGGCAGTTGTGGTGAAAGCAAGCAAAATGAAAGTTTGCCGAAACTACCTTCAGTGAACAGTTAAAACATTTTTTGTATGGAGGTAATCCTCTGCATCCCTGTGTGTGGGGGACACCCTCCACTCCCTGGAATTGCATATACCAACATGGACTTTGCACAGCAGTGGAGAAAAGGGCAATCTCCATTGCTTTATGAAATTGGTTTTCACAAACTTTATTTATTTGCATTTGCTAGAACTGCCTTTGAGATGACATGCTCCCAGAGAGAGCACAAGTGATATGCAAGTGGAGGTAACTCACATAATCAGTCAATGACTACCTGATCTTTGCTCAAGTTCAGGTTCATAAGTGATGATGCTGCTGGAGCTGTCCTGACACACTGAACTGTCAAGAGAGGATGTTGCGTTGATGCTCAATTGGCCACATCACAATAGTGTGCTTGGATCTGAGGTGGAAGTTCAAGGGCTGGCCGTATCTGTGTGTGGCAAAACTTATGGGTAGCTTCACTGTAACACCACACCTGATGTATGGAGGTGTTGTCACAAAGGTCTCTATGCATGGAATACCGCAGTAAAGACCTTGCATTTCAGTATTGCTATGTATGTCCATCCCATACCTCATCTAAGCCATATATCTAAATGCCCAGTCCTAGACACTGCATGCAAAGGAATCAGACATTTATCCTTGGAATTCTATGGGCATGACCATGATTACCCATACTCTGGTCTACTTCATAGGATTGAAATTTCAGAACATCGAACCTCTGATCATCGGAGATCAGAGGATCAAAATTCTGAAATAGTGAACCTATGAAAAAAAAATGTAAAACAGGAAAACTTCTTATTTCACATTTTTGCAGGAGGGCAAGCCCCCTACACCCCCCAACTCTGAGATCACATTACAATGAAGTTCCTGTTCCACACTGTCCAGCAATCTCCGTTCACAAGGTTCGATATTTCAAAACTTCTGTCAAAATTTATATCCTTTGAAGGGGATCCCCCATGCTCATCTCATGTCTGTTGCCGATATGATGCCATGCAGGATCTTGACTAGCACATGCCAAGTATGTCAACTGGTGATCAGGGTCATGATACCAGATGTCAAGTCACAGTTTAAACAAAACCATGTAACAATCATGCCTCTTGGCATTATTGTGCAGTGTGGAATGCATGCATGATACGTCAGGAATGGCCTCTGTGGTGCCACCATAGGTAGCTATCATCTAGCTGTCCTATAACTTGAACTGTATGAAAGTACTGACAGATTGCACAGCCCAAACAATTGCAAGTCTGTATTTGCCCAGTAACTACCTCATCAATTCTTGTCTCACGTTGATTAGACCCTTGCTCCAGTTTATTGGGACCAATGCTGTCCTCATGGAGGTCCCCCTTAAAGGTGCTTGACCTAGGGTCTGCCTGTGCCTTCACAGCGTTTACTGTAATAGGACCTTTAGTTAACAGAGACGCAGTGAAATATAAAACAAGACCTGGCAACTAACCATACTCTGTGTGCCACTGGCTATGTTCTACAACCTCAGTATCTTGTGTCAAATGGTTGATATCACACAACACCTCAGAAGGATTTATTGTTGCTTCTACTGTATCCAAAATGCTGGCAGCACCAGTGGGTCTAGGCATTAACTTAATGTGGGGTGAACCAGCTGTGCCAGCTGTATCTCGAAAACATGAACAGCACAAAAACTGTGTATATTCTAAGTAGATGTCCACATGATGCTCAGTTGGCATTAAAAATGAAACTTGATTTCAACAACATTGATAGCAGACTTGTCACTTAATGCAACAGCTTCATTCTGGAGCCCAAAGGGTCCTATAGATATGCATGTGTAGTAGAAGAGATCATGTACAGATATTCACATGTTGCCAGCAATGAAGAGTAGTTCCCTTGGACAGTGGATATCATACTTGCAACTTTATAATCAGAAATGGCAAGTGTTAAGGGCCTAGCTTATCTGTGGGTTAAAGCTTGTAAAGATACATATGAAGGATATGTCTATATTAAGGATGTTCATGGTATTGATACAGCAGACTGAGATCATGCCTTCATGTTGATGTTACATGCCTGCATGTGTAGTGAGAAGACCAATATCTTTAGCACTACACAGAGAAGTACACTTGACATGTGACCCCCCGAAGGAGACCAGAAACTAGGCTTCAGTTCATTTCATTTTTTTCGCAAATTAAATTTTTCATTCAAATGAAGTTTCAAAATATAAACAATAAAACAGGACTTGAATGTTTAACTGGTAACTGGGTAACCTAAAACTATGTTGTATTTCTAACCACAGTTGCACACTTCCTTTAAAATGCATGGTTCTTCATGCCCATACTACAACTGCTGCAAGGCTGTATAATAATTCACTTTCATGGATACAATGGACAGCATCCAACTACATATGACCCAGTACCCTTTCACCATAGGTTCATAGGTTCATAGGTTCATAGGTTGGTACTAGGCTATCAGCCCTAGGGCCTATACAAGCCTAGCCATAACAATTCCCTGGCTATTTCTTCCCACATTATTTACTTTCCTGGACCCCTGTCTAGCAGGGCGACTGACGTGATCCCTGGGGTGAATTTCCTTTCTCTCATCCAATCGTCAAGGTTCCTCTTGAAGAGGTCCAAAGAGGCACTCTGCTTGACATGTATGGGCAATCTATTCCAGAGTCTGGGGAGTCTCTGGGTCAGGAACCTATCCCTCCAGCATGTTTTGTTTATTGTGATGACAAGGTTTAGATCCCTGGGCGTGTAGCTCTGAGGATTGGGATTTCTTTAAGTGTAGCATGTCCAACAGCTCTGGGTTTGACATGGCCTTGTATGTTAAAGAGAGAAGCCTCTGAGAGGGCGGATATCACGACAGAGTATAGCTGGAGTTTTGTAAGGCGGTCAGCATAGGGCATCTGCTTTAGGCCTGTGATTCTTTTAGTGAGGTATTTCTGAGGCCTTTCCAGTTGTTGCAGATGTCTTGAGAGGTACATACCAAATGGGGCGTTGTATTCTATAATGGGTCTAATGAGGGATGAGTACAGTGGGACAATGACCTCCTTTTTTCTGGATGAAAAAACCTTCGTGATGAGGTGTGCCACATAGAGGGATTTCCTGACTGTTGTGGCGATGTGGTTATCGAAGGTGAGACCACTGTCCACCTGTGTCCCTAAGTCTCTTATCACACTTTCTGTGTTTAGTGTACTGCCACCTATATGGTAATTCATGGATACATGTTTTTCCCAAAGGGGATAACAATACATTTCTTGGCATTGAGCTTGAGCCCATGGCTCTGGCACCAAGCATCTGTTTCTATAAGGCCCTTTTGTAGAGTATCCACATCATTTGGGATTCAATAATGGCTCCCAGTTTGCAGTCATCTGCAAACTTTCTTAGCCAGAGTCCCTTAGTGTTGACCTGTACTTCAGAGAAGTAGATGCCAAACAAGAGGCCCCAGGATTGAACCCTGAGGTACTCCACTTGTCACTTGTCTGGAGCTGGATTTGGAGTCGGCTACTTTTACAGTGTGGGTTCTATCAGTAAGCCATTTAGCAACCCAATGGGTGACATAGGGATTAATGCCCAACTTAGTAAGTTTATCTATGATTCCAGAGTGGGGGATGGTGTCAAAGGCCTTGGCAAGGTCTAGATAGGCTGTGTGGACCACCTTACCCTTGTCCATGGCTCTGGAGACTGATTCAAAGAAGTCAATAGGGTTTAGGAGACAAGATCGGCCCTTCACAAACCCAAACTGGGAGGGGTCCAGTGTTTGAAGGTTGCCAATGTCTTTGTTTATAAGTTCCATGATACCATGGCCTTGCAGATAAGGCTTGTCAGACTGATGGGGCGGTAGTTTCCGGGATCCAAGGTGGATCCCGAAACCTGAGGTGAGGCTATGATTAAACATGACACTTAGGTGAGGTGCCAGTTCATATTGTAGTTCATGTAGTACACAGCCCGGGATGTCATCTGGTCCCATGGATGCTGTATTCTTGGCTTTAGAGAGCGTTTTGTACCTGTGTGGCCGTTATTACTGGAATTTGGCAATCTTCGGCATTGAGATGGGCCATTTGAAGTTGGCACTGAATCGATATGCCAGGATATTGGCAATATCCCGGATCAGTATATTTAATGCCATTCTGTTTTAGCTCAGAGCAGATCTGAGCATTGCCATTTAGATTCTTGACATAGATGTTCTTCGTCTTCCATTGCTGCAGTCCTGACTATTGGGTATAGTCCGCGTCCCAGTCGGCCCGAATACCAGAGAGATAAGGCTGACGTCGGTCATGGCGACCTTTAGACGCCAGTACCGCAGGGTACTACGCGCATGACCGACGCCATTTCTCAGGTTTTTTTGCCGGTGGTCCGATGCAGAAGCAATTTTGCGAGTGCAGGTTGGCGTTCTGAGATTTTCAGTTTCAGACCGAAACAGAGTTAACATTTTGGTTTTTCTTGCCTCAGTATTTAACGGATGTCAGAAAAAGTGAATAACTGTATTTCTTGTGGGAAGCAGATACATTATCATACATTGTGTATACCTTGTTTTGTTGGTTGCCCTAGATTGTGCTAGGTTAGTGTTTGGGAATTATAATATGCGCTTCATCAAGCAAGCAAGGACAAAACAGTGAAGCCTAGGAGCCAGAGGTTTTGGAGTCTCTATGGAGTCTCAGGCAGATACTTTACTGTTACAGGATGTGCCCTCTCAGGAGGTAGGCCAGGCTGAGGGGCTTCTCAGGTAACTGTTCTTCCCTCCTTCCCAAGGTAGTTAGGGCCTCTCCTTCTGTTGCCAAAGCTTCTTTTAGAGGTAGGCCAAGTTCAGCTTCTGGAAACATATGCTTAAAATGGCAGAAGATTTGATTACTCTGATTAGAGGTTCTATGCCCTGATAAGAGGCCTAGGGTGGAACAGGAGTTTGATAGTTTTGAACAGTGTTCACAGGCTTCAGAGTCTTCTGTGGAAGACTTGCAAGACTTTCCTACTTATTCTGATTCTGATGTGGATGATTCCACTCCTACAGCTTCTCCTCCTGAGGATTTTTCATTTTCAGAGACTCTTCACTCCATGAGGGAGCACTTTAAATGGGAAGGCCAGGATTACTCTGATTCCAGGAAGCATAGGCCCTTAGCTATTCCTCCTGTGTTGAATGTGGTGGAGGATGTTTTGCAGAGGCTTCCTGAACCCTGACTCCTTGCCTCCTGCTCCTGTTAAGCCTGATAGGTATTATAGGGATAAAGAGGCAAGGGCTTTGGATAGGTGGGGTAAGAAAGTATATACTTCTTCCACTCTAGCCATGAGGGCGTTGAATTGTCAGTTTCATATGCTGAAATATCAGAATTATCTCCTTTCACAATTGAAATCTAAGGTGGATGCTTTAAGGAAGGTGTTGAGTGTAAGAAATGCTGGATTTGGTTCATGTGTCTGAAACAAGTGGGTAACATTCTTTGCAGTGTGGTTTTGATGCTGTTCAGGCCTCCTCGAGGGTGGCTGCTACTAGTTCTGTTCTTCGCAGACATGCCTGGTTGAAGGATCAGAATTTAGCTGAGCATGTTAAGACCAGGATTTGGATGCTCCTTTACAGTCTGATGTGTTGTTTGGACCGCCTGTGGAAGCAGTTTTAAAGAAAATGGAGGACAAAGCTAAGTCTATGCAGACTGTTAAAGATTTTTGCAGGTGCAGCCTCGTTTAGTAGAAATTGGCCTGCTAAGGGTGGACATATCCTGCTTATGGTTCCCAGTCTAGGGGTAGGTCTAGATCAGACAGTTCACCTGCTCAGACTTCTGGTGAGAGCTGCCAGTGGATTCTTTGGGAGGAAGACTGTTGCTTTTCAAAGCAAATTGGGATTTAGTCACTCAACACAGCTGGCTGCTGGATATCATTCATCACGGTTACACATTTTATTTCCACACACTGCCCCTTTCAAAGGCATGCCAGATGTTCCTCCTCCACAAAGAAAAGAGGCTCACAAGCAAATTTCTCAGTTACTCCAGATAGGGGCCATTCAGCCAGTCCCTGTGTCAGAAAGGCTCGGATGCAGAAAGGGGCTTCGATTTATTCTGTTCCTAGTACCAAAGAAGGAACACACGGAGACCAATTTTGGATTTATCTATCCTCAACACTTATCTGGACATTCCCAAGTTCAAGAACAACTGTTACTCTGCTGGGCAAAGATCACTGGATGGTAACTTGGATCTCAAGGAAGCTTACCTTCATGTGCGTTCTGGCTCCAGTGATAGCTTACTTCAGGCTTCAAGGCATTCAAATCTATCCTTACTTGGACGACTGCCTGATTCTGGCTCAAGGAAAGGAAGACCTTCTACAGCATCTGGAATATGTCATAGCAGTGCTAAGATGCCTGGGGTATTCTGTGAACGAAATAAAGTCCAGTCTAGTACCCTCTCAAGACATGTGCTTTCTGGGTGTGAGACTGAATACAGCAGCCCAGATGGCCTTTTAAACCCGGACAAACAAAAGAGTCTGTCACTTTACTTCCATCAACTATCTCATCAGTCCGTGCTGACTGCAAGGACAGTCCTTCAAGCATTAGGGTTCATGGCAATGGTATCTCAAAAATGTATGGACACAGCACAGACAAGGTCTGGACACTGTAAGGCAAATAATACCTTGACTACAAAAGGAATTCTTGTGGAATGTCACAAACAACTCCTCTCTCAGACCCGGCCAGAGGCAGTCAGATTTTTAACGACAGATGCCTCGACACTGCTTGGGGAGCTCATCTAAATGGAAAGTGGATACAAGACAAGTGGCCTGCCAGACTACAGCATCTACATATCAACATGAAGGAGATGTTAGCAGTCCAGTTTGCATTGATGGCTTTCAAGGAGTTACTTCTTCCAGGGCAGGTGTTGATTCTAACAGACAACACAACTGTCATGTGGTACATCAACAAGCAAGGGGAACACATTCTTATCCTCTATGCAGGCAATGATTTTTTTTGGGAGACTGCGTTAAGCCTGCAACTAACTCTTCAGGCAAGGTTTCTGCCAGGAGCACAGAACTCCCTAGCAGATGTGTTAAGCAGACAAATCATGGATCCCCACGAGTGGAAACTGGATCTTCATGTATTTCAGGAATTGACAGTGTCAGGGGGGAACCAGACATAGATCTGTTCGCTTCTCCACTAAACCACCAGCTGCCAAAGTATTGCACAAAGGGGTTTCATCACACAGCTTGGAAAGTGGATGCTCTGTCTTTCAGTTGGAAAAACCTTCATGTCTATGCCTTTCCACCTCTGCCTCTTCTTCCAAAGGTATTATTAAAGGTCAGACAAGACAGGCCAAGGATGATTTTGATAGCTCCAGATTGGCCTCGCAACACTGGTATCCACTACCACGAGTCTGGTAAGGAAGCCTCCATGGCCTTTACCTCTGATTCCTCATCTGTTATCTCAAAAGGATGGTCATCTGCTCAATGTCAAGCTTCACTCTCTTCATCTAACAGCCTGGCATATTCTCTCTTGAAGCACAGCAGGTCTCAACTTCCTCAGCAAGTTTTAAATGTGATTATGGAAGCTAGAAGACCTAGTACAAGGAAGTGGTAATGAGACAAATGGAAGAGATTTTTCTTTGGGAGTACACAAAGAACTTGGAGATTTCTGAGCCTAATTTGAGTGTGGCTCTTCAATATCTTACTGAGTTATTGGACAAAGGTTTGTCCTTCTCTTCCATTAAGATTCATGCTGCAGCAATTTCAGCTCATTATGATTGTGACCCACCTTTGTTATCCTTTGTTCAAGCAGTTTCTTAGAGGGGCAAAGAATACTGAGTTGAAATACTTGTCATGGAAGACTGCTTTTCTGTTGGCCATTACTTCTGCAAGAAGGGTGTCTGAGTTGCAGGCCCTTATGGCAGTAGAGCCTTTTTGATTTTCCATAAGGATAGGAAACCAAACTATTCATTTGCCTACTTTTTATGCAGATCCCCAAAATAAAGGGAAAAGATTTTGCACACTTTAGATGTACACAGGCAATTGAGATATTATTTAAGCAGGACTAAGGATTTTAGGCAGTCTCAGCAGTTGTTTGTTTCTTTTTGCCTTGAGTTTGAGGGCAAGCCTGTGTCAAAACAAACTATTTCGGTGGATTGGCTTTTGCATTGCATTTTGTTATCCCATCATGGCAACTTCCTATCTACTCTAAGTCTAGGGCTGGTTTTGCCACTGCTGTTTTGCAAGGCATGTTATAAGCTCCTACTTCCTTATAATTTGCCAGCCTCCCTTTCCTCTGCTTTGGGATTCTACCCAATAGTCAGGACTGCAAAGAACATAGTACAGTTTTGTACCTACCATAAATGTAGATGTTCGAGGATTCCATTGCTGGTCCAATTTACCTCCCCTCCTTCCCTCTGTGTTTGGTTGTGTAGGTGAGTTTACATGCTTATATTTTTGTATATATTGTTGTATATATTGTACATGTTTTTGGTGCAGGTTGTTTTGGGACTTGTCTTTTGGGTCTTCTGACATCTGGGGCCATGACGACGTCCCTCAGCTCTCTGGTATTCGGGCCGACTGGGACGCGGACTATACCCAATAGTCAGGACTGCAGCAATGGAATCCTCGAACATCTACATTTATGGTAGGTACAAAACTGTACTTTATAGAATGCTTTGTGGTTGTCTTTGGAATCTTTGGCAATTTTATTTTTGTAACTAGCTTTGGAGGATTTTATGAGGCATCTCAGTTTCTTACTGAGGCTAGTAAGGAGTTTTTGCATCCTGGGATTTTCCTCTTCTGCAAAGTTTCTTCCTTTTGTTGTAAAGTTTGTTTATGGCAGGGGACCACCAGATTGGCTTCCTTTTTTTAGATGAGAGCATTTTGGTTCTATTTGGGATGGCGATTCATGCATGAGTGGATGTGTCAGTGCCTTAGTGTAGTATAGGACATTCAAAGTGAACTTTCAGTTTCACATTCCATGGGTGTGAAGTTTGTTTGTTGTTTGTCACTGTAGCAAAGTTGGCTTTTTGGATTTTTTTTTATGGTGGTTTCTTTACTGGGGTGGGGTGGGATGTGATGTTAAGGGTGATTAGCTTATGGTCAGACGTGACTAACGAGGGGTGACCATAGGTATGGAGCATTGATTTCCCATGTTGGTAATGACCAGGTCTAGGATATTGGAGCCCTGGTGGGGCTATGGATTAGTTGATCCAGGCATGGAATTTATGAATTCCAAGAGAACCTAAGGCAAAGGTGTTGGGACATGAGTAGTTTTCCAGTTAATGGCAGGGTAGTTAAAAAATCCCAGTATTAGGGTGTTTGGTTCTATCTTAATATTTTCCAGTATGTTTAGAAAGGTGTAGTGAGAATCTTGGGGTATGGTGGGGGATCTGTAGCAAGCTACAATTTGGATTGCAGTCTTACCTAGTGTTAGTTGCACTTGGAGAATTTCAGACACATTGTGTTGGCCAACTAGCCTGCAGTCTGAAAATGCTGTTTTGGGGGTTTACAGTTCAGTTCTGCAGTGAAATTTCCACATGTGACACATGCACCTCCAACAGCTATTCCTGGTTTTGCTGGCAGTCTTATACTATGTTTTTGTTCCAGCCATTAGCATCAAAAGTGCAATATATAGTGAAAACTATATACATAAACGTTTGTACCTAATGGCAGAATGCACAGTACTTTGCTAACTGATATCTTATGTGGTACATGGATCGAATTATAAGGCTAAGTATGTGAATATTATTGGCCACTTTCTATACCAAATTATGTTTTAAACAGGCTCTGATATAGAACTTCTTGTGGCCTGTAAATTGGCGTACCTTGGATGATATCTCACTCCTGCAGTAAGATCTGATTACTGCTCACATTATAGGGACATCAGGTTTTGACATAGCACACCGTGTATAGTTAATGAGGCTTATTTGCACCTAGTGCTTATGAATGACATTATCACTAGTTTTCTAATTCTGCTGATTCCTTTTATTATTCTCTGCATTGAGTTTGCTTGACTTGTGTTTTCTTGACTGCTTTATGGTATGTATTCTATTGCTCAGGAAAATAAAGGAATAAAAATATGCATTTGAAAGTGCTTTTTATTCTTTCTCCACGTGTAGAATTTGTTTTTTTAGATGGTCTTTTTTTAAAAAACAAAACAAAAAACATCTTTGCCTGTGTTATATGCGATAAATTAATAATCTTACATTTATATAAATGAAAAACAAACATTGACACCACTTTAGTTGCAAACATTATGCATCGACACCACTAAAACAACTGTAGTTGCAAACATTACACATCACTTATAATCTAGCCAGTAATTGTCAGTTTAGCATTATAAAACTCATTCAAATTCTGACTTTTAAACCTCATTCCTTCTCTGCATATATTGTTCCCACAATTCCTATTTTCCTGTGTAGTTTGCTCCTAAACTTTTCTAAAGATCCCTATTCCAGTTTTATCTCTGTTACTGTATTCAGTACTTCTGGTACAGTTGGTTTAGACTTTGATTTCCATTTTCTAGTAATTGCCTTTTTGGCAGCCATCATAATTCGACTCAGCAAGAATTTACTATGTCTAGGCAATTCTGACTCTGTATCATAGCTCAAAAAATCATCTCCCCAGTCAATCCAGTATGCTCACCCAGCATCCCCGACAACATGGTCCACAGGGAATGTTTAAAGTATGCCAACTCATTACACTCACAAAAACTATGTTTCCAACTGCCTCTTTCTTCTCTGTCACACCTCCAACAATTGCTATCCACCTGAGGAAAACTTATTTGGCATCTACTTGGAGTATAAAAATACCTATGTAAACACTTCCAGGCAAAGATCCTAAATCTTCTAGACTTTGTTGCATATTTAGGAGATATACATAAATTCCCCATTGTCTCTTTGCAAATTGCTTATCCAAAATCTCTGTTCTCAATCCTTTCTAATTTCCTTTGATTCTTATAATTGTCATGAAATATTTCGTCTGCTCTGCTAATTATTCATTTTTTAATGGCAGCTTCTGTTCTTGATTCTGTTAAAAGCTAGTGCTGGTCTTTTGTTTAAGATCTCCCATTTCTTTCTCACTACTATACTCTGATATCAATCCTTGATAGGGAAGGCAATCTCTAATCTGCAGTCCAAATAAATTCTTGGCAATTTCCCATTCTATTACCTTTCCCTTTCTAGTTATTTCCTCTCAGTACCTTGGTTCTTTTGCCAATTTTCTGTAATAAATTCCACCCCCTCTTGCCTATTATCAGTGTCCCTAACTGCAATCATCCCTATCAGTAGAATATCTTTTCTCCCTTCCTGCTCTGTTTTAGTTCTTAAAATATTCCCTGCTAGTTTATGAATACAATATTCTGTATGATTGTTGCCATTCTCCTTACAAGTCTGCATCTAAAATCCCAGTCTCTCTTCATATCCCTTCTGTTATCATCATTCCTTTCCACTTTGAGTTATAGTTTTTTGCTTGTGCTACGTATAAGAGCCTTAAATATGTTGCTCTAAAATACCCACTCAAATTGGGTAATCCTAGTCTGCCTTGTTCTATTGAAAGAATAATCTTATTGTACTTGCCCCTTGCCGTCTTCTCCTCAAAGATAAAATCCTTCAGCTCTTTTCCAGTTGCTATCCACAGCTTCTCCCATAGTGCAGTGTATATTGTGTCTCTGTGTGTGTTTTATTTCAGGTTGTCTCTCTGTGTGTGTTTTATTTCAGGGTATTTTTTTACTTCATGTCTATTTTGATTTTTTTTTACTGAATTATGTTCTTGTGCAACAGAAACCAATGTATATCTTCAGGAAATACTGCCAAGATCTTTGCTTTGGGAGATCTGTTTTGAGCGGTTTCAGGCAACATTTTGTGATTGGCTAACCATGACCTGCAGACTTGCAGTATATAGTAGTTTATGTAGAATAGTGTAGACATTCCCCAACAGATGTGGATATCCCTGAAAGGCTGCTGAGGACATCGTCTTCATTAACCTAACCCACGATGGGATGTCTTGATCCTTGCAGAAAGCATTTGTATGGATGACCTTCATATTTTGTGTTTTCTTGATGAGGAGGTATCAAGCAGATTGCAGTTTTCCAGTTTACTGAAAGCAGGAAATCCTACTGTTCTACCAGGTTTACAGATCCGAAAAAATACTTTTTTCAGTTGCTGGCACTACATCTTTAAAAATGTAAGTGTGGAGAAATCTTGCAGGACGTTTTCAGTGAATCATGATTAAATTGCCTACCCAAATGCACAATACGTTTTAAGACCCAAGATGAAGGTATCCAGAACTCCTGCAGAAGATTGATTAGGTGTCATAGGAGTGACTACGGAGTTTGTAATTGCAGCTGCATGGTTTAGTTATGTGTCCCATAAGTACTCTAAAACCCATCATTGTTGTCATGTATGTAATTATGAGGGCTATAGTGACCCTTCACAAGGTATTTAAGGCTACATAGTTTGTGTTGCTGGCATTTTTTTATGTATGTAGTCCTGTATTGGCTACAAATGTAATATAATGAATGGAACTGCAATACATTTGGTTACTGTTGCTATGTATTAGTATAACGGTATGCTGTTTAAAAAAATGCTCTAGATGCTGCGAGTTCTATGGTTCTCTGCATTTACTGACCCATAACATCTCTGTAAAGGTCATTGATACTATTGCTGTTGAACTGGGCCCACGACTAGGTCAATGTCATTGATGCATGTTGATGTGAAGGTGCATGTTGGATCTCTTCATATACCAGCTGCAGTGTCATAAGACAGTGTTAGAGATGTGGAGATAAATCATGATTCACGCTAACACACTGTTACATTACTATGCTTACAAAGGGAAGGAAAGAGGTGCTCTGTAATTAGGAACCTACACAGGGAAAATGGTGATACTGGCTTGGGGCGGGGAGGGTATCGGCACTGCAGTTTTTATCATGCGTCAGGTTAGCCTCCTTGTACAGGATTGCATTTTCATCTATGCCTTGTCAGATGGAGTGTTTTCACATCTGCCTACCTTTACACAGGTGTCACCCATAAGACCAGCCTGATGATGCAGGTGAGCTCTTGTGGTTTTCTGGTTCAGCCACATAGACTGACTCATCCTTGCAGCTGAGTCTACATGAAAGCATCCTGCAAAGGTCTGCTAGCCCTCAACCATTAAGGCTTTTGGTCAAGGCAAAAGTGCCTTAAACACTGATCCTATGCTGTAATGATTTTATCTGCTCTTGCAAGTACTACGAGCCGTATTTCAGAATCCTAGGCCAAGTCCATTCAGAGACGGCTTCTATTGGACAGAATTTGTTTGCTGCCACCAGCTTGATTAGAAGTTGCACCGCTGGCTGATGGAGAATATAGGCAGTTGCTAACATCCTGTCCTATTCTCCATTGTATTCCTTCCCTCAAACGTAGTCATCGTCTACATCCATATAAATTGACTGCATTCATATAAATATATTTTTATATACATATATATATATATATATATATATATATATATATATATATATATACACATATATCACATATATATATATATATATATATGTGTGTGTGTGTCTGTTTATGTATAGATATAGATGTGTGTGTGTGTGTATGCATGTGTGTGCGTGCGTGTATGTATGTGTCTGTATATGTATATATATGTATGTATATATGTATATATACATATATATATATATATATATACATACATATGTATATATATATATATATATATATATATATATATATATATATATAGATAGATAGATATAGGTACCTCTTCATTATGAGAGTCATTTTTTATCACTGGTGTCCTATCTGCCCATTTCTGTATGCATATGAGCCAGCTTTTCCAGTGTAAGTACTTGTTGCCATATTCCTGATGCTTGTACCCTATGCTCAAGTACTCTGCTTAAGTCTCACAAAAGTAGTCTGTCCCAAGAAGTGTACGTTGACTCCGTACAGGTGTCTTTGTTATCACTCCTCCTCATCATTGTACCTTATGTCACTCATTCTGCTTTCTTCATGATCTCCTATTCATAAAGATCTTTGTTTCCATAGTTTCCCCCTGTGAAACGCACTTCTGCCCGTATCCAAGTGTTTAATAAGGAATCACTAGAAAATGAAACTTGTGTTATTGTTTTGTGAGGTTATGGTGGCTTCCCAAGGCATTTACAAACTATTTCACATTATATTGTTTCCATGCAAATGTATAGAATTCTACAGTCTAACATCACAGGCCTATATATATGTGTGTGTGTGTGTGCGTGTGTGTGTGCGTGTGTGTGTGTGTGTGTGTCTGTGTCTGTGTGTGTGTGTGTGTGTGTGTGTGTGTATATATATATATATATATATATATATATATATATATATATATATATATATATATGTATATATATATATATATATATATATATATATATATATATATATATATATTTATTATACTATATGCATAAAAACACATCCCTTGGAACACAGTACATTATTTAATTGCAACCCATCTACTTTCTTCCAGTATATTTGCTGGAGAATGGCACACTTGGTATTGTATAGGAGAGACTGCATGCTGTAGGACATCAGCATTTATGTAACTTGGCAGTAGTGATTCTTTGGTTTTCCACATGCTACAATGTGGCATATTAACACTGGTCTTGGCATAGTACGTATTCTATTACAGTATGCTAGGACTGTGTGCATATTTGTGTCTCTGTGTCTTGTGTTGTGGCACTGTTATGGAAAAGGGTTTTGGTAAGGTAATGTGTAGGGCTGGGGTTAGGAGCAGTGGCAGGGTTTAGGTTTACACACAAGGGGGTACGGGTGGGAGTTACTTGCTCTCAATAGTTTGGCTCCATTGTTAATTTCCTATAGTAAATTTTCAACTTCCTCCTGTCTGTTTTCTATCCCTTCTTGCAGACATGCCTATTAGTAAAATCTCCTTTCTCCAGTCCCAGATTGGCTTTATTTTCAGAATACTTTCTGCTACTTTATAAATATAATATTGTGTGTTATCATTTTCCCTAAAGATTTCTATCCAAAATCTCCCTCATTTTGTACTTTGATTTTTAGCATTCTGAACTAAGTAGTCCTTGAAATCGGGTAACTGTACTCTACCTTGTTCTATGGGGAGAATTAGCTTGCTAAGTCTAGCCCTATTCCCCTCCCAGACAAAAATTCTGCTGTATTATCATCCATAACTTCCCTGGTTGATAAATATGCCTGACTTGTGAGTAGTACTAACAGAACTAAAAAGATTTTCACTACTTGTATGCTATCCACCTCCATAATCAGTAGCTTCCAGTTTCTCTATTGTATTATCTTTTGTTTAGTTTCTCTCAATATAGTCTTTAGCTGCTATAGCAGAATCCTTTTTAATCCATCCTCCTAAATACTTCATCTTATACAGTGATAAACATGGGTATTGCTGAAACCAGGTCATGCCTTGGTGCATATTTTAACATTATAGCCTTTGTTATCTTTTACTTTATTTTATATATCCAAAAGACTTGAAACTGTTTAAAACTGTTCTGTGACACTAAAATGGACTATTTTGGATTTATCAAGTATAAAATAAGATTTGCAAATTAAAGTAACTTTTCTATTGTATTGTGCCAGTTGTATCCTTGAATTTGTGAATCCTTGCCAACATATCTATATATGAATGTAACAGTGAAGAAAGATGACATCCCATACTGTTTCTTCTGGTCAAACACAGCCTGTTAAAGGGACACCCTGTTACCGTAATTCTTGCTTCTGACCCTTCATACATATTTCTTTTTAGTACTATTAATCTGCATGAACAACCACGAGAAATGTTTTTTTTTTCTTGTACTCCGCTTCCCTCTGTATCATAATTGTTCTATTAATGTTTTCAAATATTAAACTCCCCTCCACAAAACCACATTGATCCACATCTAGCAACCTTGGTAACACCTTTGCTATTCACTTAGTGTGGACATAAGCAATTTCGTAATCATGGTTTAAAACTGAAGTGGGTCTACATGAAGATGGATTTTAAGAGTCTTTACTCTCTCTGCATAACACAGCCACCACAGCTTTCTTCCAAGATGCTGACACTTCCCCAACTTTTAAAATACTGTTAAACAGAACCTTCTAGATCTTTCATTTTCTTCCAACTTAGTTTTCTTGTAGAAATTTGGAAGTTATTTGTTTTCCTTCTATATCACTGTTGCAGTATTCTTTACATAAGGGATCTCCTACCAAGGATAGCTCAACATCAGGCCAGTATACCAAAGCCTTAAGGTCTTATAGGTGCCGTATGTCACACGTATGCTCTCTGCATAAGGCATAGAGCATAAAGGTGCTGTATGGATGCAGACACTCAGATTTTCTTTGCCACCAGTCTGAATGCCATAATTGAATATCAGTCTGATTGCCGTTTTACTGTTCTGGTTACCAAGCCACTTTCAGATATTGGGTTGGGAATAATGGTAAGGTCTTTGCCTCATAGATGCAAGGTACAGGGTTTGATTCTGACCTTAGGTTGTTGGCTAGGCTTAAAATGGTCCTTCAGGGCAGTTAGTCTAGTATTCCCATATGAATCTATAAGTGCCCTGTTGGCATTTCTTCTCTCCTTTTTCTGTCATGAATGGTATTTGTGTTCATGCATCCAGGAAGGGATAATGTCAGTGTGGGAGGCAGATTCCCCAAAAAGACCATCACAACCAATGTCTTTTTTGATAGGGTGCTTTTGATGACCATACACAGTGCTTTATCTGCCAAGCATTTGTGCCCAAGACCATTGTATATGTCTCTTCTCCTTCTCCATATATCTTGAGAACCAACGATTTAAGCTGTTGGCCCAGGGTGCTATGGCAGAATCCTCCCATCCAAAGGCCCAGTCCACCATCTGCTAAGAAAAGGCCAAAAGGATTAGGCCTGATGTGGCTGCTGTCCAGCCTTCCTGGATGTCTCTCTCTAGAGGTTAGTGAAAGACATGAAGGCTGTCCGTTGCTTGCCCCTGACTCCTCTGCCAAGACCGTGTTGTAGGCTGGCATGGATCTGATTTCTTGCACATCCTGGGAGGCTTTTGCAGTGTCTATACCTGATACTGATGGCGGGAGGGTGGACCTTGGATGATAATATCCAAAGTACTGAGGGGGATTCCTCAGATTTTAGTAAGGGAGGAAATACCTACCACCATCAATGAATCTCAGCAAGGGTCTGAACCTCCTGCTTTTTTTTTAGGGTGGACATCTCACAGAAGTAGAAGCAGAAAACTATGAACATATTTCCCGTGTAATATAGTTACCCTGTTAAAGATCCCCAGATTGAATGGCAGGATTTTATTCTGGGTCTGTTTAATGCTTTATTGGCTTTGAATCCTTCTCAAGGATTGCAGTTCTTTGCTCCCCCTCCCCTTGTGTTCCTCTCCTGTTAAGAGGCATAAGATGTTGGATTCCTTGGATGAGGTTTTTGGATTCTTGATAAAAAATACCTGGCTTATTCTTTCCAGATTCCTTCCACACTGGACTGTGGTTCAGAAGAAGAGGATAACTTGGGTCCAGACTCCCCCTTAGAAGAGTTGTCTTTTGGGGATACTATTGACCTCATGATGGAATAGTTTAAGTGGGACTGTTACCAAGTCTGTGATATTTAAAAAGGTACTATGAGCTTTTACAAATAGAGAATTCCAAACTATCATCTGTCCCTCTTATTTTCGCTGCCTTTTTGGGCACCTTTTGTGTAACCTCACTAGCTCATGACTCAGCCTCCTGCACCAGACAAACCCAATAGGTCCTATAAGGTGCCTGAGGACTGCAAGTTTTTGTTCTAAAATGTCCTTCTGCTGATCTTTCAGTGCTCACAGTTTCTTCTCACAAACCGTTTAAGTTGTTGCCATCTACTAACCTCCTTCCTTCTGATAAGAATAGTTGCTCTATAGAAAGGTTGGGCAAGAAAGTTTATACCGTTGCCACCGTATGTTTTAGGGCCATTAATTCAGACATGTATGACCAAGATTGTTTTGGCCCTCCTTTCCCAGGTATCAGAGGTGGGGTGTCTGATCTTCCTGATTCTGATAGGAAGGCTTCTGCTCTTTACCTGCTGGAGTCTACTTATCAGGTTGTCCTTCACTTAACAAAGTGCAGTTATGATGCAGCTGATGCCTCTTCCAGGGCTGCTGCATTTAGCTCTGTGATGGGGCATTACTCTTGGCTATGTCTTCAGGCTTTACCTGTTGATGTTAAGGCAAGGTTTTGGATGCCTGTCTCAATCACAAAAATCTTTTTGGGACAGCTGCTGTTGACTTATTCAAATCACTCCAGGATAAGGGTAAGGCTTTGCAGTAACTTAAATGTATATTTGTCTCCCTATCTACAAATCCCAGAGGAAAGTCTGCCTGTGTTTATAGACAGACTTGCTGCCCTCCTTTAGGTAAGAAGGGTTCTATGCATGTTCCTCCTGCGAAGTCTACTTAGTCTCCTCCTTCACAGAAACCTTAATTTCAGGACAAGCCTGTTTGCATTTGACATTTGGCCACCCCTTCTCCACTGTCAGGTCACTTTGTCTTCACCTTTCTTTTCCAAATTGGATTTGGATCACCAAAGATTTTGGGTGTTGTCTGTTAACAGTCAGGGATACTTCACGGTTTGGAAATCACTTCTCCCCTTTTCAGGCATTCCTTGTTTGAGAACCGCTTCCTCATTTTCCAGCAGTTCTACAATCTCTCTTGGATCAAGGCACTATTGAGCTCATTTCCATCCACCCAGGTAGGGAAGAGGTTTTACTCCAGAATGTTTTTGGTCCCTCGGAAAGAGAGTACATAGAGACCAATTCTGGATCTTTCTTTGCTCAACACCTTTCTCAGGGTTCCTTCTTTTTGGATGTTGTCCCTTCAGACCTTGTTTATTCTTCTCCAGGCCTTTTTGGATTCTGTAGAACTCAGAAATGCATACTTGCACATCCCCATTCACCCTCTGTTCATGAAAGGTTTACATTTCATTGTTTTTTGCATTCTCAGTTCTGTGATTTTCCCTTTGGCCTTTCTTTTGCCCCAAGGGTATTCACCAAATGCCTTGCTCCTGTTATTGCTTTTTACAAGCTTCAGGGGATACAGATTATTCTCTACCTAGATGACCTACTCAACCTACTCATTCAAGCTCCTTCTCCCAGCAGTCTGCAGGATGTCCACTTTACCATTTGTCTTTTACACAGTCTGGGGTTCACCATAAAACTCCAGAAATCAATCTTGATACCTTCACAGGATTGTGTTTTCCCCAGACATGGTCTTCAGACTTTTCCCATGCTGGCATCTCTCCTTGACACCCCCCCCCCAGGCTCTGGCCTTGACATCCTTTTTCCATTCTCTTCTAAATCTGTCACAGCCAGGGAACTTGTCAGGATTCTGGAATGTATGGCCTTCACCATTCCCATGCTCCTTCTCACCAGGTTCCATATGAGGAGATTTCACTGGTACCTCAAATCAGTGTGGCTACAACACTGCCACTCCTGGCATTCCCTGTTCCCTTCCTTCCTTGCCTAAAGTTCAAACGTCAGTGGTAGATTCATCAACACACTAAATCCTGGGCTTCCCTTTCAGGCTCGAATTCCCTCTCAGGAGCTGTTCATGGATGTAGCAGACATAGTGTGGGGAGATTTTTGTGGCCCGCTAAAGGTCCATGGTCTCTGGTCTCCTCCATCAGAGGTCAAACTACATCAACATAAGATATGAGAGCTCTGCTTCTGACTCTGCAAGCTTTTCACTTTCTTTCATCCCAGACCACTCAACGTTTTCACTGACAATACTACAGTGATGTGGTACATCAACAAGCAGGGTCACAAGGTCCTATCTCTGTTGTACACTAGCTTTTCAAGCCTGGATCTTGCTATAAAGTGACTCTTCAGATGGTTTACATTGCCTCAGATCACAGTCTCTTGGCAAACTCTTACAGCAGGTCCAGAACACAAGCTCATGAATGGATGTTTCATGGAGATGTGCTCCTGGACACTCTCCATCACTGTGATATTCCTCAGATAGATCTGTTCATTGTCCCTCTGAACAGACAATTTCCTGTATTCTGTTCCTGAGTCTCAAGTCCTCTAATTTGATAGTGGATGCCCTGACTTTTTCTTGGAAGGAACGTTTCTGTACACTTTTCCCCTTCATCTTACCATGAGGTCTGCACAAGATCAGGCAGGACTCTCCCTAAATCTTGCTGGTGACTCACTTTTGGCCCAGGCAGCATTGGTTCCCCCTTCTTTCTCACTTGGCCAGAGGCACTCGCCATAAGTTACCTCACTGGGTGGATCTCCTCACATGAGACAAGGGATCTGTTATCATCCTCACTTTTCTACTCTTCAAATGACACTGTGGGTGATTGGATTTTGATCCCTTTAAGGCCCCTTTGTTCTAAGGACATGCTTCAGGTTCTCCAGGAGGCCAGGAAATCCACTACAAGGAAATATATCCAAAGGGAAAGATTTTCTGTCTGGTGCCTCTTTTGCCCGCAGGATCCCCTACTTGTGGAGTTTCATATGATTCTCCTATTTGTGTGATCTGCTCCATGCTGGATTGGCATATTCTTAAGTTAATGCTCACCTATCAGCAATTTATGCTTGTCTGCCCTCGAATCCTCCTCTGGTCTCTAGGTTTGAAGTCAAGCAATTTATTAAAGGCGTCCTACATATCAGGCCTGTCAGGAAGCCTGTTCCACCTTCCTGGGGCCTCAGTTTTGTACTGGAAAAATTGACCCAGGCTTCTATTGAACCTTCTTCAGCTGCCTTACAACATTGTAATTAGAAGACCATTCATTTTGCTCTTACTTCACCCAAGAGAGTGCCTGAACTTTGGGCTCTCATGGCTATTCCTCATTTTTAGCTTTTTCATACACACTGTGCCTCTCTTTGTACTAATCCTTCTTTTATGCCCAAGGTGGTCAATGAGTTGCCTCTTAATCTGTGTATTAATTTTCCTTATGTACAGAGAGAAGGTTCTTCACACCTGGGATTTGCATAGACAACTCAGATATAATTTAGATAAAACTAAAGTTATTCACAAATCTGTGCAGCTCTTTGTTTCATCCCGGGTCTTTGGATTTGGCTATTTCTAAGCAAACCATCTCCTCCTAGACCATTTCCTTTTGTTCTCTTCATGGCAAATGTCACTACCTTTACAGATGAGGAAATTCCAGGGTGGTTGCTCCTCTGGTTGTTTTTTTTCAAGGGTTTGTATACAAACTCCATCCTTGAGGCTGCTACTTTGTCCTCTTTTCATACTTACACTAAATGTTACAAGTTGGGTGTTATTTCCAAGGCCAGGGTGAGCTTTTCCAGGGCTATCTTACATGGGTTTGTAGAGGGCATTTCTGTGCCTTCCTCCTCCCCCAGGCTTCCTTTTAGCTCTTGTACTCTCCCTTATGCAAAGAATACTGCAACATTGACATGGAAGGACATAATACAGTTGTGTAAATCTTACCATAACAGTAAAATATCCTTTTCTTCACTAGTGCAACAGCCAGTCCCTCCCTTGTTCCCCCTCTGTTCTAGCACTTGCCCTGTATTTTTCTTGCCCTCCTGGCCAAGGGTTTTTTTTTCCTTTCTTTCTGCCCCTTTTTCCTTCTGGGTACACATATCCTTCTTTGTCCCCAAGGGTATTCTGTACCTCCTGGAGTTTTTCTGTTCTGAGTGTTTGCATCCTTATGTCACCTTTATGCCCTACACTTTGCACAGGGAGCATAAGTGTGAAGTACTGTCTATAAGACCTCAAGGCTTTGGTATACTGGCTGGATGCTGGGCTATCCTTGCTAGGAAATTCCTTATATAAAAATATTACAACAGTGAAGAGAAGGACATCTACTGTTTGTGTAAGATGTTACACAACTGTACTTTCCTCGAGATATCCCTGTTCATTTATATCTCATCTCTTCTTATCTTTGTTATTGATTGCTGAGCCTAATCTTCCCATAATCTTGGCATAATTTTTCCATAAATATATCCATCTGTGCCTTTTCTTGGTTCCTCATTCCTCTGCTTTATCCATAATTTTACAATTTCTGAAAAATCTCTAATACCTCTATAGGATATCTATTTCTTTTTTTTTTTTTTATGTATCCCCGGATCCATAAGTTTGGTTGCAACTCTTACTACTTTTAGTCGTCTAAGTCATTGTGCTGAAAGTTCTTGCATTTCAGAATTAGAATAGCTGCTTAACAGTACCCCCTCTAAAAACATGCTCAACACATTCCTATTTTCCCTTTTGCTCTGATACATTCCACCTGTTCTGCAGTACCTTTCTTTGTCAACTCCTCAAAGAATTCCTGTTGCTTCTTTCCCAGTTTTCCCTTAATTCTACTATGTTTTGAGCTCCATTTTCAGTTTGTCCTTTTCATTAGCTAGAAATTACATCAGAATGGATATCTGTCTTCCCTATAAAGTCCAGAATCATATCCACTACCCTTTATTTAAATTTCTATTTTTATAACAGGCAAATATGAATGTTCTAGAATGTCATTGTTATGTTTACTTCAAAGGTTTTAGGTTAACACCTTTATTATATTCATGGATATTGAATAAATGGCATAGGTACAAAGAGAATACAAAAGGAAAACATTGCATACATTTATTTTCAAGCATTATGAATATTTTTCAACTATCATTCATTCCAGTATTACGTAAGTTATTCAAGTCCTGCTTCCCTTACATTTTACATCTCTTCCTGATCCTGAGTATTAATTTGCATGCATTCACCCAAACTCCATTCATTTCTATATAATTTGCTCTTTCCATTTCTAAAGCAATGGCTTTGTCCATGCTTTCCTGAAAAAGCAATGGCTTTGTCCATGCACTAATCCTGACAGGCCTACTTACTTTTTCCCATTTTCACTATCTCTGCATAATATCCTTTCTACATACTGATTTGGGTAATCTAACCCTGAGTACAAACCAGTGTGTTACTCCCCACTACTTGTGCTGTACCTACTCTTATCTGTTTACATACCAGTGTGTTACTCCCCACTACTTGTGTTGTACCTACTCTTATCTGTTTACATACCAGTGTGTTACTCCCCACTACTTGTGTTGTACCTACTCTTATCTGTTTACATACCAGTGTGTTACTCCCCACTACTTGTGTTGTACCTACTCTTATCTGTTTACAAACCAGTGTGTTACTCCCCACTACTTGTGTTGTACCTACTCTTATCTGTTTACAAACCAGTGTGTTACTCCCCACTACTTGTGCTGTACCTACTCTTATCTGTTTACATACCAGTGTGTTACTCCCCACTACTTGTGTTGTACATACTCTTATCTGTTTACTCCCCAATACTTGTGTTGTACCCACTCTTATCTGTTTACATACCAGTGTGTTACTCCCCACTACTTGTGTTGTACCTACTCTTATGTTTACATACCAGTGTGTTACTCCCCACTACTTGTGTTGTACCTACTCTTATCTGTTTACATACCAGTGTGTTACTCCCCACTACTTGTGTTGTGCCTACTCTTATCTGTTTACATACCAGTGTGTTACTCCCCACTACTTGTGTTGTACCTACTCTTATCTGTTTACAAACCAGTGTGTTACTCCCCACTACTTGTGTTGTACATACTCTTATCTGTTTACATACCAGTGTGTTACTCCCCACTACTTGTGTTGTACCTACTCTTATCTGTTTACATACCAGTGTGTTACTCCCCACTACTTGTGTTGTGCCTATTCTTATCTGTTTACATACCAATGTGTTACTCCTCACTACTTGTGTTGTACATAGTCTTATCTGTTTACATACCAGTGTGTTACTCCCCACTACTTGTGTTGTACCTACTCTTATCTGTTTACATACCAGTGTGTTACTCCTCACTACTTGTGTTGTACATACTCTTATCTGTTTACATACCAGTGTGTTACTCCCCAATACTTGTGTTGTACATACTCTTATCTGTTTACATGTCAGTGTGTTACTACTTGTGTTGTACCTACTCTTATCTGTTTCTTTCTTTTCTCACCATTCACAGTGTATTATTTATTATGTAGAAAAAAAAAAACATCCATGCTTGTCTCACATTTGCCACTTCTTGTATCTATTGCTTATGTAAACTGCATTTTGATCTAGTTTGTAGTGTAATTTTTATTTACTATTTTCTTGTTACATTTGTCATTGTTATAATCAGTCTGCTTTGTCTTTACCGTATTGTTTCACTTTTTATTTCCATAATGGAGCTTAACTCCATGGGCCTCTGCTGAAAATGGACATGTATCCAGTTGGACTAGCCCGGTCAACAAATGTAAAATAAAAATAAAAATAAAATAAATAAAAATAAATAATAAAAATATCACCTCCGATTCTTTTATCTCTTTTACAGTATTCAGTATCTGTGTTATTTTTGGTTTAGATTTTGGTTTCCATTTTCAATAATTGCTTTTTTGATAGTAAACCTTATCAACTTTAACGCAATTATCTATGTCTAGGCAATTCAGTTTTTTTATATCCCCCAACATTTCTGACAAAGTACTCTTATAAGGAATTTTTAAAATCTGTAATCTTGTTATATTTCTAAAAGTCATGATTCCAGTCACCTTTCTTTTACATTGCACCTCCAGCATTTGCTGTCTTTTGGAGGAAGAATTATGTGAAGTCTGTTTGGTGTTTAAAAATACCTATGTAACATACCTCTCAACTGTACAGATTTTTGCAGAAGGTCCAGATTTTGGCCTTATATTTTTTCGTCCATTTTCTATAAAATTGTGTTTTTTGAGCAAGTTAATGGTAAAGACTGAAGTTAGAAAATGACAGACAGTTGTGTTTGAAATGTCATACCCTTCATAAAATTCATGCTAATGCAAAACCTGTTATTTATAAGTTTCTAAGAGCAATATTCAAAAATTGTCCCTATTTTTGGGCCTTTGTCCCACTTTTATTCATGGCTTTGTTCAGATTTCTTGCTGTAAAAGGTCGAGAGGTATGCTATGCAAGTACTTTTATTGAAAAACCCTAAATCTTTTAGACTGTTGCATACTTGGGAACTATGCAAGTGTTTCTTTTATTGCATTTCTGTTCTCTCTTCTGGCTGATTTTGTATTGTTATATAGGTATGTGTTATTTTGATTGTCCTATTAATCATCTCCTTTTTAACATCAGCTTCTGTTCTGGACTCTGCTAAAAAGTCAGCCAGAGCTGGTCTTCTGCTTTGCTCTTCCCTATCCCATTCTCCACCTGCACTCTTGTCAGTCCTTGGTAAGAAAGGCAGTCTGAAACTTACAGTCCAAACAACTTCTTGAGCTCATCCCACTCTTATATTTTCCTTCCTAGTTAATTGCTCCCAGTACCTTGGTTCTTTTGCTAATTTTCTACAATAAACTCCAACCTGGTATTGACTGTTTTTTATGTCCCTACTTGCACTTATCCCTATCTCCATTCCTCTGCTGGCTTAGTTCTTGCAGTATTTTCGGCTACTTAACCTAACCATACAAGTAGTTTATATTTTCATTAAGGACCTACATCCAAAATGCTTCTCTTGCTTTTAATTTGGGAATTCCTCCACATTTTAGCATTGTTCCTTTATAGTTTGACCTGTAACATTCAGTCTGTGTTATGTTTGAGCCACATCTCTGTTTCTCTAAGGCATCCAAACCACCTAGTTCTATTGCTATGGGTAGAAACAACTTGCCCCGCTTAACTCAACATCAATGGCAAAGGAAATTTAGCTTTAGAGCAGCGATTTTCAACCTTTTTCATTTCAGGGCACACACAAACTAATTACAAAAATCTTGCAGTACACCAAAAAATATATTTTTTGCCGATCTGAAAAAAATGTATAGTTTTGATTAATTTAAAATATCTTTTTATCTTTTCTTACTTGCATTTAATATTTAATGATATATCTGAGCTTGATGTTGTTTTAGAATGTTCCAGTCATTTTACAGGCCTTCGGTCAAGTGGTTGTCAGCAGAAAACCTAATATCGCAAGTCACTACTAGACCAAAGTGCCATATAGAAGACCAACATTTCCAAGAAGCGTTACTGTCATGGTACCCACTAACAAACAAATACAATTCATACAGAGTTACTTGTATAGGTATCGTATCTGAATGCGGCTGTTAATTCTTTTTTATTAGACTTGTTGCTCCTACTACTATTGGAACTGTCTGGGTATAACATAATAACCAGAAGTTACAATCAAACCCTGTACTTATATTTATGAGTTAAAGGCCTAAAAACTATTATGCAAACTATGCCCCCCATAATAGCAGTTCATTTAAACAGTGCTGTTCCCTTCCTATATGAAGTTGCTAGGATGTGAGGCAGTGTTCCACATTTTGGTCACGGAAAGTGGACAGCTATGCATCAGTCTTTTATTTACTTATTTGGCAGTCCTTGAGCTACCTAAAAGTTTCAAGCTATATGTTTAAACCTGCAAAGTATGAATACTTCCTGAAAATACTTCAGTGCAACTAGCACCAGATAACAGCTCATGAAGCTTCTCAATCGACACCCAGGTTCAGCATCTAACTCAAGATCCCAAGAGTTAACCATGCTCTATCCCTGTTTCCAGTAACCCTGCCTCTTATTCCTTTTACTAGTCTCTCTGCCTATTGTCCTTGAGCATAGCCAAGATGGCAGCATGGTGTTTTGTACCCATGTGCATTCAGGCTAGTCAGAGCATCTGTGCCACAGTACACCGCCGGGCCACCTGCATGATAATTCTTGTAGTTACTTAATTCAAAATAAAAGGGAGGCAAAGTGTCTTTTGGTGGGTAGTAGATGGACATTTTCAGTGACAGCAACAGCAGGTGAGGCTAACTGTCTTTTTAAAAAACCACTTTAATAGCGAGCAAAGCTTTCGGAAATAATCCTTTCTCAATACTAAAATACATAGATGCATTCTCAGTATATATAGGTTCCAAAATAGTCACATGACCAACAGCCAAAATCATATGACCCACATTAAAAGTGACAAAGCATATAAAACTCTTAATACAAAAAATTCTAAAAAATGTATATAAAATACATGAGAAAAATACATGAAGAAAATACAGAATGTAACAGGAATACAAGGAGAGTCACAGCTTAGTTCTACTAAGCTTGATCAAAACAGGTTTAATACTAACCATACTGTTTAGGCCAGGGGTGAGTCACTAGCCAATCTTAAGATCCATCTATATTCCTTAGTTTCTAGAGCATTATTTATATCACCACCTCTAACGGATGGGTTTATGGAATCTATAACCCTAAATTTAAATGTATGTCTATCTCCACAGTCCAAAATATGTTTATAAAGTGCATTTCTATCTACATGCCTCCTAATATCTGATTTATGTTCTGTAACTCTCTCCTTCAACTTCCGTGTAGTTTTACCTACATAGAATGAATCACACGCCACGCAGGTGGCTAGGTATACTATATGTGTGGTAATGCATGTTGCAAATGTATAAAAATTAAATCTCTTATTAGTTACTGGATGCACAAAAAAATCACTGTTCTCACAGAAAATGTTTTCACAACAGGAACAACTATGACATTTATATGTACCAAATTTAGATGAAATGGGAGCGTAGATGTTATTAGGAAAATCTTTATAACATAGCACGCTCTTTAGGGTCCTCATATTCCTATAAGCAAACTGTGGTCTATTGCCTAGACTAGCTTTCAACTCGTCACTAGCCATAAGGATTAACCAATTGTTACTAATAATCTTCTTAATTAAAGGTGTTTTCAAGTTAAATGAAGTCACATATCTGATAGGTGTATCCTGTGTGTTTGAAATATCGCTTTCTCTTGCCTCAGGTGTAGAGTCTGAGAAAATCGGTTTCAGGGAGGTCTCCCTGTCCTCTAACAGCTTCACCTTCTCACTGTGCACATGCACATCACTATACCCACTAGAGGTAAAGTCAATCAGCATGTCATCAAGTTGTTCATGAAATTTACTATTGTCAGTGTTATATCGACTCAATCTACAAAACTGTGATCTTACTGTCCCCCTGAAAATATGTGGGGCATGCATGCTGGTGGCATGGGTATATCTCCCTGCACTAACATCCTTCCTATGTAGACTTGTGCTTATGATATCCCCTTCAATAGTTACATTGATATCTAAAAATGTGATGGTATTGTCTGAGCAACACATTTTAAATTTCAAAAAGGAGGATACTGAGTTCAAAAATAGCATAAACTCATCTAATTCTAATAACGTACCATCCCATAATAAGAAGCAATCATCAACAAAACGTTGAAAAAATTTTATATGTTCTCTGTAGGGATTAGTATCACAAAACAAGAAGTTTCTTTCCCACTGATAAAGCACTAGATTTGCGTAGGTGTTGGCTACGGAAGTGCCCATAGCCACACCTGTTAATTGCAAATATAAAGACCCATCAAACAGAAACACATTGTTCCTTAGCACCACATCAATAAGGGTACAGATATTTTCAATATTTCCAAAGTCAGGCTGAGGGCAGGAAGTCAGAAACTCCCTTAACAGTTCAATTCCTGCATCAATTGGGATAACTGTGAATAAGGAAACTATGTCAAGAGTCACAAGATAATGTTTCCTACTATTCAAACCTATTCTACCTATACTATACCAAGCCTTAAGTTTACACAAAAAGTCTATAGTATCACGAATGATGGATTCACACTTCTCTAAAAAGGTAGAAGTTGGGCATGTAAATATACTGAGATGGGTTCGGTCACCCAACCAGCGCCTGAGACAATGGGTCTCATAGGTGGATTCAGCAGTGATTTATGGATCTTTGGAATACCATACAGTTGTGGGGTGATAGGACAAGAAACAGTCAGGTAATTAAATAGATCAATATCTATGTCATCATTGAGTTGTAATTCATAAATCACCATATTGACATATGACACACAGTTTTTAACATCCACAGGAGTAATACATTTAAAGGCCACAGTATCTAGGAGCAACAATGACATAGCTGAAATATATTTATCTTTATCCATAAGGACAACTACTCCCCCCTTATCAGCTTGTTTAATAACAATATTGTCACAAGACTGTAATTCTTTATAAGCTTTATACTCTTGACATGTTAAATTGAAACAATTCTTATCAGCTTTAAACTTCGCACTATAAACATTTCTTATCTGCTGTTCACATAAATCATGGAATGCCTTAACTACAGGCGCATAAACAGGAATAAAAGTGCTAAGTCGTTTAAAACTTTGTTTTTTCAAAATACTATTGCCAAATATCAATTTAAGGCTTAACAGTCTAGAAAACAATTTCAGATCCGTAAGTGCTGAGACTAAATCATCACTGCTTGAGGGAATAAAGTTAATGCCTTTAGATAGTAACGAGTAGTGTGCTTGATACAAAACAAAGCTGGAAAGATTTAGCGTACCTCTGATGATTTCTTGCTGTACTTGTTCACCCCTAAAGGGCTATCTAACTTTCTTTTGTTAGATACAGTCACTTTCGGCGAAGCAGGGCTTCTAGAATAGGTAGTACGCTCCTTCACAGTCTCTGCATGTTCAAGAGAAAACCGCTTATTTGAAAAATTAAGCGTAGTTTGCTGTATCTTCTTATTTTTCGCGCCACTGACATTTTGTGCACCACCAGTCAGTTGCTTGTCTTCCAGAGGAGCTACTAAGGCTCCCGCTTGCGTACGAGACGTCAGGCGGACCGGACCATCCGATCCTGTAATCACAAGGGTGGGCAGTTAGTACATAAAGGTTGTGATGAATCGATATTGCCACGAATTTCATCCAGCGTATCTAGAGAAGGTTTTGCTGCTTGTTTAATAGCAGCATTATGTTTATATTTAACAAAGTTTTCTCTTGGCCAGGAGAAGATATTCCCTTTTAGGAAATCGTTGATGTCCCTAAGCAGCTTACGCTTATAAAGAATTACAGTCTTGTGACAATATTGTTATTAAACAAGCTGATAAGGGGGGAGTAGTTGTCCTTATGGATAAAGATAAATATATTTCAGCTATGTCATTGTTGCTCCTAGATACTGTGGCCTTTAAATGTATTACTCCTGTGGATGTTAAAAACTGTGTGTCATATGTCAATATGGTGATTTATGAATTACAACTCAATGATGACATAGATATTGATCTATTTAATTACCTGACTGTTTCTTGTCCTATCACCCCACAACTGTATGGTATTCCAAAGATCCATAAATCACTGCTGAATCCACCTATGAGACCCATTGTCTCAGGCGCTGGCTGGGTGACCGAACCCATCTCAGTATATTTACATGCCCAACTTCTACCTTTTTTAGAGAAGTGTGAATCCATCATTCGTGATACTATAGACCAGGGGTGTCCAACCTTTTCAGTTGCAAGGGCCGCATTGAGTCAACAGAAATGGTCTGGGGGCAAATGGCAAGTGAGGTCCAAAAAAAAAAAAAAAAAAAAAAAAAAAACCAGGTTTATGCGGACTAATGTGGCTGTATTGTAGGTTAATTTGGACAATAAATAAATTAATAAATAAACTGTCGTCTACAGTATGGAGCTATATAAAACAATTTTACGTGATGAGACAGGACTACACCTGTAAACTAGACACTTATATGGTTGTTAAGATGTAAAAGTTAAAAATAGCGTGTCCCATTTTTGAAGTGTGTATTGTCATTTGTCAACATTTGGGGGCTGTACATTTAAATGACAAGTGAAAGGGTGGTGGGGACAACATTATCCAGATAAGTACAAAATGTACATTTCTGGCTACACCCTGAGGATATGCAAGGGATCAGGGCTTCTATATTTCCTAGTACGTGACACTACTTTGCCTGTGTAGAATGGAATGAAAACGAGATTGCTGAAGACATTCATACATCTAATAGCTACCTATTCTAGTTGTCTTTATCCAGGTGGGATATGAGCATTGTCTGCCTTGCTGCGCCTATTTATTGTAGATTTCAATGTGCTTAACGCAGAGTGGATGATGATCAAATCCACGTTTGCTGAACGACCACCGTTTGGCAATGAGAGACTGGCTTAGTAAGTGCACTGGAATGGTTACTCTCGGTCTTAGCTGTAGTGGCAGCTGTTATGTTAACTAGCAGTAGTTAAGTTTCAGAGAGTTAAACTAGATACATCCAGTCCAGAACAAGTTTGTTTCACGTTGTTCAACAGACAGATTCACCTTAAAATGGTGCAGGGGTAATTTTACCTGCTCCGGGACAAATTGGCTGTGATTCAACAGTCGTCAGTAATGATTGCAGTCTAATGAAGTCTGAAACTTAAATATGTCATTATTTAGTTACAGTCGTCAATAGGTTGCCAGAAAACCGCACACTTATTGAGGAACAGACACAAATCTGGACATTTTGCAAAAGTTTGAACAGTCGAGAGGTATGATCAAGAGGCAAATATACCCGATAGTTGTACAAGCCCATGTTCAGCAGAATTTATTAAAGGTGCCATGTGAATGATTTTTTTTAGCAAATGTGACTGCCAACATACTTGTAAAATGTATGTATGTATTTATGTATTGGTGTGTGTGTGAGAGAGAGAGAGAGAGACAGAGGGAGAGAAAGACAAACATGTGAACAAACCTATGTCTTTAACTGTGATGTTTTTTTACTTTTTTCTTTTGTTCATAATATATAACATCTGGGAAACAAGAAGCCTCGAACAACTTCCACCCTTCCACAGCAACCACCCCCTAAAAGCTGATGTTGGAAAGGGGGAGCAACAGCGACTTTTAGAGATTCTTAGAATGTCTCAAAACCTTTACCAGCTGTCACTAATGTACTAAATATGACAATGCATATTTACATAGTTACACTGCAACTATGGCTCATTTCTATGGGCTTCCTTCGTGTGGTACACAGTTTTTAACACTGCACGGTGAAAATAGATATAAAGTTAAACCATTATGCGGGCTTGCCTGGGTAAACCAACTTTGACTACACAGGAAAAGTTCAAATCAGCTCAATCAGTTGTTACAGAACTATTAAGCTGATATCGCCCCCACCCAACCGGACACCGCATGTCTGATAGAGAGGACAATTGATGGCTGGCAGGCGCACGGGCAAAAACAACACAAAGCATTATTTGTCACAAAGTATGGTTATATTTCAACAAGACTGCGACTTTTGCAACTAAAATAAGCAAATACGTAAGTTTGGGTGAAACCTTTTTGCCCACATCAATCGCATCAGGATTGTAGTCGTGACCTTGGATACAACATTGTTCCAATGTGCGAAGTGCACTATATGTCCGCACCTACACTAGGACTGTTTTTTTTTTCCTGTGAGAACCCCCCCCATCTGTCCTCAATTTTTAGGAACATCTCTGAATTCATTTCACGGTTTCAGACATTGCAAAAACCGTCGACAGTTAATACAGGTGACCTTGTGCTGAAGCTGTGATTGTTACTGTACTTAGATGTTACACATTGCAGTTACACTTTTCTCATTCCTCTGAAAATACATTCAGTTATTCATTTTCTAATCTAAACCATTTTTTCTTAGTAACCATCGCGGTGACAGCATGCTGAGGAGCTTTCTAACTGAAAAGAATCAATATTTAAAACGTGTCCCTGGATGTGTACGCACGCACGAACACACGCCCGTGTGAAATGTAATCCATAAAAAAACACACATGAAAAATTATGTGAGACGAGGCCTATCTGCTAAATGAGTTATTTTATAGGAGGCACACAGGGTAGATTAAACGATAACGTGAACAGTAAGCCTGCAACAATCAGAACATGTAGGTGAGAAATGTTTGTAAGTAGTTGTGATTACTGTTCCAACCAAACAGTAACAATGGACAGCTCACAGAGATTCCGACTGTTCACCTCTTGTCTCAAAACACCTATCAACCCTCAAACCAAAGTTCCGACAACTCTTTATGAGCGGGAGAGAGTGGTACAGTTGCTCCCAATGCACAAGCCACATCACAGTTCGGACGACGATCAAAACTTTGAGGAAGCACAGCACTGGCATAAGGTACTAATGTAAACCGCTGCTCTAGTTGTCATTTGGGGGCAGCATACTGCTCATCTATCCCTGATTTTAGCTTAAATTTTACTTTGTCCCTCGTAAAAATATAATTTGTGGAAAAACGTGGTGGTTTATAGTAAGTAAATAATGACAATAATTACTTATAGACTTATTTTACATCAAAAATATACTTTTAATTACCATTCTATTATTCTGTCCTCTTCTCAGGTTAGTACTAATATTTAGCGTCCCTGATTATTGCTGGATGTGTTCCTGTTTCTGAGGTTAAGAAGCAGAGCTGTGGAGTAGTGTTGCAGCTTCCTGAACAAACTTTAAATTTCATTTTATTGCATTCATTCATTTTTAGATACTTATCACTGGTGAGGTCACGGGGGAGCAGGAGATATTTAATTCTAAGCATTCAGCAAAGCAGTGAACGAATTCTGTACGGTCCACTATCTAATCATTGTACACAGAATATACAACCAGAATAAGTCTGACCACTATACCTTAGCTTACCTTTTACTGCTGTAAAATAGATGTTGTAGTCAGGTAAATAAATCCAACTTCTTCGCCGCGATCTCACTCCTTCCTTCACCGCAAATGAAAAAGCGAACCGAGCGGTGTTTTATACCAGCTGAAAGACGCTGGCAAGAAAAACGTGAAAGCGCAGACTAGCTGAGGGATGCGGACGTGAAAACACACGGAAAAAAAAGTTACATTTCAATTTAAGGGTCGCGGGCCGCATGGAAGAGCTCTGGGGCCGCGCGACCATGAGTTGGACACTACTGCTATAGACTTTTTGTGTAAACTTAAGGCTTGGTATAGTATAGGTAGAATAGGTTTGAATAGTAGGAAACATTATCTTGTGACTCTTGACATAGTTTCCTTATTCACAGTTATCCCAATTGATGCAGGAATTGAACTGTTAAGGGAGTTTCTGACTTCCTGCCCTCAGCCTGACTTTGGAAATATTGAAAATATCTGTACCCTTATTGATGTGGTGCTAAGGAACAATGTGTTTCTGTTTGATGGGTCTTTATATTTGCAATTAACAGGTGTGGCTATGGGCACTTCCGTAGCCAACACCTACGCAAATCCAGTGCTTTATCAGTGGGAAAGAAACTTCTTGTTTTGTGATACTAATCCCTACAGAGAACATATAAAATTTTTTCAACGTTTTGTTGATGATTGCTTCTTATTATGGGATGGTACGTTATTAGAATTAGATGAGTTTATGCTATTTTTGAACTCAGTATCCTCCTTTTTGAAATTTAAAATGTGTTGCTCAGACAATACCATCACGTTTTTAGATATCAATGTAACTATTGAAGGGGATATCATCAGCACAAGTCTACATAGGAAGGATGTTAGTGCAGGGAGATATACCCATGCCACCAGCATGCATGCCCCACATATTTTCAGGGGGACAGTAAGATCACAGTTTTGTAGATTGAGTCGATATAACACTGACAATAGTAAATTTCATGAACAACTTGATGACATGCTGATTGACTTTACCTCTAGTGGGTATAGTGATGTGCATGTGCACAGTGAGAAGGTGAAGCTGTTAGAGGACAGGGAGACCTCCCTGAAACCGATTTTCTCAGACTCTACACCTGAGGCAAGAGAAAGCGATATTTCAAACACACAGGATACACCTATCAGATATGTGACTTCATTTAACTTGAAAACACCTTTAATTAAGAAGATTATTAGTAACAATTGGTTAATCCTTATGGCTAGTGACGAGTTGAAAGCTAGTCTAGGCAATAGACCACAGTTTGCTTATAGGAATATGAGGACCTAAAGAGCGTGCTATGTTATAAAGATTTTCCTAATAACATCTACGCTCCCATTTCATCTAAATTTGGTACATATAAATGTCATAGTTGTTCCTGTTGTGAAAACATTTTCTGTGAGAACAGTGATTTTTTTGTGCATCCAGTAACTAATAAGAGATTTAATTTTTATACATTTGCAACATGCATTACCACACATATAGTATACCTAGCCACCTGCGTGGTGTGATTCATTCTATGTAGGTAAAACTACACGGAAGTTGAAGGAGAGAGTTACAGAACATAAATCAGATATTAGGAGGCATGTAGATAGAAATGCACTTTATAAACATATTTTGGACTGTGGAGATAGACATACATTTAAATTTAGGGTTATAGATTCCATAAACCCATCCGTTAGAGGTGGTGATATAAATAATGCTCTAGAAACTAAGGAATATAGATGGATCTTAAGATTGGCTAGTGACTCACCCCCTGGCCTAAACAGTATGGTTAGTATTAAACCTGTTTTGATCAAGCTTAGTAGAACTAAGCTGTGACTCTCCTTGTATTCCTGTTACATTCTGTATTTTCTTCATGTATTTTTCTCATGTATTTTATATACATTTTTTAGAATTTTTTGTATTAAGAGTTTTATATGCTTTGTCACTTTTAATGTGGGTCATATGATTTTGGCTGTTGGTCATGTGACTATTTTGGAACCTATATATACTGAGAATGCATCTATGTATTTTAGTATTGAGAAAGGATTATTTCCGAAAGCTTTGCTCGCTATTAAAGTGGTTTTTTACTGACGTTCTGGTTTTTGTTTTGCTATATATTGTTGGCTCTTGCATTTTTGGATTCGCTAACTGTCTTTTTAAAATAATTGTGTAGCATACCTGTTGACCCTTGTGGCACACCAGTTGAAACCCCCCTGCTTTATTGTTCTCTCACTAAGTTAACATGGTCAGCATATGACCAATGCTTTTTTAGGGGCAACTTCTTACAGAAGCCCAGTTCTCATGTCTTGGGCTTTTTTGTTTTGCTCAATCATTTTCCTTTGGAATACCCAAAAAGGTTTTTGCTTTATTGTCAAAAGAATGAGAACCAGAGTCCCATTCCATTTGCTGTCTCAGTCCTTGCTTGGTTAACCTTATTTCCTCCTCAGCCTTTTCTGCACCAAAAATGTATTTGATCCTCCATGAAAAAAATATTCTAAGGCCTGATGGATATGGCCACTAATATCATATACCTGTCTCTCTCAATTCCCTGATTGCAGTTATAAACTTGCTTATCTTCTGATTGGTGTATAGTGAATGACCACTTTCTACAAACACTCTGTCCCAAATTTTTAATATTTTTCATTTTTCTATATTCTTTTCAGAAACATTTTTTTCTGCTGGTATGACTGCTTCTTTACTAATATAAGTACTTGCATCCTTCCCATGGCCAAATTTGGAGCCTGCATACAATGTGCTCTTTTAATTAACAAGTCCTGCTGTGAAATATCATTCCAGTTACTTACATGTAATTTCATAAAATTAATAGTTTCTTCTTTCCGGCTTCTCTGGCATAGCAGAAACACCCAGGATGTCTTTCTATTTCAGTGTTTCAGTATTCATTACAATAGGGATCCCCTGCAAGGGCAGCCTGATGTCCGGCCAGTATACCAAAGCGTTTGTATTGCTTTAAGGTATGCCATACATCACACTTGTACTTGTTGCATAGCATAGAGCATAAAGGTGACATCCAGATGTACCATCCTCAGAACTACTTTGCCACCAGTCTGAATGCCATCTCTTGATTGTTGGTCTAAATGCCAGTTCTGTTGCTGCTTCACCAAGCCATTGCCGATAAGTGCCCCCTTTGGGTTTTGTGCTCTTATCTTTCTTTTACAATATTGTTGCTTGTGGGGTTTTATGTCAACTAAGAAGGGTAAATGCCAGTGATGGAGACAGATTCCCCATAAAGACCATCACAAACAGTGTCTGTTTTGCTTTGGTGCATTATACAACTATACATCCTGTTCTGTCAAGCCTTTGTTCCTAAGATCCTTCATATTAGGCTTTCTTCTTTGGCACTTTATCTTGAGAATCAACATCTTCAGCTCCTTGCTAAAGACATAATGGAGAGAAATTCCCACTCAGAGGGACAGCTGTCTGTGAAATAGGCCAAGAAATCTATGCTGGAATCTTTGGCTGTACAGCCCCCACTGGACATCTCTCCTGAGGTGAGTAATAGCTCGGAGATTCGCTCAGCTTCATTGTTGGATTCTTCTGCTGTGACCGTGTTGGAGGCTGGCAAGGATCTGACCTTAGGCACGTCTGAGGAGACATTGCAGGCGTCCACTTTGGATGACCAGGGGGAACCATGGCTGATTATTTCCGAGGGGCCTAAGGGTGTTCCTCAAATTTTAGTCAGAGAAGAAATCCCTGCTACAATTATAGAATGTCTGGGGTCGGGCCTTTCTAAATTTTACAAGGTGGATGTCCAATTAAAGAAAAAGAAGAAAACTAAACATATTTCCCAAACATATTTCCAAATGCTTCCTGACATTTTAGTTCTCTGCTTTGCCTTTGGCCTTTCTACTGCCTCAAAAGTATTTACCAAGTGCTTCACTCCTGTGTTTTCTTTCTGCGGGCTTCAGGATATCCAAGTCTTTCCTTACTTGGATGACCTCCTGTTTCAGGCATCCTCTCCAGAGATCTTGTTGCAAAATCTTCATTTTGCCTTTTCCCTTCTGCAAACCCTGGGGTTTACAATAAACTTAAAAGAGTATTTTCTAACTCCTTCTCAGGACCATGTTTTTCTGGGGTGAAGGATCCAGACTGTGCTTATACTGGCATTTCTGAGAGCTCTGGAGTTCATGGCCTCCACCATTCCTATGCTCCCTCTGGCCAAACTCAACATGAGAAAGTTTCATTGGTTTCTGAAGTCAGTTTGGCTTCAACATGCACATCCCCCTCCAATCTGTAGTTCCTCTTCTGCCTTGTCTCAAGAAGGGACTTTACTGGTTGATTCAGCAGCTGTCTCTAAATCCAGAGCTTTCTTTTCTCCCCACTTTCCATCTCAGGAACTGTTCATATGCTTCACCTCTTCAACAGAAAGAGCACATCAGTGTCAAAGAGATGAGAGCTTTTCTGCTGGCTCTTCATGTTTTCATCCTCTCTTCTCCCCAGGACCTCTCAAGTTGTATACAGACAATACCACAGTGACGTGGTATGTAAACAAATAGGTGGGACAAGTTGGCACTCCTGGTATAGGAACTTGCTATCCAGTATCAAGTGATTCCTCGGGTAGTTTGTATTCTCTTAGGTCAAAATATTGTGTAAGACAGTCTGAGCACATCCTTAACTAAATCCCATGAATGGATGCTTCACATGGATGTTTTTCTAGAAATTGTCCACCAGTGGGACCTCCTCAAATAAATCTTTTGCTTACCCTCTGAATAGACAACTTCCTCTCTTTTGTGCCAGAGTCTGTTTACGTTTTCCCTCCCCTTCCCCTCATTCCATTAGTCCTGTTCAAAATTCAACAGGATGCTCCCAAAATCTTGTTGGTGTCTCCCTTTTGGCTGAGACAGTATTAGATCTCTCTTTTGCATTTAGCCAAGGGCAGTCATTACAAGTTACCTCACAAGGTGGGCCTACTGACACAAAACAGGGGATCTCATCCATCCCCACCTGTCCAGTCTTCAACTGACACTGTGTGGGATAATATTTTGATTCCACATAGACAACTTTTTTTCTGAGGACATGCTTAGGGTCCTGCAGGAGGCCAGGAAACCCAATAATATGAAATCATACTTATCCAAATGGAAGAAATTTTATGTTTGGTGTCTGTCTTGTTACCTAGATCCACTTTCTGTGAATGTTTATTTGGTTCTCCATTAACTGTGTGAATTGCTCAATGCTGGATTGGCGTATTCTTCTGTTAAGGCCCCACTTATTAGCTGTCTCTGCTTGTGTCTGCCCTTTTCTCCTCCTTTAGCTTCTAGATTTGAAGCTAAACAGTTCTTTAAAGGCGTCTTTCCTATTAGGTCTCTCAGGAAGCCTGTTCCTCCTCCCCGGGATCTTAATTTTATTTTGGAAAAATTGACTCAGATTCCTAATTGCCTGCAACTTCAGCTTCCTTGCAACATTGCTCTTGGAAGACTATATTTTTGTTAGCCCTTACTTCTGCCAGACTTGTGTCTGAGCTTCAAGCACTTATGACTTGCCCTCTTTTTTTGGTGTTTCATAAAGACAGAGTGTCCATGCATACTAATCCTTCTTTTGCATACTAATCCTTCTTTTATGCCCAAGGTGGTGAATGAGTTGTCCCGTAGTCAGTCTATTCATTTGCCCCCTTTTTCCCCCTTTTCTACAATCTGCCAGTGAGAAGGTACTGCACATACTGGATGTGCATAGGCAACACAGATTTTATTTGGGTAAGACTTAAGTCTTTTCATAAATCTGATCAGCTCTTTGTTTCCTTTCATCCTAGGTCCTCAGGATTGGCTGGGTCCAAACAAACCCTTCTCAGATTTCTAAAGCTATTTGTTTATTATTCCTTTCATGGTAAGAACCTTCCTTCTTCTGTTAAAGCTCATTCTACTACAGCTGTGGCTTCTTCTGGTGCTTTTTTCAAGGGTTTGGATGCTAGCTCTATTCTTGAGGCAGCCACCTGGACTTCTGTACATACATTTTCCAAACACTACGAGTTGGATGGAATTTCCAGAGCTAGAGCTGGATTTGCTAGGGTCATTCTTCATGGCTTACTAGAAAGCTGCGGTGGTGCTTCCTCTTGCTTCTCTTCTTGAGCTTTGACACTCTCCCTAATGTAATGAATACTGCAACAGTGAAATGGAAGGACATAGTACAGCTGTCTAAAATCTTACCATAATGGTAGATTTAATTCTCTTTACTTTTGCAGTATTCACTCCTTCCCTCCACCACCTGGTCCATTTCTGTCCTGGATATACTGATCTTATCTCTTATCTTTGGACTGGTGTTCCTACTGGGGCTTTCAGCTCTGAGGATGGTACATTCAGATGTCACCTTTATGCCCATTGCTACACAAGGGGCAAACTTGGGATGTACAGCTTACCTTAAAGCAACCTAAAGGCTTTGGTATACTGGTCGGACCTAGGGGTACCCTTGGCAGGGGATCCCTATTGTAATGAATACTGCAACAGTGAAGAGAAGGACATCTAGAATTATGGTAAGATTTTACATGTGTTCAGGCACCTTAGCACCGAGACATTTCCCTGTGGTACATTTGGTTGGGGACACATGGGTGAAGTGACATTCAGCTGCAGAGAAATGTGGCTTTGTGTGAATTCCCTTTGGGCAAAGAGAAGCAAACACTGCCTTGCCCACAGCTTTAATAACCAAGTCCTTGGGGGCAGAAGTAGTAAGGAGCATTTTTCTCAGTGTACAGTACATGCTTATGTATACTGCAGTGGTGGTGATGCGGTACCATTGTCGCCTCACAGTAAGATGTTGTCCTGTTCGATTCTCAGCTAGAGCATCTTCTGTGTAGAGACATGCGTGAATGGGCATACCTTCATTGAAGGTTGTGCGTCAGGGCCGGCAACTCGGCACTTAAAAATCTACTGCCAATCATTAGCGAACCGGAGTTCTGCTGTGGTGACCCCTAACTGGGAAAAGCCAAAAGACACAACAACAACAACAGTACATGCTTATGTAACTACAACATGTAAAAGTGTGCTACAGCATGGAGGAACTCCTGCAGGCTACTGTAGTCGCATTTATGCACCGGGATGTACAGCTTACCTTAAAGCAACCTAAAGGCTTTGATATACTGGTCGGACCTAGGGGTACCCTTGGCAGGGGGTCCCTATTGTAATGAATACTGCAACAGTGAAGAGAAGGACATCTACCATTATGGTAAGATTCTACATGCGTTCAGGCACCTTAGCACCAAGACATTTCCCTGTGGTACATTTGGTTGGGGACACATGGTTGAAGTGACATTCAGCTGCAGAGAAATGTGGCTTTGTGTGAATTCCCTTTGGGCAAAGAGAAGCAAACACTGCCTTGCCCACAGCTTTAATAACCAAGTCCTTGGGGGCAGAAGTAGTAAGGAGCATTTTTCTCAGTGTACAGTACATGCTTATGTATACTGCAGTGGTGGTGATGTGGTACCATTGTCGCCTCACAGTAAGACGTTGTCCTGTTCAATTCTCAGCTAGAGCATCTTCTGTGTAGAGACATGCGTGAATGGGCGTACCTTCGTTGAAGGTTGTGCGTCAGGGCCGGCAACTCGGCACTTAAAAATCTACTGCCAATCATTAGCAAACCGGAGTTCCACTGTGGTGACCCTTAACTGGGAAAAGCCGAAAGACACAACAACAACAGTACATGCTTATGTAACTGCAACATGTAAAAGTGTGCTACAGCATGGAGGAACTCCTGCAGGCTACTGTAGTCACATTTATGCACCGGTATGTACTTTAGGTGATATTTCCTAGACACTGTGAAATGGGTAGTGGCCCACATACACCAATGCTAAAGGCACTGCCCATTGTGCACTGCATTTTTGCTGCCACTAACATGACCACGGGCCATCCTGCTGCTGATACCTGCCATACTTCCTGCTGTCTCATGTTGCTTTGGGGGCCATGGGCATTATTTTCTCATTGTGCATTTGGTTATTGAAGTTGGGAGCATTGCACTGCATTCTTCTTTGTCCACAGGGAATTCACAGCAGCTATATTTCTCTTCAGCTGAATGTCATTTCAGACTTGTGTCCCCAAACAAATGTACCACAGGGAAATGTCACACTGTCCAGATGCCTGAAGTTGATTTTACACAACCTTACTTTTTCTCTGCATGTTCTGCCTTTTAACGCCGCTGTTTTTATCACCTTTCCTGAACTGTCACTTAAAACATAGACAAACATACATTTATATAAAAGCAAAACTATAACATGTCACCAGCTGCAAGCATTATACATCATGTATTCATTTATATAATCTTGTATATTTATCATCAGTTCAGCATTACATAAAGTGATCAGTTTCTCCGATCCCTTAAACCTTACTCTCCTTCATGTTATTCTGCACATATTGTTCCCACAGTTTCCATTTCTTTATTCTATGTCATTTTCTCCTACATTTTCTAAAGATCCCACTTCCATTTCGTTTATTTCTGTATCAATAGTCAATAGTTCAAATGCAGTTATTTTAGACTTTGATTTCCATTTTCTAGTGAATGTTTTTTTTTGGCAGTCACCAGAATTAAACTTAAGGTTTTACTATGTCTAATCATTTCAAATTCTGTATCCCAGCTCAAAATATATTTTCCTAAAGTTACACCAATTTGCTCAGCAAATATCTGATATTCTACTCTATAGGGAATTTTTAAAGTCTGCCACCTCACTACACCCCTAAAACATATGCTCCTATTTCTCTCTATTCCCCATCACACTGCCAGAATTTGGCATCTACTTAAGGAAAAGTCTTTGGAGTCTTAAGGGTATAAAATGCAAACACTTCAAGCAGAACTACTAAATCTTTGTGGCTTTTTTTGCATATTTGGGAGCCATATATATGTCCTCCCATTGTTTCCCTATGAATTGCTTATCCAGTCTCTGTTCCCAATTTTTTCTAACCTCCACTGATTCATATAGTTATCCTGAAAAGAATTACATGCAGTACTAATTATCCCTTTTTTAACAGTAGCTTTTGTTCTAGATTCAATTAAAAACTCTATCAAAGAAGACCTTTTCAATTAGGCTTCCCCTGTCCCTTTGCCTGTACTCTGATATCAATCTCTGATAAGGAAGGCATGCAGTCCAACTGTTGTCTTGGTCTCTTCCTATTTTGTTACCTTTCCCTGTCTAGTTATTTGCTCCCAATATCTTGGTTCATTTGCCAGTTACCCCAGTAAATTCATCTTGTTTATTCTGTGTGCCCCTAATTGCAGTTACCCCTATTGGCAAAATCTCTCTTCTCGATTCTCATATTGGCTTAATTTTCAGAAAAAGTCCTTCTACTGATTAGATATGATAATCTGTTTGACTGCTATTCTCCTTAACGATCTGCATCCAAATTCTTACTCTCCTCTTACTGCATTAATTTCTCCACTGCTTCATTATCATCCTTTTCTACTTTGAATTATAGATTTCTACGGGTGTTGTGTATGAGCCTTAATGATGTAGCTCTAAAATATCCCTTCAGATCAAATAATCCTAAACTACTTTCTCCTCTTAGAAAAGGATGAACGTCTTCCACTAGATCCTCACATTATTCTCCTCCCAGTTAAAATCCTTCAGCACTTTATTATTGTCCACAGCTGCTTCTTATTGTATCAGAGAATGCAGATACCTCCACTGCCTTACTCATAAAACCCAGCTTTATCTATATGAAGGCCAAGCAACAAGAGAAGTATTGTTAAATATTCTGCTTCCCACTGGCTCATCATTGTTCCATCAATGTTGTTAAATGTTTGCCTTCCCTCCACAAAACCACAATGACCCATACCTAACAATTTTGGCAACACCTTTGTCATTCTTTTAGCTGTAATAGACAAACACTCTAATCGTGATTTAAAATTAAAATGAACCTATATGAAGCTGGGTCTGATGGGTCTTCACCAACTTTGTGTATTACAGCCTTCACAGCTTTCTGTCAGTATGTTGGTGCATCCTGTCCTTTTAAAATACTATTAAACAAAATCTTTTAGATCTTTATTGCTTTGGAACACACAAAATCCACTGGAAACACCACACGGAGATGACCACTGTTGTGGAAATCTTCTTTATTAGGAACAGGAACACACAAGCGCTTTCACGTAGCTGTACTACGCTTCTTCAGGTGTAATAAAACATAAAATTAAGCTACTTTTTATACAGCATCTTTTGACGCTCAAAACTGACTAATTAGAACCCTAATTGAATAATTATAACCATCAAACTGGGCTAGTTTAAAGAGACAGGATTAACAAATTCATAAAAACTCATTAAAACATTTAAAATATTTGGAAATGACATAAATGGCAAAGACAGCAAAAAACACGTTAGATAAAATACGTTAGATAAAATATTATTCTGCTTAAACAAAGTAAAACAGAATCATCTGTCAAACTGACAGTGCTGGCCTGCTGATGAACCAAAGTTGCTATAGAGCAGAACTATGAATATTCATAACCGGAGCACAAAACATAAACCAAAAATCAAAATAAAGGTGAAAGTAAACAACATGGCGATGAAACTAATGAAACTGAGGTATAAAATCTGCCTCTAGTGTTGACGTCGCTCAGCCGGAATTATATTGAGCTCCTTACCATGTAGCATCAAGTTGATAAACAAACCAAATGCATCAATAAACACCAAATGCATGGAATGTGATAAGGTGCTGGTGTTACCAAACACTAGTGCCAATCGATGTGTCTCATAGGATAACCATTTATCTAAAAATAGGAAACATCAGTGTATCGTATCCATTGACTAATGCAGAACATGATATATATGAAAAACACATTGAAGCCGCCATAACAGCAGCAAAAATGTCCTAAGTTTACATAAAATCTCTAGAATTAGAAGCCATTACCATGCAAGAAGACCATTACCATTCTAAAAGGCCACGGAGATATGATCCATTTATAGCGATCACAGTTGAAACAAAATCACTGTCGTTATTTGAGCGAAAAAACGAACAAAACAGTCAAGACAGCTAAAACCAGTCCGACGATATAAAACCTCCTACTAGCAACAGCGGCTGCCAAACTTTTTGCTTTCTTCACCCATAGCTTCCAAATTTCCACAGGAAAATCAGCTGTTCTAGGAGACTTTACTGCACATTGATTATATGTCCCTTTTTAGCTCATCCCTTCCTGTCTTGACTATTAATTGTTGAGCCTCATTTGCCCTTGACATAGTTAAGTCTTTCATAAATACTTCCATTTGTGCTCTGTCTTGGAGAAAACTTTATTTAAAATATCAGCATATACTGTAGTCACCACATACTGTACAGAAATACTTTACAATGTAATATGCAATTTCCATCATTATTTTTATACAAATTTTAATAAGAGCAAAAACTTAGTTCATTTCCTTCAGTGTCTTCCTAACATCATTGTCCTAAGGTGGGGTTTGTTTGACTTCTCCTACCAGTTTAACATGGTCAACAAACTTCCAGTCTTTTTCAACCACTGTTACTTGCAGAACCACATTTCACAGGTATAAGCTACATCGGATGGACTTTATGCTTCATGGTATTCTTGCTTGTTCATGAATTTTACATGGCTGCTGGCCTTCTTACTGGTCATCTCTAGCTTCCTACACCGTCTCTGGTTCAGGTCCAAGGTACTCGCAATTCCTCTAGATATTGTCTCTGCTTCTTTCTGTTGTTCAACCATTTTCCTTTGGAACAATGGCAAAATGAGTCCCTTTCAATTTGCTTGCTCTCCTTTTGTTGGATAAACTTTGATTTACTCTGCAGTATGTTTTGCTTCCAAAATGTTTTAATCTTTCAAGAAAAAAATGGAAAGAATCTAGATATAGTGAGCTGAATCTCGCATCAGCCTCTCAACAATTCCTGATTACTGCGATCGTTTTTTTTCTCTTCTGCGTGGTCTCAGTGAATTATTTTTCTATAAACATGCTGATAAAGCCTGATATCCCCAGTTTTAGTATGTTTCCCTTCTGCCACAGTTTTGTCAGGAGCAGCAATTTTTCTGGCATCTTTACTAATAAAGGTCTTGGCTGCTTTCTAATGACCAAATGTTCAACATTCACACTTCCTCATTGGCAAAACCAACCCAAACTGGCAGCTTTCCAGAGCTGAGAATCCCCTCCTCTAATTGTCTTTGATAGGATATTGTCTAAGCCATTCCATCAGGGAGGTCTATCCCTAGTCACAGAAAGTCAGTTATTCATTCTTTTATTGCTAGCTGTAGGACTTGCACAGTTGAATCTCTTCAGTAACCTGCATTGTTGGATTACAGCTTCCAGACCTTGATAAGATCCCTTAGGGAACCTCTCTTTGATATTGCATACTTTTGATTTGTTTTATTTCAATATATCCGTATCTATATAAATATATATATATATATATATGTGTGTGTATGTATATATGTGTGTTAGCTTTTTATTTTAATACTTTCTATTTATAGGCTCATACTACATAGATTACTAGGTTAATGGCTTAAGAGCCCTTACAAGCCTAGCAATTACCATATTTTCAATTCCTAAGGGCTAGAGGATGGCTTAGGTTTGTGCCTATGCCTTTGAATATTTTACAGATTGCCTCTGTTCATAAGGGACATAGGTGCTACCCCTAGGAGTGAATTTATGAATCCCCATCTATTAATACAAACTGGATTTGAAGAGAGTCAGGGGAAGGACTCTGTTTATGTGACTAGGAAGCCTGTTACAGAGAAGGAGATATTTTTGAGATGCACATCTTTCTTTCATGTTTTGTTGTTGTCACAAACCAGGTTTAGATTTATGGACTGGGTGACCCTTGTGCAGTTTCTCTTGCAAATGTGTAATACTTCCATAAGGGCTGAATTTGTGGGTGCCTTGTAGGTTAGACATAGATCATCTCTTAATAGTCAGTAGGAGATGTTGTAAAGGGATAGGGCTTTTTAGTCTATCTGCATAGGGCGTCGTGTTTACCCTGTCTGTATCTTTTTTGTAAAGAACCTGTCAGGCCACTCCAGCTGTTGCAAGTGCATGGTCAGGTACATGCCAAAAGGTACATTGTACTCAGTTATTGGTCTGATGAGGGCTGAGTACGGCGGGACTATAACTTCCTTGGATCTGGATGCCATGCCTTTACTTACAAGCTATGCCACATTGAAGGACTTCCTCACCACTGTGGACACATGGTGGTGAAAGAAAGTTCAGACTACTATCAATCTGTGTACCTAGATCTCTCACCTCTAAGTCCACTCTTAGGGGTGTGCTGTTAATACTGTAATTTTAAGAAGTTTTTGACTTCCAAAAGGGTATGATTATGCATTTAGTTTCATGGCTCTAGCGCCAGTCATTTGAGTCGACCCTTCTGAATGGTATCTACATCATAGGGGATTCAGTGATTGCCCCAACTTGCAGTTGTCAGCAAACTTAGTCAGCCAAAGACATTTCTACATTAACCTTCACAACGGTGAAGTATATTCTGAACAGGAGAGGTCCTAGCACTGAGCCCTGTGGCAGAGCACTAGTAACTGGCCTCTTGCTGGATTTGGATTTGCCCACTTTAACCACATGTGTGATGTCTGTGAGTGAATTGGCTATCCAGGTGGTGACACAGGGATTTATGCCCAGTTTTCTGAGTTTATTTATTATACTTGAGTTGGGAATTGTGTCAAATGCCTTAGCCAGGTGAAGATAGGCAGTATGCTGTTTTACCCTCCTCCATCGCCCTAGAGAATTTGTCAAAGAAGTCCACCAGATTAAGCAGGCATGCTGTGCCTTTGCAAAGCCAAACTGGGTTGGTTGTAGTGTTTGCAGGTTTCATAAGTCGTTATTTATTAGGTCCATGATTATTTTTTTCCATGACCTTGCAAATAAGATTAGTCAAACTTAATGGTCGGTTGGTGGCTCCTTTATGCACAGGGATGACTGTTGCTGTCTTACACCCCACAGGGACAAAGCCAGTCTGAATGCAGCAGTTAAACAAAGATCCTAGTAGGCCTGATAGGTCTTGTTTCAAGCTATTTAAGCGACATCCTGGGATATTATCAGGACCCATCAAAACTGTGTTTTTAGATTTAGAGAGCACAGTGGCAACCTGTTCTTTAGTGATAAATGATAGAGGAATGATGGTGGCCATTTCTAGGGGGAACCAGAGGTAATGGGAGGAGAAATATGAGCTGAATTTCTCAGCCAGCAGATTTTCTATACCTTGTAGTTGAGTGTAGATGATGCCATCTACAACAAATTCTGTTGGGTGTTGTCCTTAAGGTTGTGGACATAACTGAAAAAGGCGTTATGGCTATCCTTAGCTTGGGAGGCTATTTTTGCCTCAAAATTTGCTTTTGAAGACTTAATTAGTTCCCTGATCTGCTTGTTTAGACTAGTGAGGGATTTGTTTGTTCTGTTGTGCACATTCTTACATCTAGACAGGATTTTTTTCTTTTGTTGTGCAACCTATTTATACCAGGGTGGCTTGTTTGTGTGGTTTGTCTTAGTCTTATTTTGGTCTGGTATTGCCATTTCTTTGCAGTTATTTATATGGTCATGCAGGTTTTTTATGTACATCTCCACATAGGCTTCATTGTTTTCTAGGTTTGGGGTACCTTGGAAACTAGCTATGCCATCAATTAATAGGAGGTAGTTTGCCTTTTAAAAGTTCTTAAATGTTTTAGAGTTAGTTGGGGATTCTGGTTTTATATTTAATTCAAAGGAGACATTTGTGATCTGATATAACCAGTAAGGAAATCACACTCAGGGGTAGTAGTGGTGGTGTGGGGGGAGGTGTAATGTTCGCCCATATTTGAGAGTACCAGGTCTAACCCTAATGGAGTGTAGACACGCTTCTCAAGGAAATTTTTATTGACAAAGGTCAGAAATCTTTGAGCCTGCATGTTAGTGGTCGTGCATGCTTCCCAGTTAATGGAGGGGCGTACTTGAAATCGCTTATGAGTATGATATTGGGCTGAATGGTATGGTATTTTAGTAAATTCTGGTATGATGTATGGGTTTCCTGGTTCATGGTGGAGGACCTGTAGCTAGTAAGGCTATGGTAATGGATTTTTCCTATGGTTAGTTGGACATTGATTAGCTCAAGCATGTCATATTGTTTGACCAGTCTTGAGGTGTGTTTATCCTGGCTTTGAACCATGTTTCAGTGACTGCACAGACATCAGTATTCTCCACGGTGAGGAATACTTCCAGGCAGTGTGATTTCTTGTTGAGACCGCTAGCATTGAGCAGTAATACCTTTAGTTTATCCTGAGTAGATTTTGCTATGCTGGAAGGTTTTTTCTTTTTGGCAGTGCCTAAAAAGGCACTATAGTGGTGGGTAATGTTTTGGCCAGTATTCAAAAGCTTATTGTTGACAGATGAAGACCATCCCTGGCAAAGCAGTATGGCCTATCAATCGTTCTCTGACACTGACAAATATTGGACCCCTTTGGAATGACACTAGTAGCTAATACAGTTATTAAAGTCAATTAATTTCTGTTAGAATTGTGCCATTATTCTTGGAAGATGGTAAGATGCTCCTCAGTGCTAGGCTCATATGTGCCTCTGATTCTTATTCCGAGAGCTCAATCATGTCTGTCTTCATATAGTTCGGCGAGGTATGTTTCAGGTCATTTACATCCACATAGACTATGACTGAGACATACTGGTGCTTGGAGTTTAGTGAGCTGTGTGCTTCATGATTTGGCGAATTCTGAACTGTAACCTCCTTATTCAGCTTGGTGAGAGGGCCATCAGTATGTCTCACAATGTCTCATATGATCAAACTATTGAGTTGTATGGTGGCATGCCTTATGGGCTTGGTAGTTGAGACAATGAAATGTGGTATTATGCTTTTCTTGTGGGAGTTATTTTTTGTGTGCATGTGGAGTTTCTGAGGACTGCATCTGAGAGGCCTTTGAGTTTTGGGTAAGTTACATGTGAGTACCTCCGCATATGTGGGTATATGTGTCTGCCTTGTAAGTGCGGGGAGGTTTTGTGTGTGTATTGCTGACAACCTGTTTGGCATTCTTTGTGCCTGTATGTGAGAGTCTTGTTTCCAGTGAAATAGTGTAATTCCACCTCTCACATACTGTATTTGTCTGTTTTAGAATGAAATGTGTGTTATTGTATATAAGACAATTGCTACTTTGCCTCAGGATACCTGTGTTCACCAGGCTAGATGCAGAGATAGCAGAAAAGTGCCCATCTATGGTTACAGGTCCTTAATATGTGCTTTATTATAAAAAGAATGGGGGTGGTTGAACCCGGATGAGGGATGGGTGCTTACTTAGTGTAATCTACAGCTAACATATGCAGCAATGCTGCCCAGTGCATATTTCAGCTGCTCTTTAAGCAGCGATAGTTCTGAGTACTGTAATACTGTAATCTAGAGCTGACTAAATGTGGCAATGCTGCTCGTTGCACGACTAGTTGCTCCTTGAGTAGTGTGGGACTCTGGAAAATTTGAGGAAATTTGTATAGGGAAAGTACAACTTGTAATGATTGTGTATATACTGGGCATCACTAACTGCAGCTTTGTGAAGCAAATGCGAGGCTTATATAGAAGCAGGAAAAACATGTTTTAAACGCTGTATGCTCAGACCAGTCAGTTAAGCACACAGTAAACTTTCCACCAGCAATTCCCAGCTTGGATAGGTGAAATCTGCCGTCTCCTGCCATGACAGTGCATCCTTTGACCCTCTTAATGTAAAATGACTAGTTTGGAGCCCAATTGTTGGGGGACCACAAAAATGGATGCCTGAAAGCACTGAAAATAATAGATAAGTTTATTTAGAGTACTACAAATGCATAACAGCAGCTTTTGCAGCAGTGGGAAAATGCAACTTAAAACTCTAAGAAATGCAGGAAAAACAAATACAACAGAAATCTTTAAGAATGCAATGAAAATGAGCAATACAAGTCAAATAATAATAATCCATTTTTCTTGCAAGGATGGTTTCAGATGTAAGCAAAATCTCAAACTCTTGTGTCGTCTTCAAATGATGAGCAGCTCTGGAGAACTGAATCAAGACTTGCACAAGACTACTGCTGGTAAGTCCTCTTTGAATTCTAACTTACTGTTGTGTTGTTTTTATGTGTAATAATGCTTTTGTGCAGCTATGGGGCTTTTCTAGTGTTTTTGAGTTGTACTAGAAAACTGAAATTCTGTGGTGCCATTTGAGCACAAAGGACTGCTTCGTTCATGCAGTCCAAGAGGCCTGCTGTTTTTATTTATCTGCTTTATTTTGAAGTTCTGACAGGAAAATCTTACATTTTCACTTTTTCTTTATTTTTATGAAGTTTACTTATGATCTGACACTGCTATAGCTGTTGCATTAAGTCATGATTTTACAGTAAATGACTACTGCATTTTGTGATTTTATTTTAAAATGTCTGACAAGAGAATCTCTAAGTAAATGCTTTTTGAATCGGTTTTAAAAGGCATCTGTTTGATTTATGGGCATATATTTGATTTTTAACTCTATCAGGACAAAATCTTGTGACTGTGTGCTGCTGTTTACTTCACTGTGCAGATTGTTGAACAAAGCATAGCACGATTTAAATGCTATATTTTTGCAGCTTAGCCTTATTTGCTGTGTGAGAACATAATTTATACATTCTGTTATTGATGGTCTTTGTCAGCCTTTAATAGTATCAGAGTGTTATTCTGGCTGGTGTTTTTTTCACCTGAGTTGATGGATCCTAATATGCTCCCACTCCCGCCCAATCAAATTCAGTTGCACCTAAAAAGAAAAGAAAAAAAAAACATGCCTCAGCCTAACTTTTGTGGATCTGTTGTTGCTTTAGCCAGCCTGCAGACCACTTGGCTCTTTCCCCAACACCCTCTGGTGTGAGTCTTTAGCCCTCTATGATTGAGAGAGGTCATCCTTTGGGACTCTTCCAATACCTCATTGAGGTACTGGAGAGCCAAATCCTTTAGGTGCAGGAGAGGTCCAGCGTAAGAGACCACTTGCCAGACATCATACTCTGTCCCCAGATATTTTGCCCTACAGTGTAGTTCATAGTAAGATGAAACAAACTTCACCATATGACAAGACTATCGGTTTATTACTTTTATTTCCATGTATAGGCTGATGTGATTTCCTTAGCTAACAGTGTTTGAGTGCCAATCTAGGGGAATATACACCTGTTCAGTATGACTATGGGGCTGTCTTCTCTAGAGATCAGTATAGCACTGTAGATTTTGATGCATTATGCTTACTATTTAGATTACTTTGCTGTATATTTGCCTGCTGAACAGAAGTGTTATATGAATGAGATTGCAATGTGTCTGGTTTCAAAACATGCTTTGAGGAGTGTTTTGGAAGGTGTGGATATTATTTCTAGAAATGCAGCCACTTCTTTTGTAGTGAGAATGTATGTAGGCATGGTTATATAACCAGAATTTTTCTGAAGATTTAAAAAATTTGATTGTGAGTGATCCTTTAAGTTCTGAATTTGTGTTTGGGTCCTGCTGTTACCGAGGTTCTCAGAAATGTAATGATACAGGTACATTGAGGCATGGAACATTTAGAATGTTTCATATTTCCAGATACTCCCATAATGAGATATTCGACTTCAAAGGGCAGAAACACATTTATGCAGTCTGGAGGGTGTAGGGGGATTTCTCTGAAGGGAGGAGAATTTCAAAGCTTAAGTGGAAAAGCTCACTCACTCTGCCACAACCTGCTGTGAGGGAAAAGTTAGTTTACTTTTGCTTTCTTTTATTTTGTATTACTGTATTGCTGCCTTCTGTTTTGTATATTGTGATTTGTTTTCTTTACACCATGTGTTACCTGTATTCTGATTTTAATTGCATATTAAAACTAGGAACGAAACCACAACGGTGTCTTCTGTGCGTCCCACAAAAATTGTCCCTACCCTCTTAACCTGGTACTGTTGTGTTCTTAAACTCAACTGTCTTTCTAGTTGCCTGCCCCTTATGTTAATATGAACGCATCTCCTTCCCTCTCCCCTTCATTGGCTGTTGTGAGTAAGCACAAAATTATCATACAGAGTACCCATACCCTTTCAATCTGTCTTGCTCTTTTAAAATTAGTGGCTGTCCACTTAGACAGCTAAAACTTAAGTTACCCCTCTTTCATATCTAACTGCTTAGTGTACACTGCAGTCCCATATTAACCCATTTTTTTTTCCATTTTACCTTTAAAATCTGCAACAACTATTGCAAGTCCACCAATTATTTGAGAGCCCACATTCTGCCTCTAAGTAATCATCTTGGGATTAGTGCTTCTGTTTTCTCCTGGTGAGAGTAGCAGCAAAGTGACATTATTTCCTGGAGACTGCTGATCACCAGAAAGCCTAATAACTGTTTTGTATGTGACTGCTTGGAATTTGTGCTTATATTCTGCTCCAGGTGAGAGAAAGAGCAGAGTGCATTGATTCCTGAGTGTTTCTGGCTAAGCAGTGAGTGTCTGTGCTTGACGTTCCTGATTGGTCTGGTTGCTGTTCAAGGCATCTATCAGGAAAAGGCTACAACAGACCCTTGCATCATCTGGTACAAGACTGTGGATCACCAAACAGGCTGTGTCCTGTTTCTCATCTTGGCATTGGTTTGTTTCTGGTGAGAGAAGAAGCAAAGAAGCATTGTATCCCAGCAGAGTGAAGCTGTGGTGAGACCAGCACTAGCAGTAGCCATTCACATGACTTCCCCCCTTTTATCTTTTTTGACAAGGTAATTGTTTGTTTTCAGTAAGTACTGTTTGATTTGTTTGTAACTTCAGAATATCTGCCTAAATACTTCATCCTTAAATTTTCAGGGTCTGCTGATTAGTTTTCCCTGAAGTGTTTGGCAGTACCCTGTATAGACACAGCCACCTTGAATGACAGTTTTCCTGTAAAAGCATAATTGAAATTTCACCAGTACCTAATTGCAAACAGGACAACTAGTTTGCAGTGACAAGCACTGTTCCTAGAGCTGCAAACTGTCTAATCAATAAATGAATTGTTGCCATGGATATGAACTTTTGCACCATCTCCATTACCAGCTTGGTGGATATGGGCATCCCAAGGTAATGTGCAAGTTGCCTCATGTTTGCTGACAACCAGTTAATTCTTGAACAAATCGATATGGTATGTGAGAGATGTGTTTACACAATGTCAATGGATGCAAAACTCTCACATAAATGTACTCCTAATGTCAATAAGGTTGTCAGTAGTACACATGCTGCACCCATCATACACAAGTCAAAGCAGACATAGCCCCACATATGCTGAGGCACTTAAATGAAACCTTCCTAAACCCCCAAAAATGAAGTACACATAACAAATGCCCTCAGCAGCCCTGAATGCACTCTTTCAAAACAACACCCACATCTCATGGAGCATCTACTTCTAAGCCCATAAGGCAAGCCATCACAAAATTCAACTTTCTGATCATTGGAGAATCCATTGAGAGAGACACCGATGCCCCTCTCACCAGGCTGATTAAGGAGAAAGTCACAGTCACTTGCATAGCAGGAGCTAGGATCAGCCACATTACTCATGCACTTAAGTCATTGTACCATAAGTTAAAGTATGACTCAATCATAGTTCATGTGGGTGTAAATGACTTCAAGACATACCTCTATAGAATATATGAAGAGACGTCAAGGAGCTCTCAGAATGTATGTCCCAAGCTGGTATGAGCCTAGCACTGAGGAGTATTTCTCCTCCTCTAAGGATGATGCAACAATGCAAACAAAAGATGACTGAGTTTAATAATTGGCTTAGTTTCTGGTGTCATTCTAAGGAGGTGCAATGTTTGTCAGCATGGAAGGAGGTGGTCAACAGACCACAGTGCTTTGCCGGGGATGGTCTGCACCTCTCCCCTCTAGGCTTTGGAATATTAGCTACATCATTGCCTTTCCCCATAGTGCCTTTTTCAGGCAATGCCAAACTTAAAGTACTTCTGACGTCGCAAATCAAAAATCAGGAAAATCTAATGTTATTACTGCTCAGTGGTAAGAGTCTAAAATCTAATGTTATTACTGCTCAGTGGTAAGAGTCTAAAATCTAATGTTATTACTGCTCAGTGGTAAGAGTCTAAAATCTAATGTTATTACTGCTCAGTGGTAAGAGTCTAAAATCTAATGTTATTACTGCTCAGTGGTAAGAGTCTAAAATCTAATGTTATTACTGCTCAGTGGTAAGAGTCTAAAATCTAATGTTATTACTGCTCAGTGGTAAGAGTCTAAAATATAAAGTTATTACTGCTCAGTGGTAAGAGTCTAAAATCTAAAGTTATTACTGCTCAGTGGTAAGAGTCTAAAATCTAAAGTTATTACTGCTCAGTGGTAAGAGTCTAAAATCTAAAGTTATTACTGCTCAGTGGTAAGAGTCTAAAATCTAAAGTTATTACTGCTCAGTGGTAAGAGTCTAAAATCTAAAGTTATTACTGCTCAGTGGTAAGAGTCTAAAATCTAAAGTTATTACTGCTCAGTGGTAAGAGTCTAAAATCTAAAGTTATTACTGCTCAGTGGTAAGAGTCTAAAATCTAAAGTTATTACTGCTCAGTGGTAAGAGTCTAAAATCTAAAGTTATTACTGCTCAGTGGTAAGAGTCTAAAATCTAAAGTTATTACTGCTCAGTGGTAAGAGTCTAAAATCTAAAGTTATTACTGCTCAGTGGTAAGAGTCTAAAATCTAAAGTTATTACTGCTCAGTGGTAAGAGTCTAAAATCTAAAGTTATTACTGCTCAGTGGTAAGAGTCTAAAATCTAAAGTTATTACTGCTCAGTGGTAAGAGTCTAAAATCTAAAGTTATTACTGCTCAGTGGTAAGAGTCTAAAATCTAAAGTTATTACTGCTCAGTGGTAAGAGTCTAAAATCTAAAGTTATTACTGCTCAGTGGTAAGAGTCTAAAATCTAAAGTTATTACTGCTCAGTGGTAAGAGTCTAAAATCTAAAGTTATTACTGCTCAGTGGTAAGAGTCTAAAATCTAAAGTTATTACTGCTCAGTGGTAAGAGTCTAAAATCTAAAGTTATTACTGCTCAGTGGTAAGAGTCTAAAATCTAAAGTTATTACTGCTCAGTGGTAAGAGTCTAAAATCTAAAGTTATTACTGCTCAGTGGTAAGAGTCTAAAATCTAAAGTTATTACTGCTCAGTGGTAAGAGTCTAAAATCTAAAGTTATTACTGCTCAGTGGTAAGAGTCTAAAATCTAAAGTTATTACTGCTCAGTGGTAAGAGTCTAAAATCTAAAGTTATTACTGCTCAGTGGTAAGAGTCTAAAATCTAAAGTTATTACTGCTCAGTGGTAAGAGTCTAAAATCTAAAGTTATTACTGCTCAGTGGTAAGAGTCTAAAATCTAAAGTTATTACTGCTCAGTGGTAAGAGTCTAAAATCTAAAGTTATTACTGCTCAGTGGTAAGAGTCTAAAATCTAAAGTTATTACTGCTCAGTGGTAAGAGTCTAAAATCTAAAGTTATTACTGCTCAGTGGTAAGAGTCTAAAATCTAAAGTTATTACTGCTCAGTGGTAAGAGTCTAAAATCTAAAGTTATTACTGCTCAGTGGTAAGAGTCTAAAATCTAAAGTTATTACTGCTCAGTGGTAAGAGTCTAAAATCTAAAGTTATTACTGCTCAGTGGTAAGAGTCTACAATCTAAAGTTATTACTGCTCAGTGGTAAGAGTCTAAAATCTAAAGTTATTACTGCTCAGTGGTAAGAGTCTAAAATCTAAAGTTATTACTGCTCAGTGGTAAGAGTCTACAATCTAAAGTTATTACTGCTCAGTGGTAAGAGTCTAAAATCTAAAGTTATTACTGCTCAGTGGTAAGAGTCTAAAATCTAAAGTTATTACTGCTCAGTGGTAAGAGTCTAAAATCTAATGTTATTACTGCTCAGTGGTAAGAGTCTAAAATCTAAAGTTATTACTGCTCAGTGGTAAGAGTCTAAAATCTAAAGTTATTACTGCTCAGTGGTAAGAGTCTAAAATCTAAAGTTATTACTGCTCAGTGGTAAGAGTCTAAAATCTAAAGTTATTACTGCTCAGTGGTAAGAGTCTAAAATCTAATGTTATTACTGCTCAGTGGTAAGAGTCTAAAATCTAAAGTTATTACTGCTCAGTGGTAAGAGTCTAAAATCTAAAGTTATTACTGCTCAGTGGTAAGAGTCTAAAATCTAAAGTTATTACTGCTCAGTGGTAAGAGTCTAAAATCTAAAGTTATTACTGCTCAGTGGTAAGAGTCTAAAATCTAAAGTTATTACTGCTCAGTGGTAAGAGTCTAAAATCTAAAGTTATTACTGCTCAGTGGTAAGAGTCTAAAATCTAAAGTTATTACTGCTCAGTGGTAAGAGTCTAAAATCAAAAGTTATTACTGCTCAGTGGTAAGAGTCTAAAATCTAAAGTTATTACTGCTCAGTGGTAAGAGTCTAAAATCTAAAGTTATTACTGCTCAGTGGTAAGAGTCTAAAATCTAAAGTTATTACTGCTCAGTGGTAAGAGTCTAAAATCTAAAGTTATTACTGCTCAGTGGTAAGAGTCTAAAATCTAATGTTATTACTGCTCAGTGGTAAGAGTCTAAAATCTAAAGTTATTACTGCTCAGTGGTAAGAGTCTAAAATCTAAAGTTATTACTGCTCAGTGGTAAGAGTCTAAAATCTAAAGTTATTACTGCTCAGTGGTAAGAGTCTAAAATCTAAAGTTATTACTGCTCAGTGGTAAGAGTCTAAAATCTAATGTTATTACTGCTCAGTGGTAAGAGTCTAAAATCTAAAGTTATTACTGCTCAGTGGTAAGAGTCTAAAATCTAAAGTTATTACTGCTCAGTGGTAAGAGTCTAAAATCTAAAGTTATTACTGCTCAGTGGTAAGAGTCTAAAATCTAAAGTTATTACTGCTCAGTGGTAAGAGTCTAAAATCTAATGTTATTACTGCTCAGTGGTAAGAGTCTAAAATCTAAAGTTATTACTGCTCAGTGGTAAGAGTCTAAAATCTAATGTTATTACTGCTCAGTGGTAAGAGTCTAAAATCTAAAGTTATTACTGCTCAGTGGTAAGAGTCTAAAATCTAATGTTATTACTGCTCAGTGGTAAGAGTCTAAAATCTAAAGTTATTACTGCTCAGTGGTAAGAGTCTAAAATCTAAAGTTATTACTGCTCAGTGGTAAGAGTCTAAAATCTAAAGTTATTACTGCTCAGTGGTAAGAGTCTAAAATCTATTGTTATTACTGCTCAGTGGTAAGAGTCTAAAATCTAAAGTTATTACTGCTCAGTGGTAAGAGTCTAAAATCTAAAGTTATTACTGCTCAGTGGTAAGAGTCTAAAATCTAAAGTTATTACTGCTCAGTGGTAAGAGTCTAAAATCTATTGTTATTACTGCTCAGTGGTAGGAGTCTAAAATCTAAAGTTATTACTGCTCAGTGGTAAGAGTCTAAAATCTAAAGTTATTACTGCTCAGTGGTAAGAGTCTAAAATCTAAAGTTATTACTGCTCAGTGGTAAGAGTCTAAAATCTAAAGTTATTACTGCTCAGTGGTAAGAGTCTAAAATCTAAAGTTATTACTGCTCAGTGGTAAGAGTCTAAAATCTAAAGTTATTACTGCTCAGTGGTAAGAGTCTAAAATCTAAAGTTATTACTGCTCAGTGGTAAGAGTCTAAAATCTAAAGTTATTACTGCTCAGTGGTAAGAGTCTAAAATCTAATGTTATTACTGCTCAGTGGCAAGAGTCTAAAATCTAAAGTTATTACTGCTCAGTGGTAAGAGTCTAAAATCTAAAGTTATTACTGCTCAGTGGTAAGAGTCTAAAATCTAAAGTTATTACTGCTCAGTGGTAAGAGTCTAAAATCTAATGTTATTACTGCTCAGTGGTAAGAGTCTAAAATCTAAAGTTATTACTGCTCAGTGGTAAGAGTCTAAAATCTAAAGTTATTACTGCTCAGTGGTAAGAGTCTAAAATCTAAAGTTATTACTGCTCAGTGGTAAGAGTCTAAAATCTAATGTTATTACTGCTCAGTGGTAAGAGTCTAAAATCTAATGTTATTACTGCTCAGTGGTAAGAGTCTAAAATCTAAAGTTATTACTGCTCAGTGGTAAGAGTCTAAAATCTAAAGTTATTACTGCTCAGTGGTAAGAGTCTAAAATCTAAAGTTATTACTGCTCAGTGGTAAGAGTCTAAAATCTAAAGTTATTACTGCTCAGTGGTAAGAGTCTAAAATCTAATGTTATTACTGCTCAGTGGTAAGAGTCTAAAATCTAAAGTTATTACTGCTCAGTGGTAAGAGTCTAAAATCTAAAGTTATTACTGCTCAGTGGTAAGAGTCTAAAATCTAAAGTTATTACTGCTCAGTGGTAAGAGTCTAAAATCTAATGTTATTACTGCTCAGTGGTAAGAGTCTAAAATCTAAAGTTATTACTGCTCAGTGGTAAGAGTCTAAAATCTAAAGTTATTACTGCTCAGTGGTAAGAGTCTAAAATCTAAAGTTATTACTGCTCAGTGGTAAGAGTCTAAAATCTAATGTTATTACTGCTCAGTGGTAAGAGTCTAAAATCTAATGTTATTACTGCTCAGTGGTAAGAGTCTAAAATCTAAAGTTATTACTGCTCAGTGGTAAGAGTCTAAAATCTAAAGTTATTACTGCTCAGTGGTAAGAGTCTAAAATCTAAAGTTATTACTGCTCAGTGGTAAGAGTCTAAAATCTAAAGTTATTACTGCTCAGTGGTAAGAGTCTAAAATCTAATGTTATTACTGCTCAGTGGTAAGAGTCTAAAATCTAAAGTTATTACTGCTCAGTGGTAAGAGTCTAAAATCTAAAGTTATTACTGCTCAGTGGTAAGAGTCTAAAATCTAATGTTATTACTGCTCAGTGGTAAGAGTCTAAAATCTAAAGTTATTACTGCTCAGTGGTAAGAGTCTAAAATCTAAAGTTATTACTGCTCAGTGGTAAGAGTCTAAAATCTAAAGTTATTACTGCTCAGTGGTAAGAGTCTAAAATCTAAAGTTATTACTGCTCAGTGGTAAGAGTCTAAAATCTAAAGTTATTACTGCTCAGTGGTAAGAGTCTAAAATCTAAAGTTATTACTGCTCAGTGGTAAGAGTCTAAAATCTAATGTTATTACTGCTCAGTGGTAAGAGTCTAAAATCTAAAGTTATTACTGCTCAGTGGTAAGAGTCTAAAATTTAAAGTTATTACTGCTCAGTGGTAAGAGTCTAAAATCTAAAGTTATTACTGCTCAGTGGTAAGAGTCTAAAATCTAATGTTATTACTGCTCAGTGGTAAGAGTCTAAAATCTAATGTTATTACTGCTCAGTGGTAAGAGTCTAAAATCTAAAGTTATTACTGCTCAGTGGTAAGAGTCTAAAATCTAAAGTTATTACTGCTCAGTGGTAAGAGTCTAAAATCTAAAGTTATTACTGCTCAGTGGTAAGAGTCTAAAATCTAAAGTTATTACTGCTCAGTGGTAAGAGTCTAAAATCTAAAGTTATTACTGCTCAGTGGTAAGAGTCTAAAATCTAAAGTTATTACTGCTCAGTGGTAAGAGTCTAAAATCTAATGTTATTACTGCTCAGTGGTAAGAGTCTAAAATCTAAAGTTATTACTGCTCAGTGGTAAGAGTCTAAAATCTAAAGTTATTACTGCTCAGTGGTAAGAGTCTAAAATCTAAAGTTATTACTGCTCAGTGGTAAGAGTCTAAAATCTAAAGTTATTACTGCTCAGTGGTAAGAGTCTAAAATCTAAAGTTATTACTGCTCAGTGGTAAGAGTCTAAAATCTAATGTTATTACTGCTCAGTGGTAAGAGTCTAAAATCTAAAGTTATTACTGCTCAGTGGTAAGAGTCTAAAATCTAAAGTTATTACTGCTCAGTGGTAAGAGTCTAAAATCTAAAGTTATTACTGCTCAGTGGTAAGAGTCTAAAATCTAATGTTATTACTGCTCAGTGGTAAGAGTCTAAAATCTAAAGTTATTACTGCTCAGTGGTAAGAGTCTAAAATCTAAAGTTATTACTGCTCAGTGGTAAGAGTCTAAAATCTAAAGTTATTACTGCTCAGTGGTAAGAGTCTAAAATCTAAAGTTATTACTGCTCAGTGGTAAGAGTCTAAAATCTAATGTTATTACTGCTCAGTGGTAAGAGTCTAAAATCTAAAGTTATTACTGCTCAGTGGTAAGAGTCTAAAATCTAATGTTATTACTGCTCAGTGGTAAGAGTCTAAAATCTAAAGTTATTACTGCTCAGTGGTAAGAGTCTAAAATCTAAAGTTATTACTGCTCAGTGGTAAGAGTCTAAAATCTAAAGTTATTACTGCTCAGTGGTAAGAGTCTAAAATCTAAAGTTATTACTGCTCAGTGGTAAGAGTCTAAAATCTAATGTTATTACTGCTCAGTGGTAAGAGTCTAAAATCTAATGTTATTACTGCTCAGTGGTAAGAGTCTAAAATCTAAAGTTATTACTGCTCAGTGGTAAGAGTCTAAAATCTAATGTTATTACTGCTCAGTGGTAAGAGTCTAAAATCTAATGTTATTACTGCTCAGTGGTAAGAGTCTAAAATCTAAAGTTATTACTGCTCAGTGGTAAGAGTCTAAAATCTAATGTTATTACTGCTCAGTGGTAAGAGTCTAAAATCTAAAGTTATTACTGCTCAGTGGTAAGAGTCTAAAATCTAAAGTTATTACTGCTCAGTGGTAAGAGTCTAAAATCTAAAGTTATTACTGCTCAGTGGTAAGAGTCTAAAATCTAAAGTTATTACTGCTCAGTGGTAAGAGTCTAAAATCTAAAGTTATTACTGCTCAGTGGTAAGAGTCTAAAATCTAAAGTTATTACTGCTCAGTGGTAAGAGTCTAAAATCTAAAGTTATTACTGCTCAGTGGTAAGAGTCTAAAATCCAAAGTTATTACTGCTCAGTGGTAAGAGTCTAAAATCTAAAGTTATTACTGCTCAGTGGTAAGAGTCTAAAATCTAAAGTTATTACTGCTCAGTGGTAAGAGTCTAAAATCTAAAGTTATTACTGCTCAGTGGTAAGAGTCTAAAATCTAAAGTTATTACTGCTCAGTGGTAAGAGTCTAAAATCTAAAGTTATTACTGCTCAGTGGTAAGAGTCTAAAATCTAAAGTTATTACTGCTCAGTGGTAAGAGTCTAAATGAAAAACTTCCACTCCCCAGATGCTCTCTTCACCCTAGAGAAGGCCAACATCTGTGCGGTAACCAAGACATGGTTTAAAGCCATGGGGAGCATTCTGACAGTGCAAGGTTATAATGCCTTCCACACATTTAGACCAGCTATTACACAGACAGGGACTAAAGGTGGAGGTATCTTGATTTATATAAAAAAATGAATATACCTCAAGGCTGGTCAAACAGGGCAATGCACTTGAGCTACTCCATGTTAAAATCACCATAGGCAAAATCCTATACCACTTCTTTGCAAGCTACAGGTCCTCCTCTATGACCCAGGAAACCCATACCATGTATTTAGACTGATTGGAAACACTCACCATCCAACCCCAATGCCATATTCATGGGCGACTTTAATTACCACACTATTAACTGGGAATCCTATATGACACCAAATATACAGGACAGAGATTCCTGGATTTTGTAAACACAAACTCCTTGGACAAGCTGTCAATACACCAACCAGTGGTGCAACCATACTGGATCTGGTCCTCACTAATATGTAAGAGTGCTGCACACCCCCTACTGTAATGCATTTATTGATAAGGTCATACCACAAAATGGTCTCCTTTGAAGTAAAAATTAAACCTGGTCCCCCAGTTAACCTGGAATATTCAGAAGCTACTCTAAGGCTAACTTTCTGCTATTAAGTGATAACCTGGCAAAACTTCAAGCCCAAATAAACCCTGAGAACACTGCTGCCTATGCAGAACTGTTCAAAGAGCCCTATACGAGCATGCTAATAGCTGCAAAGAGGCAGCTGTACCACCAGGAAGAAGTACAGAACTAACTCAAAAAACAAGCTACACAGGTGGAATCACAAAATCAACTGGCTATATAACAGAAAAAGAAAATCATGACAAAAATTAGGAGATGCAGCACCCAACAGGATAAAAACACTGTCATCAAGCTAAACAAACAACTCAGAAGCAAATAGTCTGTCAAAGCCAAATTTGAGGCAGTGCAAAGGCAATGCACAATTGTATGCAGAGCTCATTGTAAATGGAGCTGCCTATACTGAGCCAGAAGATATTGCAAACCTACTTGCTGACAAATTCAGCTGTCACTTTACCTCTCTGTCCCCTTCAAACTTTACTCAAGAAATACCATCAAATATAACCCCCACTGCTATCATTAGGGAATGCTTGCTCTAAGGCCAAGAACAATGCATCAGTGGGCCAAGAAAATATCCCAGGATGCCTTCTAAATAGCATTAAACATGACCTGTCAGGCCCTCTGGAATTACTATTTAACTGTAGCCTCCAAACAGGCTTTGTGCCTTGTGTATGTAGAGCAGCAGACATCCCTCTGCACAAAAATGGGTCACCTACAGACCCATACGTCTCACTAGCATTGTAGGCAAAGTCATGGAAATAATTATCATAAAAATGATCAATAATTATGTAGTAAACCTCCAGACACTGGCCCCAATCCAGTTTGGTTTATCAAGGGCAGGTCATGCCTACTCAACCTGGTCAATTTCTTTGAGAAGGTCACCAGAGCAGTGGATGAGGACAAATGGTTCCCACTGTCTACCTTGACCTGGCCAAGGCATTTGACACAATAAACCACTATGGAAAGTCCAACGAACAGCACACTGCAACCACCAAGGAAACAGCCAACAGTCTTCACACAAGAAAATGTTTGTTTTCTCTCTAGCGCCTTGGTCAGTTAGCCTTCAAGGAGTACAAAACCCAGCAACACATCTTCCAATATATAGTGATTTTTTAATTAAACAATTAGCACAAAAAGAGTTAATTGAACCATTAAATAATTAATGCATTAGATATTTCCAGTTAAGTTCAGTGTTAAGTCCCCTTGGAATCAGGGTATGAAATTTTAAAATAAAAGTTCATAATAAATTTCAAATGCCTGAAATACAGACCATCTACAGGTATCCTATGAGGGCAGGTACTTTTAAGTGTGGGAAGTGCTCTATTTGTCCCTATATAGTAATACATTTTAATAATGTTAATGGTGTGCAGTGTAGACCAAATAATTGTTATAAATGCAACACAGAGGGTATTATATATGTTTTGAGTTGCCCATGAAAAAAATACTACATAGGAGAGACCAAACGTAAGTTTAAATTATGCTTTCAGGAACACATTAGGAACATAAAAAGTAGCAGTTGTGATAATCCTTCAGCAGTACATTTTAGAGAACATCATTCTTGTAATTTTAAGTTGTTTAAAGGTTGCATTTTAGAACACGTGGAGGTAAAGTCAAGTGAAATTTCAGTGATAAAAGTAAAATTGTGGTATAAAGAAGCACTTTTTATTTTAAAATTTGACACCCTGATTCCAAGGGGACTTAACACTGAACTTAATTGGAAATATTTAATACTTTAATTATTTAATGATTTTTTGTGCTAATTGTTTAATTAAGAAATCACTATATATCGGAAGATGTTTTGCTGGGTTTGTACTCCTTGAAGGATGTTTGGCCAAAGCACTAGAGAGAAAATGAATAAACATTTTCTTGTGTGAAGACTGTTTGCTATTTCCTTGGTGTTTGCAGAATCTGACACAGTACCCTACTTGGGCATTATTGACAAACTCAAGAGGTTAGGTAAAAACTCATGTCGCCCAATGGATAGCCAACTGGCTCACAGTTGGCTATCTAGGAAGCTAGAATTGGGGAGTCCACCTCTACAAAGAAGCCAGTCACAAGTAGAGTCCCTTAGGGATCAGTCCTTGGACAGTTCCTTTTTGGCATTTACTTCTCAGAAGTCAAGGCCAATATTAATGGTCTCTAGCTGACTAAATTTGCAGATGATTACAGATTTGGAGCTGCCATTGAATCACACGCCAGCACAAATGTTGTCCAGGAAGGGCTGACACAAACAAACAACTAGTGTCAGAGCCATAGACTAAAACTAAATGTCAAGAAATGCATAATAGTATAATTTGGGAAATCATCCACCCCTGGTAACTATCTTATTGACAAAACTATTATTGAAGGTGAAAAGAGACGTGGTAAGGAAAAGGAATACAGCCTTTTTCCCTATCTTGGGAAGTAGTGTAGAGATGACAGGTGATGGGTATTTGCAAGGTACTGATAAACATGTGGACATGGAGAAACCATGCCTCATTCTCAAATATAATGAGAAGGCCACGGGGATTGCTGCAGCTTTACGTGATGCATGGAATCATTGTTTGGATAATACAACCAAGGAAATTGTTGGGAGGACACCTAGAATAGTGTTTAGTAAAGGTGGAAATTTAAAAAGAATTATGGAGAAAGTACCTAGAGTTAGGAAATCTAAGATGTCTAAGTGTGGTAATTGTAGATGTTGTAGGTTCATCAGTGAGGGTACACATCTATGTATAAAAGGTTTTGAACGTACAGTACCCTGTCCGGGTTTGTGTAATTGTAACACAAATAATTTAGTTTATGTTGCTTCATGTATTACATGTGATGCATTTTACGTGGGTATGACCACACGTAGACTGCGTGATAGAATTAGTGAACATGTACTTAGTATAAAAAATAAAGATCAACATAATGCTTTGTTTTTACATAGTTGTCAATGTAAGGTTTTTAAAAAATTCTTATTTTTTGTCATAGATAGAATTTATGAAGACCAAGGGGGTGACATAGGTAACAAGGTGGCCCTTTTGGAAGTTGAATGGCAGGTGAGGCTTAATGCCATGAGATCTCCTGGCATTAATGACTATATATCTATTAAGCCAGTTTTAAAGTATAAAGCAAGTTGTATATAATATGAAGTATATAATCACAAGTTTTTATATTTATGTTTTGTAACATTTAATGTTATTTATTGTATAAAGGTTATAGTATGGATCTAGTTTTAAACATTAATAAATTAAATGTTTAGATAAGTAATATTGGGAAAGGTGTTTTAAGAATAGCAATTTCTTATGTTAAAGTAGTTGTTGTTTAACTTTAGGTAATGTGTTTTTTAAATATCAAAGCAGTGGGGTTTTGGCTCATTGGTGTATTTGAATTTTGATGTCATCAATTAATTTGTTATAATCGTTTAAATAGGGTGCTTGTTATGTGTTAACCGACTCTGAAGATGCCTTTTTAGGTGAAAGCGCTTAGTCGGTGGATGTGTTGTCATTAAATATCTCTTTTGTAGTTCTTTGCTGGTCCTGAAATCTGTGTGCAGTTGTTGCTTTTCGTATTTTATTTATGTTTGGCCAAAGCACTAGAGAGAAAATGAATAAACATTTTCTTGTGTGAAGACTGTTTGCTATTTCCTTGGTGTTTGCAGAATCTGACACAGTACCCTACTTGGGCATTATTGACAAACTCAAGAGGTTAGGTAAAAACTCATGTCGCCCAATGGATAGCCAACTGGCTCACAGATAGGACCTAGGAAGCTAGAATTGGGGAGTCCACCTCTACAAAGAAGCCAGTCACAAGTAGAGTCCCTTAGGGATCAGTCCTTGGACAGCTCCTTTTTGGCATTTACTTCTCAGAAGTCAAGGCCAATATTAATGGTCTCTAGCTGCCTAAATTTGCAGATGATTACAGATTTGGAGCTGCCATCGAATCACACGCCAGCACAAATGTTGTCTAGGAAGGGTTGACACAAACAAACAACTAGTGTCAGAGCCATAGACTAAAACTAAATGTCAAGAAATGCATAATAGTATAATTTGAGAAATCATCCACCCCTGGTAACTATCTTATTGACAACACACCCCTTAGATTTGACCGAGTACTCAGGGACTTAGGGACACACATAGACAGTAATCTAGCCTTTGACCATCATGTGTCTACTGTAATGAGGAAATCATTCTATGTTGCACAACTTTTAAATAAACGTATGGCATTTAGGCCAAAGGAAGTCATTGTTCCACTGCATTCAGCATTCATCAGACCTTTCATTGAGTACAGTGCCCCCTTTGGTATGTACCTAACCAGGCTCTAACAACTGGAACTTCCACAGAGGTTCCTCACTAAAAGAATACAGGATGTAAGTAAAATGTCCTATGCAGACCACCTCAAGGCCCTATCCTTGTATTCTGTCTCCTACAGGCTGTTGAGGGGAAATCTATGCTTGGCATATGGGGCATTGTCAGACCCCACTCTGATGGACCTCCTGCATCTCGAGAAAACAAACAGCATAAGACTTTCATGTTCTAAAGACTTAAAACTTGCCTGTGATATAAATAAGACCTGCTGGAGAGACAGGTATTTATCCGAGAAACTACCCTGTCTCTGGAACAAGCTCCCCATCCATGTGAAGCAGAGTTCCTCCCTAACCCAATTCAAGAGTAACGTGGACAGTTGGATGGGAACAGGAAATCCATCCCTGGCTTGGCACCTATGCCTGCAATGGACATAGACAACCTGTAAATGGTTAATTTTTCAGGCCCCTGCTTGCAAATGTTTCATCTATCAAGCTCCTGCTTACGTTTATGAAGTGTACCAGAACTTGTCAGAGATGCATGGCTAGGCTTAAAAAGGCCCCTGTGGTCATTAGCCTATTAAACACCTATGAACCTAAGAAGCTGACTCCAAAGGAGAATTTCTCAAAATTTTAAGCCTCATAGCATCAGTGATCCACATGATATCACTGGACAGTCTCCTTATGAGAAAGATCCAATGGTACTAAAAAAAAAAAAAATGTTGGATCCAGCACCTGCTTCCGTAAGGTTCCAGGTATCTGTGCTATAATTTGTGAAAAGAGTTTTAGCAGTGTAGGGATCACTATTCAGACTTGTCCTTTTCTCTCTAGACCCCAGTTCAGTCAGTCCAGATGGACTCCTCAGATTTTGCATGAGAAACAGTGTCCAGGAGAGTTAAAGTGCAAGGTGAATAGGTTCCTTCAGTGCTACAAAACACACAAATGTTAAATTAATGTTAGCAGTGATTCAGACCATAATAGTTTTTCACCACTTATGGTCTCCAGGTCCCCTTTCATTGGTCACAGACAACACCACAATCATATGGTATCTGATGCAATGAAGTGGGTGCAGGGTCATACCCTCTTTGCTGGTTGGCAGTGATAGCCTGGGATCTAGCCTTATGGCATTCTCTGATGCTTCGGGGCTCATATATCCCATCAGAAGAAAACCTAGTAGTAGACTAAGCAGATCCTGGATGGACCCTTCCGAGTGAAAACTCAGGACAGAGGTCTGCCTGCATTTGGTCCAGATTTGGGGAATACTTCAAAGAGTTATGTTTGCCTCCTTTCAAAACAAAAAGTTGGAAAGATTTTGTTTGACATCCTTGCAGCAATGCTTGGAGGACAGAAGCATTCTCGTTCACTTGGATGGGAATATTCCATTATGCATTTTCACCCTTCCCGTTGATACTCAAGATTCAGAAAGAATTACCAAAGATCATTATGGTGACTACCTTTTGACCTAGGCAAAGCTGTTTCTCCCTTTTAATGGAATAGGACAAGGGCAATTATCCTAAATTTCGTCACACACTGGATTTGCTCACACGATGCCAGTGGAAACTGGTGCACCCCAACTTAGATCAAATACTACTGACAGCCTGGTTCTTTGACAATGTGCTGCAGGCATTGGAGGCAAGAAACCTGCAACTGAAAAATGTTATATCTACAAGTGCAAGGGTTTTTCTAGCAGGGATCCAATTGATAGTAGAGGTCCTAGAATGGTGTCTTCCCCTAGTTTGTAAATATTTGTGTGAGCTACTCAATGATGTCTTATCATATGCATCTGTCAAGGTGCAACTTGTGGACATCTGTTTTTCTGCTCATGGCACCCTTTTGTTCACAGCTTTGTGGTCAGTTTATGAAAGGAGTGTTGCACTGGAGACCCCCCTCAAAAGCAAATTCCTCTTTCCTGGAATCTCAGCCTTGTTCTTGAAAAATTGACCTAATCTCTTTTTTAACCTGTCTTTTAGACATATTTGAAGTTCATCACTTAGAGCAATAGGCAAAACAGTTCTACAACATCTGCAAGCTCTAATGGTGGGCCGTCCTTGACTTTTTACAAGGACAAGGTTGTTTACATACTAATCCTTCTTTCATGCCAAACATTGTTTCTGAATCTACCCTGAATTAAGCCATGAACCTCCCTGTTTTTTATTTCTGGAACCTAAAAACAAGGGACAAACACTTTTGCATACATTGGATTTGCACAGGCAGCTCAGGTGCTACATTGACAGACCTAAGCCTTTCAGGAAAGCTTGAATAGCTTCTTATTTCCTATTCTAGGACTAAGAGGGGACAACCTGTCTCTAAGCAAAAGATTGCTAATTGGTTGTCCTCTGCTATTGTTTTTTTGTTAATCCCACCACAGTAAATCTATTCCAGGCAAGGTTACCGCACATTCCATCAGAGCTTTACCCTCTTTGGTAGCATATTGGAAAACAATGGACTCTATAAGCATTGTAGAAGACTTGCACAACTGTATTATTTGGAGCATGCACATTATGTGCCCACTCAACAAGTCCTACTGTATTATGCCATTCCAGCTGCTTATTTGTAGTGTCACTTCCAGTTCTTTCCGGTGTCTTTAGCATAGTAGAAAATCCTCAGGTTTTCTCTTCACGGTCTCTCTTCTAACACTAGTATTTCATTTTTTTTTAGTTCTTAAAGCCTCATGCTCAAGTAGTTTTGCCATCATTTCTACCTCTGATTTCTGTAGTTTGCCTTCATTTCTACCTTTGATTTCTGTAGTTTTATAAGCTAATCTAAAGAGTTAATTAATCTTTGCTTTTTTTTCCAGCCTTACATCATTTGACTTGATATAGTCCTCTAGTGTCCCACATATTTTAAACACCTTGACCATATTTCATTTATTTCTCCTCTAAATTAGTGGAAGCCATCTCCTCTACTAACATTGAAACTTGAATTGCTTTTCTGCTGAGCAGCTGCAAAGTTCTTCCCAGGCAGAACGTTTTATTTTCCTTTGTCTTATTTTCACCATGTCATCTTTATTTGTATCCATATAGTGTAATTAATAGCCAGTAAATTAATTTTACTCAAACTGATAACTTTTGTTGGGGTTTACCATGGTGATCATTTAAAAACTTGGTATCTGTTTTCCATTGTCCTGAAATGTAGAGACCAAATAGCCAAAATTTAGACTAATGCATAGAAAGTCTTAGATGTATTACCTTTTCTCTGCGGTATGGCAATCACGGAATTGATATAAGCTTTTTTTTTTTTGGGGGGGGGTGCCTCCTGCAAAATAAAGTTTCAGTGAGAATAGTAATGTTCAATATTCAGTTTTCTCCTATAGTTTTGTTTTATTTTTGAGTATTTCAATTGAGAGCTCTTCAACAGTTATATTTTTCATTTTCATACCAGGTGTGTCTAATCAGCCTGCAGCTGAGTGCACAGCCATCTTGAAAGTCAAATACTATCAAATTTTAGAAGAATAGTCTTAATAAAAGAGCTGCATCTACCAGGAAGGTAGGGCTGTAATACAGCCATTTAATTCTTCTTGTTTATGCAAGAGGTTGTACTCCCAGTTTTATAAGATGGCAGTGGTTGCCCACAGTTGCATTATTAGCAAACCGTTACGTTTTTTTTTTTTCTTTTTTATTTCACTAGATAGAAGATGAGTGAAACAAGTACAGTGGAATTTGATGTAGTAATATTCTAGACGATTGTGTAGCAATGACAGGAACTATATCTGACCCCCCCTAGGAGGATGGTATTAATGTCAAAGGCACCATAGTGCAAAAACATTTGTCCATTTTTTTCTGCTTGCCTTGGTGTTCATAATTTGTCCCGTTTGTTAGAAGTATAAAACCACAGCATGAATTTATCTTTCTTTGCTAGTTTGCTATATTTATAGACATATATTTCTGCTGAATTGATTATTACTGACCGACTTTAGTTGATGAGGAAAAAGCAGGGGAAATGTCATTCACTCGAGAAAGAGATGTAACTAATACTGGTAACATGCTAAATTCACAGAAGGTGAGGGCATTATTGTCACATTGACAGCCTACAGAGTAAAGCAAAGTATTGCAGATCGGTTTCAGACTAGTATTGTACATACAATCATAAAAGTGTTCCATAAAGAAATGTATCCAAAATACTCAGGACATCTGTTACTTGTAGATATACAATAGGTTGTGTTAATGAAGTGATCCTCTGTTTTGAATCGTGTGGCATTTTTTTAAAGAGGTAACAGCAGCACTTGAGATGCTTAGTACATGCAGATAATCAGATCATACTAAGGCAATGGACACTATTCTGCATAAGGGAATAACTGACTGACAAGATGCTTATGAATGTTTTTTCTAGGTGCTGTTTTACCTCCATTTATTCTGACCATCAAGTTGAATTAGATGATTAAAATGTCAAGCCATAACTAGTTCAGTGAGTAAAATATTGGCTAAGCAACTGGAAACAATCCGCTGTGGGAACAACAGTTTGCCTGTCTTTTCTGATGGGGCTATCACTGGTGTCAGAGAGGACTCTGTACTGAGGCAACTTCTCTTTCTGTTGTTCTCCAATATAAAAGTGGGAACAGGACTCTCACTTTCATGGCTGGGGATCACTTCCCAGTCAGGGAATTTCAATGCATTTTTGGGGTTGGGATTTGGTATAATGGTTCAGGTGTTTGCCTCACAGGGATAAGGTACAAGGTTTGATTCTCACTTTTGAGAGAGAAATTGGCTAGGTTTAAAATGGCCCACAATTCATCTAGCCTAGTACTTTCCTATGAACAGGTAGACTGTGAGCATAAGTACACAAAACGGAAGTAACTATAAGGCATCATTGATCCAGATAATAAAATCACTTCAAACTAGTAGTATTGATGGAGATATTAATGGTAATCAGAAAATCCTGTAGAAGTATCATAGCAAAGAAAGAATCTGTAGTTCCTCATGATATTGGTACGTACATGAAAGATTTTGGCATTTCTTCTGGGATCTGGACAGGTTCAAGCCTAGTTGTATAGCAGGTGACTTACCATCCATTATGGTTAATTCTTGGTTGAACTAAAATTAAAATAAAGACAAGTTTCTGTGGTAAAAGTTTGTCATCTTCACCAGGACCAGGGGTGACATAAATACAAGCTTGGAAGGTTCTGCTAATACCTGTTCTGTGTGTTTGGTGTGAAAAAATATGTATATAATATGAATGTGATCCTTTACATTAAACAGGCACATAATCTGTCTGTAATGTTACCATTGAAATGTGTCATATTGACACATACTGAGAAAGGGTTACCCCCAGAGCAAGCTAAATCAAAAAAGTGTTTTTGTAGAAGGCAACCCCCTTACACATATCATGTGGGGGACCATGCCACCACACTATTTGCTAATTATATATATTAACTCACTCATTTGTGTTTGACCATAGACAAGCCACCCTGACGCACTTGCCTTGTACACACACACACACACACACACACACACACACACACACACACACACAATTGTTTTGACTTTTCATTCCTCCTCTTTGTTCCTTTGATGATTTATGTAAATATGGCATCTCAAAGGTGGCAAACAGACTGAGGCTTTCAGTCTGATTTATTCTCTGAGGCAGTCATTTTTTCCATGGTATATTGGGCATCACAGAATATGGCCAGTTTGCAGTGGCACATTTTCATTACAGGTACTCCTCTTCACCTCCTGGAAAGCCTGTCCATGGAAAATCATTCCAAGCAGTTGACTATACTTCGCACTGCAGCTCTAATTTCATATAGTGACAGTACTACTGTGGCATGTTTCCTTTCTTTGAGGGTGCATATGTGTATTCATATATGTGTGCGCATTTTTATGACTAGTGAGTGTGAAAATACTGGGCATGATACTTCTGTGAATATGTGCCTTAGCATATTACTATGTATACTCATACCTACACTTCCCTGAGACATTTTTCTGTGAGTGGCTTTTATTCAATTTCTCTTTATTGTGGCTTGTCAAAACCATGTACCCTTGTATTGCGCGAGCCAGTGGTGCACTTCTGTGAGATTTTTCAGTGTTCCTATGAAATCGACCATGGAGCTGGTACATATAAAACATATAAATTGGGAGATATGGAAGTGTTGAAAAAAATCAATGAAGCGTGACACATTTTACAGTTTCCCAATCAAACACAGGAAAAACATCTTTATATGATATACAACAGAACCCTTAATCCCCCTTTGTTTGCCTTTCATGTTTTCATCTGAACCTTAACTGGGTCTAGGGGAGGAGTTGCAGAATGTCGTGATGAAAGCAAGCACCTCGTGAGACTGAGTAAAAACAGGAAAATAACTAGATCTATTAGTATGAGAGAGAGAGATGAATGTGGGTGCACAAACTGAGGATAAGTTGACAGATATCTAGGGCAGTGAAAGATGTATATGTCATTGACAGGCTTTGGATTAGTCTTTTAAAAATGTAATGCGTTAGAATGCCAGTATGCAAAAATGCATAACACTGGTATAAGGGAAGTTTGCATGAGGTAAAGTAGGTCATTTTTCCATCTAAGATTATCTTAGGAAGTATTTTTCAAGGAACCAGGTAGATGTGACTGAGTCTATATATCCCTTATCTACTAATAATATTGTAGGCTCCAACATACTGAACAGTGTATAAAGAGCCTTGTGCTGTTGGGGGCTGAACACATTATCAGTATTCACTCACATGCTTTATTACTATGTTGGGTAGACTGAGCAAGTCGATAAGAAGCAAATAGCTCGACATTTGACCAGTGTATCGGGATAAGTGGCTCTTAAAATAAAGATGAAGATTGAATCCAAGGGCAAGTCATGTTGCTTTATGACAAACAGTTGAAAGACATGGCTGCAAAACTCGTGCAGGCACAAAAGCATAGTAACAGCTGGAGATGTACTAGTGGGCACACTAAAAAAAAAGGAAGACAAAGAAGCAGCAGAATGCTGTCAAAAAAAGGAATGATATAATACCTGTACTGGAGTGCTGAGATAGTTGAGAAGCAACATGAAACCTTTGACATCTAGTATGAAAATACATGCAAACTTGTCTGTTAAGGAGCTGTGAAGGATGATGCAAATGTGCTTCTGTGGCTTCTTGCACTGGATAAATTAATATATGCTTTTAGATGAATTGCCAATTCAGCCATGACCCCTGTTGTTGAGCTTGCCACTTCAGGTAGCTGGTGTGCAGTTTCAGCTGCCAATTATGTTTTTGTTCTAAAACCTGAAAATGGTATCAGATATACCTGCAGTAATGCCAGATTTGAGGCTGAAGGAAAGTGAGAAAATCAATATGATGCTAGTCATTATTACAGGAAGTAGTGCTTCCATCAGCAGCTTTATGACTGCATATATTGTACATAATCAAGGGAACAATTACCTGGATTAGTGGAGCATGGGGCTTTGCAAAACTGAAATAACGTTAATCTCTTTCACAGAACAACCCTGCTGGACAGGTTTAAAAAAAACTGGATTAATCAGTGTGTGACAACTGACAGTTTTAAAGCAGTGGTACTAATTTCTCACAGCATGCAGATGGCAATATATTTTTCATTTTGTTTTGCATTTAAGGAAAAATTGCTTTCATATCTGATGGCATTTACTATTCCCTAATTGCTAACATTTTCTTTTTTACCAATAACAGTACAAAAAGTCATCTTGGATTTATAAGGCAAGGTTTAAATTCTAGCCTCCAGTTACCTGTAAATCCAGGGTAAAATTAAGATATTTCTAGAAAGTCATTGTTCCCTTAATGTTACTAACGCACTTCACTTTCCCTATGACACAGGCTGAATGTACTGAAAACAGTTGTACATGTCAGCTACCCTATTTTCCTATAAAGTACAATAAGTTATATAGACATCGAAGTTTTGAAACACAAATCATTCTTTGCTTTAGAATTTATAGACAAATTCCTCCCTGCAACAATAGGTTCAGACCATTATCAACTGAACACTTCTAAAGAGAATTCTGACAATGGAGGGAACAAGTTAATCAAAAAATATTACAAGTAGCATACATATTTTAAACAATAATAAATATGAATGTATAAATGTCTTTAAAAAGTACCTGCTGATGTTCATCACACTGATCACTGCTGCAGTAGCCTATGGTTATGTGAGTTATATCCTGCATAGGATATAATAGCTAGCCAGCTTTTAAACCTTCAAGGCACCTTCTATGCACTTTAGCCATTAAACGGCACAAATTGAGCAGAATAAGACTGGTTTGGGCAGCAAGCCCTTCATAGCTTGTGTGTCACCAAGGCTGTCTAGGATCGACTGTCTATTAATGCTGTTCCATTGCTGGACAGATGATTTTCCTATGGGGGAAAAGCATCCACATGTATTTATTTATTTATTTTTGCTGTTTGAAGTTACTTTCCTGTTTAGGAAAGTACTTTTAGGCTAGAAAATTGGTTTGTACTGTGTAGTGACTTATGCATACTTTTAAATGGGAGTGCACTTTTTACCTCATAGTTTAAAAGTTGTTCAAAAGTGTTCACCTTTTTGTGGTGAAATTGCATTTATTGTACTTTTCTGTGCCTGTGAATGTAATGATTTTTACTGTGTTTTACTGGAAAAGTCACTTTAAATACTTTCAAATTTTTACTAATTAGTGCTGCTTAGCTTCACAGGGCAGTGGGGGCTGCAGGAGACAGCTGAATGGATGGGGTCAATGGGAAGGGGTGTGGCCAACTAGAAAGTGGAGAGGCTAGCTCAAAACCACAAAAACTGTAACTTTAATTAAATACTCTGCCCTGGGTGCCAAATCATCATTATGAGAGTCCAATCAAGACAAAATGAAGTAAGTGTAGAAGAAAAAAATATTTCAATGCATTGGCTGCATGACAGCTTACTTAATATCGAGATGGAAACAAAAAGGCATGTGAGGCATGAAAAAAATAAATTACTTTTTAAATGCATTACTGGGATGCCAGTCAAAATCAAGTATAAGAAAAACAAGCAGCACGTAACTCAAACCACTTCTCCTTGCACTGCAGTTCTAATTATAGTTTATATTCAGCTGTATTAAAGTACCAAGTAACATGATGAAAGTAGCAATCTCTGTGATACCCCCACTTGTAAAAATGTTTCTTATCCAAAAAAGACCTGCCTGCTGACAACAACTGTCTACTTCTTTCATGGGGAAAACATGATCAAAGCAAAAAAATGAAAAGCAGACAAGAAACAAGCTCAAGATACATTGCTTAAAGGATTACTGCACAGATTATGGACCACACACAATAGATTGGCATTCTGTTTAGTTTACAGGTAAAGCCTGCAAAGATGACTGCAAATCTCCAACAAATGTAATGAGCTTCTTAAAATAATATAATCCCATCCTTTATATTACAAATACTGTCATATGCATTTCAATACCCAAGGTTTATACGTTATCTTGTTATGTAAGTATTCTCTGCATGGCAACAACAGAAAGGCTTTCAATGTTGGCAGTTCTTTAACAGTCTGGTTATTAAAGCCTACTCGCATCTTACAATCTAAGACAAGCTTACCTGATGGTCATTAAAGCATTGTTACTTAAACACAGAGCAACAGTGACTTTCTTAATAATAATAAGCACAAATCAACAATATAAAAATATGACAGAAACCAGAACATTCTGCAAAATCAAGGACAGATGAAAAGCCACTATAGTACTTGTGTCTACCTTGGATGGGGGGATACTCTGCACATTTACACTGCATAACTGCTCCTTGCCTTGCATGGACACATCCAGAGTCACTACATGGGGCAGTGGGGCAACAAGTATGTCATAATTTGAAATGTCTCTGGCTGACTGTGATGGCCCTGGCACATTTGTCATACCTCTCAACCTCAGAGCAAGAAATCTGGACAAAGCCATACATAGAAGTGGGACAAAGGCCCAAAAATAAGGACAATTTTAAGTATTGCTCTTATAAACCTAGAAAGATAATAGAATAGTAGGTCTTGCATTAGTGTGAATATTCTAAAGGGTATGAAATCTGAAAGTCAGATGTCTGTCATTATTTTCTAACTTCAGTCTTTAATGATTTGCCACTAATTTGCCAAAAAAACACACATTTATGAAAAACGGACCAAAAATGTGATGCAAAAATATAAAATAGCCACGCAATACAGCTGGGAACCTGTCAAAGAAGGGACACTTTTTTAGTATTAGTACTGCTAACTTGAGCAGCTGACAAAATAAAAGAATCTACATACATTTCTGAAATAAAAGTAATCTATAACTCTGATTATTACTGTTATTTATTAATTGTAAACCCTCCATGTTTTCTTTCAAAATTGCCATTTTGCGGAGGGATTATTAGGGGAAGAGCAAAAGTTTGAGTCAAAGATCAGGGACAGTTGAGAGGTTTGGATATGCCTAATTCTATAAATTTATTTATTTATTTTATTTTTGTTAACCGGGAAGGTCCGACTGGACGAGGTCCATTTTCAGCAGAGGCCCGGGGCGGAAAGCTCAACTTACATCAAAAACAGCATATTACAGCAATACTAATATTATACAAAGTGTAGAAAAAAGCATTTGTTCTACTAGTAGTATCTAGTGAGAAATGAAAAAACAGTACAGACAATTCAAATCAGCAAATATTTACATATGTACATTCGGTTTGTAGTGAGAAACAGAGATTACAACTACTACTTTGTCAAGGATAACATTTGGAAGAACCATGCTTACTGGGCATGTACAAAGAGAAAAAAGAGGAAGTGCAGAGGTAACAAATTTTAGGATTATGTGACACATGGACAGAGCCAAGAACTTATGAGATGGGCCTTTAGGGCGTTTTTGAATTGAGTGGTATTTGATGCAGACGTCATGGATGTGGGGAGATTATTCCAAGTTTTACCTATAATGTGTGAAAATAGAGCTTTGCTGGCTGTGTTATTAGCTGAGGTAATAGTGAGGAGTGATTTACTGGCAAAGCGGAGTGGATGATTTGGAGTGTAGTTAGTCAGTAAATTGCCTTAGAGCAGGAGTTTTGTCAGGTTGTTTTAGGTTGTTGTATGATATGAAAAGTTGGTGATAGAGTAGTAACTATGGAAGTTCAAGCCACTGAAGTTGCCTAAGAGGTATGCAGTGATAGGTTCTGAACCGGGAATTTTTAGCAAACTTGGCAATTTTGTTATAACAGGACTCAAGTTTGTCTAGGTCAGAGTTCCTGACATAAGTGAGAATTGGGGCTGCATACATTAGTGTAGAAAGAAGGTTAGTTTGAGCTAGGGTGACTTTAGCCTGATCTGATAGAAAGTTTTTTTGTCTGTATAAGGAACCCATTTTTTTGTATACCTTTTTTATAGTTTGAGAGATATGGATGTCAAAGTAGAGGTTATTGTCTATTTCGACACCAAGCAGCTTTGTGTGGTGTGGAGGGAGGGTGAAATGACAGTACCATTATTGGAGGAGATAGAGAAGGATAGTGGAGAGGTTTTTGATTTGTTTGGAGTGAATAGAAGTAGTTTTGTTTTGTTAGAATTTAAGATGAGTTAAATATTAGTGATCCACCTTTCTACAGCAGAAAAAGATCCCTGGGCGAGGTGCTCTAGGGCGATAAGAGATGGGGCTGAGCAGATTAGGGTGGAATCATCTGCATATTGGATTAGTGAGGCCTGTAGGGTAGAGGTATGTAGGTTATTGGTGAAGATAGAAAAGAGTAGTGGGCCCAATATGGATATTTGGGGTTCACCAATGGTGTTTGGGAGTAGAGGGGATAATACTCCTTGCTACTGGACAGCTTGTTGTCATTCTGATAGGTAATTTTTAAACCAAGTAATAGTGTTGGGGGTGAAGGCTAAAGAGGTTATCTATTAGTATGGAGTGAGAAACCATGTCAAATGCTTTTGAGAGGTCAAGGAATATAGCAGTTACAAATCTGTTGTTATTCCTATGCTGGTTAACCAGTTTTGTGAAGGTGATAAGGGCTGTGGTTGTACTATGGTGTGAGTGGAAACCATGTTGTGCAGGGGAGAGAAGATTGTTTGAGATTAGGAAATGCATGACTTGAAAGTGTATGCATTTCTCTAGTATCTTTGATAAAGGAGACAGGATGACAATGGGGCAGTAGTTTTGGAACTCATAAGAGGTCCCACCCTTATGAATGGGAATAATGTAAGAGATTTTCCACAGACAAGGGATATATGATTCCTGTACAGAGCGGTTGACAAGGATTGAGACTGGGTAGCATTTGGAGTCGGCAGCCATTTTTAGGAAATGTACTGGTAAACTATCTGCTGCCAGAGTAGTGGGTTTCAGTAGAGGTTGGGACAGGTGAGAAGGTAAAGGGAGAAGCGTTCTTAGGAGCTGTTGGCATGGGTGAGTAACTATTTTTGGATAGGTGAGTAGATAGAAAAAGAATGGATTCAGTAAAGTGTTGGTTGACCATTCAAGCCAGGTTGGTATAACTCATCTAAGCCTGAAAATTGGGAGGTGCAAATGCCCATAGGCAGCTAGCCCAACATTCCCTAGAAAATAGAAAATAACCCTCATCCCACAGCATGGGGACAAATGCATGAATAAGACAAAGTATATCCCTCATTGGTGAGATCTGATCATAAACTAATCTCCACTGAACTACCATCATATTACCCCAAACAAAAACAAAAATTCAAGCCAATCTAATCTAAAGCAATGGTTCCTGGACTTCCCTGGTAATGCCATGGAACACTTGCCACAGTCAACTGCATGAGAAGGAAACTATCTACTCCTCTGGAAAACAAACATATGGACAAAATGCTCCACACACCCATGCCCCTTCCAAGAACACCAGATCTGATCATAAACAGGCAAAATTCCAGTCAAACCCAAGAGCCCCCCACAAAGGCAACAAAGACTACAAAAAAAGACTTCAGCCATTAACAAAGATTACACAAAAAAGAACAAACATTCCATCAAGGAACAAAAAAAGGAGAAAGCCATAACCCTAAGCTGTGTAAATAAAAAGAACCCGCGAACACCTTATCAACTAAAAATTGATCAGGAAAAAAAAACAACACCAATCAAAGGACAATCATGGGGCCCATCTTGCGAAGGACTGAAGAACAAAAAAGAAAGATAAATTCATGGAGAAACACTTAACATGATACAATATTCACCCATGGGTTCGAGAACAAACTGACTGCTCTCTTCCCCTAAATAATGGACTACTCGCTCCCTTCAACTTTAAGGCCAATTTTTCAGCGAAAAATTGCTCGAATCTCAAAGGACAAGCAAAAAAGCTAAGCTCAGCAATGTAAGGAACCTGTGTGTGGGAACTGCTGTGTATAGCTAGAAGGAATTAAACCTGCACATAAGGGCACTGCTGCCACAGAAAGGCAAAATAGAATCATCAGCCTAGGAGGCAAACTTCAGTGGCGTCTGGCCTAACACGATAACTATCTCACAAAGGCGGTGCCTCTACAGACCCTAGTCAAATGCGCCCCACCAAAGTCTAAAGTCTCTAAAGCTGGAGCTACAAACAATGGGATGGGATCGGTGTCCAGGATATACAGACATTGGACCCGAAATCTACCGACCCACTAGGGTATATCTTCGTCAAGGGACTTGAATGCCTTCTAGACAGGATAATGCTTCTTGAAGTGAGGAACTGCCATACAACAGTGAACCCACTCCATACAGCCTACCTTGACCTTGCAAAGGCTTCATCAGTCTACAAGCTTAATTGTAGAAAAACTTTTGTAAAAACCCATATGTCACAAGATGGGTTGCAAACTGGCAGGGACAGGACAGGACCCAAGGGGTGAGTTTGTGCGGCATGTCAGACAAAGCGGCGGTCACAAAGTTGTGGTCACCCTTCCTGTCCTTGGCAAATATTGATTGTTCGCATCTACTCAGGCAGGCCAACCTTTGGGGGGGACTTTGGCTGACAAAGTTTGCTGACAACAACTGACTGGGTGCCATAGTGGAAGATGCATTGGACACAGATATCCTTCAGAACTGGTTTCACGGAAACAGAGAGCTGGGTGCAGAGCCATGGCCTTACCAGCCAAAAAAAAATGTATAGTCATACCCTTGTAAAAAAAAAAAACAACCCCAAGCTACCATATTGGTCCACATCCACTAGAGAGAAGTAAGCACAGGTGGGACCCAACTATTGACAAAGTTTGGCCTTTTTTGACAATTTTGACTAAAGTGGTTAGAAAGACACAGATATCCTTCTCACATTGCCCACCTGATCATGAAGAGATGCTATCTCCATGGCCTGAAGGTCATTGTTCCCTATAGCCATACTCAATGATAGAGTAACAATGCCCATTACCCCCATATCTATAGGTATCAATCCAGCAGCAGCAGGCATCCCCCAAACCTCACCAAAACTCCAAAAAAACAAAAGCCTTTCCTTTTCCATGCTGGCCAGAAGAAAGTGGTATTCAGTTGACTTTCTGCATTGCCCATGCAGAGGTGATGTGCCTTGACATCCAGGGCCATGTCAACCATTGTCCCTCTGTACTCAATCCTTCACAAAAAAAACCAATCCAAAAAAACCAGCCCAAAACGAGCAAACCTTAGCACAGATATAAATAGGGCGTGCTGGAGGGAGGGAGGGTCAGATTTACTCAGAGACTCAAAATGGAAAAAAATCAAAATCCATGGCCTGAGCACTCGCCACGCTGGCATACCGAGATCTTGACCTGTGGATGGGAGATCGTAGAGTTTATCATTAGGTCATCTCTGTGTCACTGCTGGAAACACCAACAAACAACAACAAACCAAAACATTTTTTTTTATTATAAGGGGCGGCGTAAATAAAAAAACTTAGAGCTGCTGGATAATGCCCTCAGGGGCGGATAGCCTAGTATAAACCTATGAACCTATGAATTTGGAGGCCATGTCGCTGTCTGTATTTGTAGAGGTTGAGTTGGGAGTGGGTGTGGTGGCTTTACCCAGTTTTAGTAGGGAGTTAATTGCATGCCAGCACTTTTGAGGGTTGCTGGAGTATTTGTTTTGGATATTTAGGTAGTAGTTCTGTTTATCAAGCTTAGTTTGCTGTTTAACCTGGTTCCGAAGGTGTTGATAGTTTTGTTTAGAAAGACTTGTGTTGTCTTTCTTCCATGTTTTCCATGCCTTATCTTTGGATTTTAACAGGGCTCTAGTTGTCTTTGTAAGTCATGGAGCAGAGCGAAGTTTAGCTCTAATTGTTCTTATGGGGCTATTAGGTCAAGGAGTGAAAATAGTATTAAAATAGTCCACTGCTTGGACCAAGTCGAGGGTGTGTAGTGGTTCCCAGTTACATTTTTTAATGAAGTGTTCAAATCTAGAAGGTTTTGTTGTTATCAAATAGAGAGGGGGATATAGGGAAGCTTATGTGGGTTTTTGTAGGTGTGAAGGTATGTGTTGTATGGTAGGTGGTGTGGGATAGTGGTATGTATGTGTGTGAGGATGTGGTGTAGGTTAGGGTTGAGAAAGTTAGTAGGAGGGATGTAAGGAAAAGGAGCATAGTTTGTGTAATATTGTATTTGGATGAAAATAGTGTTAATTGCATGAGACTTAATAGGGGGTGGGATTTGTGAGGATTGCAGATGATTGGCTGTGGGTAGTGGCCAGGTGATATGTGGTTAGAATAAATCTAGAGGTAGTGGGGGCAGGTGGGAATTGGGTGCAGGGTAGGGGAGCGGAGTGAGCCGAGCAAAGTTAGGCAAACGGAGAAGGGCACAACCAGACCCTGAGGCTGCAGAGATAATCTATTATGGTTTTCCAGTGTTTTGCCAAATGTATGGTATTATAAGGGATATGATAGGCTGATTTCCTAAACCTTGGCTTTATATTGCATACAGTACCCTTTGTCTTAGCTACAAGAATACTTGGGAAAGTATCTTACAGTTCTCTACCAGTGCTACGGACCCTCCGAGCAGTTTTCTACAAAGTTAATCTGCAGACTGTACCAGCGTTAAGAGTTGGTGAGTTATTAACCTTGATTCCTTGCAGGTAACACACACTAAACAGTTGCACTGTGTGATGTTAGGCCTTTTGAAGTTTGTAGTCCCCTAGCATGTTGAGCCTTTCAATTGGGGGGGGGGGGGGCAAGAGAGTTTAGGGTCCCTAGGAAGGAGAAGGAGATATGGGAAAGATTAAGGCAAGGACAAGCAAATTAGGTTTAGATTACCTCATCAGTTAATGCAGTTAATAACAGTAACATGCACTTTCCAATAGTTAATTTACTTTAAGCCAGCTAAATAGCACATAGTACCTACATAAACAGTCCGTTTGTGCTTTACAGCACTTAGATTTTAAAGCAGCTGGATTATGACCAGTCTCTTAGCATGCAATAATACAAGCCTTTTAAACAGGTTATTGTGCTTTGAAACAGTAGATAAGCACTTTCAAAATAGCTGGCTATAACAGTCCATTTGCTTTTACAGTAGGTATATTTAAAGCATCTAGTTTCAACAGTCCCTTTGCGTGTAACAGTTCATGCACATTTAGAGCAGTAAATGTGCTTTGTAGCATCTAAGAGCACTATAAATGCACTTTAATACAGTTAGAAAGCACCTTAAAAATAGGTAGATAACAGTTCATTTGCTTTACAGTAGGTGTACTTAAAGCATCTGGTTTCAACAGACCTTTTGAGTGCAGCATTTCATACACATTTAGAACAGTAAATGTACTTTGTGGCAGCTAAAAGCACTAGAAATGTATGTTAATACAGTTTACAACGCACCTTAAATTATCTAGATATAACCGTCCATTTGCTTCTATAGTAGGTGCACTTTAAAGCATGTAATTTCAACAATCCCTTTGCATGTAACAGTTCACTCACATTTAGAACAGTAAATGCACTTTATAGCAATTATAAGCACCTTGCTACAGCTACATTACAGTCCGTTTGCGCTTTACTGTAGGTTCATTTTGAAGCAATTAAGAATTAACAGTCCCTTAGCACTTAACATTACACCCCTTGTAGCTACAAACTAGTTCTAGAACAACGGACGCATTAGTCACCTAATCCTATATTAGTATGCTAGAAATCAGCATATATGCTAGGCCTGTGGGTTTGTTAGCCATCTACTGGTCATTCTAACCCAACAACAAGTGTACCTCCCTAGTTTAAGCCACAGCTTGAAGTGCGCGCTGCTATATTACTAGCTTTAATTATCATGTAGGCAAACTACAATATTACTGTCATAGCAGGCGATAACTTAATGCATTAAATCATTCAACAATTACTTAAAATGTGCCAGATATTACATTTGACAATAAACACATAGCAGGGTAACCTTACTGCAGGGGATGGTGTTGCGAGCACTATTAGTGTATTTAAAAATGGCGCCAGATGCCGAGAATTTAAAAGCTTGCTTCCCTTCTATGTTTGCTAAGGAAACAGCAGTCTGATTGGGAATATATGGTGACGTAGTCCCGAAGCAGACCATGAGGCTGCAGAGCCAATCTATTATGGTTTTCCAGAGTTTTGCCAAAGGTAAGGTATTACAATGGACAAGATAGCCTGATTTCCTAAACCTTGGCTTTAAATTGCAAACAGTACCCTTTGCCTTAGCTACAAGAATACTTGGAAAAATATCTTATATTTCTCTATCAGTCCTGCGGACCCTCTGAGTAGTTTTCTACAAAGTTAATCTCCAGAGTGTACCAGCTTTAAGAGTTGGAGAGTTAATAACCTTGTTTCTTTGCAGGTAACACACAATAAACAGTTGTACTGTGTGATGTTAGGCCTTTTGCAGTTTGTAGTCCCCTAGCATGTCAAGCCTTTCAATTAGGGTGGACAGGCTGGTTAGGGCAGGCAAGAGAGTTTAGAGTCCTTGGTTTCCTTGCAGGTAACACATACTAAACAGTTGTACTGTGTGATGTTAGGCCTTTTGCAATTTGTAGTCCCCTAGTGTGTCGAGCCTTTCAATTGGGGGCAGGTTGGTTAGGGCGGACAAGAGAGTTTAGAGTCCGACAGGGGATGGTGTCCGCAAGCACAATTTATTTGCATGTACCTCTCAACCTGTTAAAATGTAGACCCACATCTGCCACCAGACTTCAAGGTGGTTTCCATTTCTACGAAAGGAAGGAAAACATGTATAATACACATTTATACTAACAAAAATGAACAAAAAAATGGCATTTACACAAAAAGTGCTGACATACAAACACGTCTTAACACCTATATGATAACCTTAATACATTGCTAGAGTGGTAGTCATTCTGTTATACTTAACACTATGTTTGGTCACTCAAGCTTCATAAGCATAACACAGTATAACATACATTTTATGTATATATTCATGTTACAGTGCATATAACCTGAAAGTGCTGACCCACGGTGGTGGTGCTGCGGTAGGATTGTCACCTCACAGTAAGACGCTTTCCGGTTCGATTCTCAGCTAGAGCGTCTTCTGCGTGGAGACATGCGTGAATGGGCGTACCTTAGTTGAAGGTTGTGCGTCAGGCCTGGCAAGCCGGTACGTAAAAATCAACTGCCAATCATTAGCGGACCGCAGTTCCGCTGTGGCGACCCCTAACCAGGAAAGCCGAAAGGCACAAACAATACCATATTATACCCTATAAGAATCATCTGAATACAAATTATACACATTGTAAATATTCACTCTGGTTACCTGCTTATACCCTACCATGCATTTTTGACACACTGTTTAAATGTAAACTCAATCAAATCAAAATTTTTAGACTACATACTCACTGTAGCAACTAAATATTTTTATAAAATTGCTAAGTAGTAAAAATCAAACATTTTGAAATGAAGGCTCACTGTAACATAAGCACCTACCAAGGGAAGAAAATGCTGAGAGGAGAAAGGAGCCACTTTTGAGATTTTAAGTATTTTCTTCTGCTTTTTTCTTAAGAATTACTGCTTTGCCGCCTACTTTTCGGCATTTTCCAGCTTGCTAAAGTTTATATCTGTATTAGAAACAGTATTTAGAACACATCTAGAGCCTGTTACTGCATTTCCTGTGTTGCACTTAATTTAAAATAGTTTTTTTCTCTTAAAACTGCATTTTACCTGACTTTGGTCTAGCACTCAAGTGTGGGGTCATTTATTGCACTGTTGTGATTATTTTGCTACTTGTGTATCTCTGCTACCTTTAAACTAAAAGAAAAAAGAAAAAAAAAAAAAAAATCTAGCTTTTTTCCCACTTTCTGAAATTTAACAAAGTTCAGTTACAGATTTGCTGTTCTGAACTGTTTGCAAGTTTCTTGGAGGCCAGTGCTTGCTTGGACTAAAGGGAAGTCTCTGTGTTCACCAGTGGCAGTGGTTAACACTGAACAGCCTGCCTGTCCCTGTAGGAGTGGTTACTGCCTGGAAGCTGTAGTTTTATTGGCCAATGTGTGTCAGTTCTAAACTCCTTGATCTCTGTCTCTTAAAACCATGCTGCCTCATGGTTTTGGCATCTTTCCAGGCTTGTTAGTTGTTGCTGAAGCACCTACCAAGGGGAGAAAACGCTGAGAGGAGAAAGGAGCCACTTTTGAGATTTTAAGTATTTTCTTCTGCTTTTTTGTTAAGAATTACTGCTTTGCCGCATACTTTTCGGCATTTTCCAGCTTGCTAAAGTTTATATCTGTATTAGAAAGAGTATTTAGAACACATCTAGACCCTGTTACTGCATTTCCTGTGTTGCACTTAATTTAAAATCGTTTTTTTCTCTTAAAACTGCATTTTACCTGACTTTGGCCTAGCACTCAAGTGTGGGGTCATTTATTGTACTGTTGTGATTATTTTGCTACTTGTGTATCTCTGCTACCTTTAAACTAAAACAAAAAAGAAAAAAAAAAAATCTTGCTTTTTTCCCACTTTCTGAAATTTAAGAAAGTTCAGTTACAGATTTGCTGTTCTGAACTGTTTGCAAGTTTCTTGGAGGCCAGTGCTTGCTTGGACTAAAGGGAAGTCTCTGTGTTCACCAGTGGCAGTGGTTAACACTGAACAGCCTGCCTGTCCCTGTAGAAGTGGTTACTGCCTAGAAGCTGTAGTTTTATTGGCAATTTTGGGTAAATTCTAAACTCCTTGATCTCTAGCTCTTAAAACTCTGCAACCCTCTTTTAGCGCGGTGTTGCGCATAGAGCAGGGTCGGGCAGCACAGCTTAAACTATTCCTGGCTCCACAAAGTCTACTCTTCACTTTTTCCCTTAGAACTGCTCTAAATCTCAAATTAAGCACTCTATTCTCATTCTAAAGCCCTGCACTTGCTCGTATAAGTAATATCGTAGGTAAGCACAAACTAAAGAACTACATCCTCTTATACTCCTTCAAAGCACTTGCTCCCTATTGGTTCTTTCTGATCAGTCAATAAGTAGTTCCCTATATTATTCAGGCATGTCCAAAGGTCAGTTTCAAGTTTACTCTCCAGTCCAGCTGGTGAATCTGGGAATCTTGAGGCAATGTTACAACTGCCTTATGTATACAGACCACCCTCTCCTCCTCCCAACAAGCTGAAATATATGTGAGAGATGCAACTATATAGCCAAACTGGAGGCTAAGCTCTCTCAACCCAGTACTGGCACAGCCTGTCAGGAGGAGAAGGTAACCACACACACCACAAATCCAGTCTCACATAGACCTATCACATCAGCAAACCAAACACATAAACACACAAAAACATACTCGGAGGCTCTAAATAAAAATCTGCCTAAGCAGCAGAGACCTCCAAAGCAGACATCCAAGCAACACCTACCACAAAACAATATCCACGTAGCACATAGCTCACAAAGTCAGTGTGCCACACAGTCACAGCCCTTAAGCCTAAACAACACACCTAATACACTTGTAATAGGTGACTCTATTGTCAGACACACTGACGTCCCACTCACCAGGCTGAACAAGGAGAAAGCCACTGTAAGCTGCCTGTCGGGTGCCAGGATCCGCCACATAACACAAGCACTCAGGTCACTCCAAAGCAAGTACAAGTATGACTCCGTCATTGTCCATGCTGTTGTGAATGATCTGAGACGTACCTCCCTGGACTACATGAAAAAAGACGTACAGGAGCTCTTTGATCATGTAGCCCAGGCCGGTATGACCCTGACCTTGAGTAGCATCTTGCCCTCACCAAGAATGATGCCACAGTATAAAGACAAAATAATCAATTTTAACAATTGGATAAAGTATTGGTGTCATTCAAAGGGGATCCAGTGTCTGTCAGCCTGGGATGACATGCTCGACAAGCCAAGTTGCTTCGCTAGGGATGGCTTGCACCTGTCACCCCTGGGTTTTTGAATACTGGCTAAGGCTCTTGCCTCCCCCATAGTGCCTTTTTGAGGCAAAGCTCAAAAGACAAACCCACCCCCATAGACAGCACAAAGAAAAAAAACTAAGGGTAATGCTGCTCAACGCCAGAAGTCTAAACCTCAAGATGCACGCACTCGAGACTCTCCTCAGTATGGAGAATATTGATATCTGTGCAGTAACAGAAACCTGGTTTAAGGCTCCTGAGAGCACCCCAGCACTACCAGGCTATACTTCATACCATGCTTTCCGGCCCCAAAACTCGGACCGAACCACAAAATGAGGGGGAGTATCCATATTTATCAAAGATACTCACACCTCCAGGCTAGTGGCACTGCACGAAGCCTCAGAGACCATCCATGTGTAACTAACAGTGGGCAGAACTGCCTTTCAGTTTGTAGCCTGCTACAGACCACCATCCCAAACACAGGAACCTCACTCGGCTTTCCTGAGAACACTGGAGAATATGAAGGTCTCTCCAAACACTATTATATTGGATGACTTCAACTACCCAAACATTGATTGGGAAAACTACTCAAGCCCAAACACCCTCACCCAACGGTTCCTAGAATTTATAAACTCAAATGCTATGGAACAACTGGTCACCACTCCCACAAGAGGGGAAAACATACTGGATCTGGTCATCACCAACATGGAGTCTCTATGTTCCACACCAGAGGTACACCCCTCATTGGTAAGATCAGACCATAAACAAATCTCACTGGACATCCATATTCCGTCCCCACCCCTAGCCAAGGAAACCATGGTGAAGAACTTCTGAAAAGCAAACTTCACACTTCTCAAAACTGAGGTGGAATCCTTCAAAGCCTCCGGGCCAGTGGACAATACGGCCCAAAATGCAGAATCCTTTACAAAAGCATTCTATGGACACCTACAGGAATGCATGGAGCATGCTATCCCAAATAAAACCAAGACTCACTCCTCCAAAGGCAGGAGACCTGTCTGGTGGACCACGGCCATAAATAAGCTGTACAACAGAAGGAGAAAGCTACTACATGACAGAGCAAAATCCCAAAAAGGGAAGGCGTCAGTGATCAGTACTAGCAAGAAACTACCTTCCCTCATAAAATCTTCTAAGGCCAGCTTTGAAAGAAAAATTGCACAAGACACTAAAGATAATCACAAGGCCTATTTTAGTTATGTCAGAAACCTAGGTGGCAACTCCCAGATATGCTCTGAGTGCAAAATGACAAAAAAATTCACTGAACCCACAGACATTGCCAACATCCTGGCAGAAAGGTTCATTGCAAACTCCCCCCCCTTCCCCCTCAAAAGAGCAAATGTCTATCCCAAAAGAGTGTAGCCTTCCTGAGATCACAGATGCACAGGTGAGAGCTGCCCTCTCCAAAGCTAAAAACACAGCATCAATGGAATCAGATGGTGTTCTGGGCTGTGTCTTACATGAGCTCCAAGAAGAACTAAACCCTCATATAAAGTCACTGTTCAATCTCAGCCTTACTACAGGATATGTTTCCAAGGAATGGCGTACAGCAACAGTGGTCCCACTCCACAAATGTGGTGCCACAGCAGACCCCGGAAACTATTGCCCTATAAGCCTGACTAGGCCTGGTCTGCAAGGCTATGGAACGTATCATCATAGAAATCATAAACAAAGACATTGGGAACCTCCAGACACTGGATGCCACCCAATTCGGCTTCGTTAAGGGCAGATCTTGCCTCTTGAACCTGGTCAACTTCTTTGAAACAGTTACCAAAGCCATAGATGAAGGGAAGGTAGTCCACACTGCCTACCTGGACCTCGCAAAGGCCTTTAACGCAATACCCCACTCGGGCATCATAAATAAGCTCACCAGCTTAAATATCAACCCCTATGTCACAAGATGGGTTGCAAACTGGCTCAGGGATAGAAGCCACATGGTCAGAATAGCAAATGCCATGTCAGACTCTAAACCAGTTACAAGTGGTGTCCCACAAGGCTCAGTCCTGGGACCTCTCTTGTTCGGTATATATTTCTCCGAGGTACAGGCTAACATGGGTGGACTATGGGTGACCAAGTTCGCAGATGACTGCAAACTGGGTGCTATAATCAACTGTCCGACTAACACAAGCATCCTCCAAAAGGGTCTCACAGAGACGGATAACTGGTGCCAGAGCCATGGCCTAAAGCTAAATGCCAAAAAGTGCATAGTCATCCCCTTTGGAAAAAACAAAGTGCCCACAAATTACCACATAAGATGGTAATCCATTAAGTACGGAAGAGGTAATTAGGAACTTGGGGACCCAAGTAGATAGCAATCTCTCCTTTGACAATCACATTGCCAAAGTGGTTTGAAAGACCTTCTATATAGCCCACCTTATCATGAAAGGGTTCACATCTAGATCAAGAGAGGTCATTGTGCCCCTCTACTCATCACTTATCAGGCCCATAATTGAGTACAATGCCCCATTTGGGATGTACCTTACCCGACACCTTCAGCAACTGGAAAGACCCCAAAAGTATCTCAGCAAGAGGATCAAGGGGCTCAAACAGATGCCCTATGCAGTTCGGCTAAAGAAACTTCAGCTCTACTCAGTTGCGTACCGCCTACTCAGAGGCGATCTGTGTCTGACGTATAAAGCCATGTCCAACCCAGAATTAATGGACATGCTTCACCTCAGGAAATCTAAATCCCTTAGAGCTACATGCTCCATGGACCTGAACCTCAGCACAGAAATAAATAGGACATGCTGGAAGGACAGATTTATACCCCAGAGGCTCCCCTCACTCTGGAACAAAATCCCAATCCATGTCAGACAGAGCCCCTCACTGACCCTCTTCAAGAGAAATCTTGACAAATGGATGGGAGATCGTACGTTTACCCCTGGGATCTCTTCTGTGTTGCTGCTTGACAGAGGTACAGTAAACAAACCTTAAAAGGGCTACCTTCTGTGACCTACTATACAGAGGCACAGTCAACTAATCTAAAAGGGTGGCGAAAGCCAAACATACTCTGGCTAGGCTTATAAATGCCCTAGGGCAGATAGCCTAGTATCAACCTATGAATCTCTATACATTTTGCTATGTAACAAATTATTATTGTTACTAACATTCCAGTAAGAAAACATTTATGTTCAGAGCATTTACCTCACAAAAGCAGTTTGCATTACTACTAAAACATAAAAACTATGGTGTGGCATACCTAGGTGAAAAAAAATCTGACAGTTGAATCTTTGACAAAATTTAAACTGACATTACTAAAGCTGTTTAACCTGCCATTATAACATTTGCTAAAAATACCATTAATTTGACTTTCTTATTGATAAATGTAACAGACTTCAGCACTGTACTGTATTGTCTGTTACATACTACATTGTTTTAACATATATAGACAGATGTTGGAATAATTGAGAGTAATCACAAGAATTTCTTATGGCAGTATTTTTACCAACAGGGTGCTATGTTAAGAGAAGTATCATCCTTCTAATTAATATATATATCCCAAAATACAATGGAAAATATAACTGGCTTATCTGACATAATGATATTCACATTGTATAGCACAATGATCTGCAGGCCTTCTGTGAGCCATAGTCTGACTGTTGATGCTTCAAATCTTTGTTATAATCTGTTCTACAAACCCCACTTTAATAGCTACTACTGTTTGATACAACAGTGGGCATATTATCAACAAGTGCACCAGTTATACCCGTCTCTCACGCACATACACACACATATGCACGCATACACACGCGTGCACTCTGTGGGTTCTAACTGGATTTGGTAAATGAGTTAAACACCTGACACACAGTTTCAGGGTTAAGAGATGAACTAGAACAGGTACGTATTATTTAGCCAAAATGCAACAACTTTTTTCAATGTCAGCAAGAAATGCAGTACAGCTTTATTATTTTCAAGTAGAAATTGTGAGCGACTAGTGAGTCAACACTGTGTGACACAGTTCTAAATTCCATTAGGACATGGTTTATTTCATTCCTATAAATGATAGCGCCATATAGTACAAAAAAGCTATATAAAAGTATTAAGACAGAGGCTTAGAACAGATGAACAACAAGAATAAGTCAGTATAAGCAGCTAACTATTTAGCCAAGTTGCACTAATTGAAAGGCATTTAATAAGTCAAATGACAGCACCCAGTGTTGTATGCAAATACAACTGAGGGTATGTTTAGAAATGACACAGGCCAGTAATTTCCTAATGACTAGTGAGACACAGGCCTATAGAGTGAAGATACAGTACTACACATACCATTGTAGTGGTATTAAGAGCAACTTTTTCCTTTTGTTCCTACTTCAGTCATGTCCACTTTTTATTTTACATTTGGAAATATCTCAAAACGCTGTAGTTAAGCACTCAAAAAAAAAACAAGTAAAAAAAGCAAATGAGTGCTAAGGAGAAGCTGATACTCGAACGAGATATATATAATTCCTTTATTCAATCCACACCATGCAGGAAAATACACTCCATAAACGCCTTTACACACCAAATTCGCGTTTTCGTCTCTATAGATAAGACTTCATCAGATGACCAGTGTCATATTTTCAAAGTTAATAATGCATGAGGAAAGAGTTCTACCCGTCTTGCACGTATCATGACATCCAGCATACAGGTGGCTTTGGTGGGGAAGGCTAATTTCAGGTGTTCTCTATTACAACACAATGGGCTTTGCAATTGTCTGTTTATCAATAACGGTGCGCACACATACGTTCTGTTCCTATGTTCACACTCCTACATTTGCTCACAGAGGCATATAGAACCAGAAACTCAATAACACTCATAGTAAACTATGCCTTGAAAACATTTGGAAAATATACCCAGGCTTTATTTTCAGCAACACCTGCTACAAGCTTAATTTTACTGGAAAAAGTAGAAGACACATCTTTCAAACCTGCTTCAATATCACCTATCCGAGGTATACTTTATTTATCCATTTTTGCCCCAAGGGGTTTCAGCTAGAAGGCTCACTACTGACTATAAGCTGTCATGTATACCTTGTCTACATTTTTAGTGAGATGACTTTAATGGTTGCTGAAAGGAGGTGAGTCACTAAGCCTGCAGGCCCTGATGGAGGAAGTGGTCTGCAGTCATTATCCTCGGAACAAGGATTATTTTTTTTACTTAATCTCTGTGCTGCCTAAATAAAAGTAAGCATCTCACGCCTTAGAAAGATATGGATTAATACTATCCAAGGATACAAATACTACACTGCATTCATTTCTCAAGATAAGCGAACTACATGCAACTGGTATCACTTCGTATCACTGGTTATCACTAGACTTGGCCCCTGCAGTGCTTTATCTCCCCTTTACTAGAGTACATAAGTAATCTCCCAAATGAACACTCCGTTTCATTCCAGATAGATGCCAAACCACCCTTGGTGCCATCAGGACATGACTTGGACTGTGATACCCTTAAACCTTTATCAGTAATGCTCATCAATGTAATTTGTTGTAGAAATGCAGCCAAATTTATTCATAATTACATCTCTGCCAAAACCTTCCTTGCTCAAAAGCCTAATAAACAGCTTAGCTTTTCATGTGACAATTTTCCCTTCTCACTAAATACAGCAGACATTCTGTTTGGCAGTGTCTGTTAACCTCACTACATATCACAGTGGATCTATAGAAGAATGGCAAACAGTAGTAATGCTGTGCTAAAGTCTGCAGTCCAGAAAGTCCAGCATGCTCACTCAGAGCCCTAGGAATCTTAAAGCACCTGTCAACACTTAAAAACTCAGGGATTACTCTTGCCAGCACTTTGTTCCGAGAGCCTCACAAGTCTGTTTAAAATTTGATTTGTTGCAGGCCTGCCACATTTTTAGAGCAAATGCCTTTTTAATCCTTGAATGTTAAAATCTGCTGGAACACAACTTCAAGGGGGTTCTTCTTTTCTGTCACTATGCAACAGCTGCCACTATGCAACAGCTGATACTATGCAACAGCTGTTACTACCGCTGAATGAAAAACACTGCTGTTAAAGCTAGAAAGTGCCTACTGCTGTATTTATTACTTTGCTTTAGGTCACCCCAGAGTAGCTTAGCACTGTCAAATGTATTCAGCTACACACTGCCTACCTTACATGTGTCTTTCATTTAACCCACATCTTTGACATCACACATTGGAAGTAATTTTTATGTGTCCAGAAAAAGCTTACTCAAACTTCCAGCAGGCTTATTACAAGTTTCTGATGCAAAATGTTTCCAAACTTCCATATGAAAATTAATTTGGTCCAGAAACCATTATTTTGTATGCGTTCATTTATTTGGCCATGCTTGTAATAGTTTGCTTGCTGATGTCACACATTCTGCACTTTGAATGTCTTCTTTCTTAAATATTTTAAAATCCAAGAAGACACTGAGAGGCAAGACTTCTGTAAAAACACAGGTTTATATTCACAAAATCACACTCGAAAATCAAAATAACAACCCACTTTGCTTGAAAAAAAAAAACATAACACTCCCTGTGGTTCATTCCACCAAGAACAGCATAATCTCTCACAGTACTTACCCTCCAGTAACAGGTTGTATTTAATTTTAAGTCCTAAGGTATCCTCCATATTCCATAACACATATTGTACCGTGCTAGTATGCTTAGTGCTACTGATTGGTTCTCTCTTTCTTCTCAAAAAAAGAGAGCGAGAAACAATCTATTGCAATCCGGACGTGGCAGTTCGAACCCCCTTCTGATTTAATGTGCGGTTAAACCGCATAGACTTCTGGGCATCACACTGATGCCTTCTCTTTAATCTGAACTGCTTTTACAGCTGTCTAGATTTCCAGCCATTCGCTAAAAAAATAAAAAAAAACCAGGAACTCAACAACCATGCGCAGTTTGAGTTCCAGGACTTTGCGGACTCACTTAGGAGCACATGATTCAAACGATATATTTAAATACATTTTTTTTTTTTATAATGTAACGTAAAATGTCCATCTTTTTGCTGGGAGTGCTGCAGTCCTGCTGTCCGATGGCACAAGCCACCCCTGTCACAGGGAAAGAAGCATCGTTTTTGTCTTGACCGTTGAACAAACTATCGGTCTCTCAGTCAGATTTTCTTCCATCCACAAAAAGAAAGTTAACTAAGCAGCCTTTGCCACCACAGCAGGCCAATAATTTATCTCATCCACATATGGAAATTGGTGTGGCCAAAGCTGGTTACTTAGACCACCCATCGTTTCCTGTATCCCTCTGTTGTCCATACAGCCATTATGGACTGGAGGGATAGCCATGTCCTCTGCACTTGTTCAGGTCCCCTTAGTGGGCAAGAAGGAGCCACTCTTGTCAGTCTTGGGAGAAAATGCAGGGAATGTGCCCCTGCTTAGCTCAAATGTTGTGCCTGTCTCTAGGGAGGCTGTTGCTGCTAATAATATGTCTATATGTTCCAACGTTCCTGTCAAAAAGAAACAAAGCTAAACATTTAATTTCTTCTGTGCCAGTCTCTCTGTACAGGAGTAATTTATTTGGCTTAGACTGAGGACTTGTACAGACTAGTGCCCCTTTGTATAAGGAAGTTCCTGGTGAAAGGAAAAAGGGATTCCTTTCTTCCTGATTTAGTGCAGATTTTGAATCTGTGGAATATGATAAGGCAGATAAAAAAATTTTTGACTTCTGATTCAAAGGACATTATACGGTCTGAACACATCCCTGTGAGGGATTCTCTTTCCCTGAGACTTTTTCCAGAATATGCCAGTACTTTCAGTGGGAGAAGACTGATTTCTCAGTCCCTCACAAAATACTGAGAGTTGTTATAGTTCGAATTCCCAGAACCTTCACCCCCTCCTCCCCGTGTTAGCACTGGAGGATGTTGTCACAGTCTTCAGTTTCACTTACAAGCAGCTTGCTGCGCATAAGAAAGAAGAAAGACTGTGCAAAGTTCCTGAATCTTTCAAGTTTTTATACACTCATCCCATACATGATTTTAAAAGCTATTGATAAGTTTGGGAAAAAGTATATGCTTTTGCACCTCTAGTTTTTAGAATTTTGAATTGTCAGACTCCTGTATTAAAGTTTTATTATTGTGAATGTATGGGGAATGTTTTATATTCAACCAAAAATGTGTTATAAATAAACAACAAAAGGCTACTGACCTACAGTGAGATTTTATTGAACTCTAGTTTCTCAGCATAGGCCTTATTGTCTGAAGAAGTGCCAGAAGGCACGAAAGCACTCACCAGTTTGTACCTGAATAAAAGTTTTATCTTTTATTTAATATCAAGAGAACCGTGTTTGTTTACTCCCAGTTTTGGACTTTTGTTACTGCATTTTGCTTTTTTTGGGAGAGCTTCATCCCCAGCTGCTTTTGGAATTGTGTTTTGTAATTGGAAGTATTTTATCTTTTAAGTAGAAATTTTAAATGACTGATTGTAATTAAAGTATAATTGTTTAATTGGTTTTAAAACGTTTGTATAAAAGGTGTGTCTTTTTATTTATTTGTTTCTTTTATTACTCCTTGAAGGTTTCTGCCAAGGTGCCAAAGTTTAATAAAATCTTATTGTGGGTCAGTAGCCCTTTGTTGTTTGTTTGTATTAATGTTTTATATTCGGTTTCCTCTAGTGAAAAAAAATCTTTTGTGTGATTTATTTTTCTCCATTGTTCAGGTCACTACTCATTGTTTAAAGGAGGGGTCTCAAACCCAAATGAGCATGGGGGCTACAAATAACAGCAAGGATTTTTTGGTGGGCCCCAAGATCAAGTCACTTTTTTGTTAATTAAAAAAACTAAGTTATGAAACTTTTTTTGTTTGAAACAGCAGACCAACACAATTCTATTTTGTTAGTTTCAAATATTCTAGTTATTTCAACTAAGGTTCATGACAAAGCATATTTTTCTTCATGAAATGTTATTGCCTTTCTTCATTTGGCTGCTTAGCTGACAACGATTTGTGGAGACCAGGACATCAACATTAGGCTTTATGTTGCACAAAGCAGCTACTAACAAGGTAGATCTCAATCAGCCTTGACCGGAAAACTGATTTCTTGAGATTCATAGATGAAAAAAACTGTTCACAAACGTATGTGCTGCCAAACATTGCAAGGATTCTAGCAGCCGTAGAGAAAAGCTTCAGATACGTATCTCGACTCATGTACTTAAAAACTCTGGAACGCCAACATCTATGTACTTCTTCTTCAGAACACTATTCCGCTGTAGCTCTAACAACTCCTCCTGGAATTCTTCAGATGCATTATTAACAACAATGGAAAAAGGAGTAGTAAAGATGGCCTATAAGGGTTCTAGCGCCTTGAAGTCCTGAAACCACCAGTCAATTTCTGCTCTTGATTTACTAGCTGTGTCTGAATATTCTTTCAAGAACTGTATTTGACTGTTCTGAGTGACTGTAAGGCTGAGAAATGAGCTATGTTAGTATCCATCAGCTGTTTCATCCACAGGGAAAGTTTACATCTGAAAGCCTCGGCTCTGTCATACACTTGCATTCTGCCCTGGAGCTTGATGTTGAGTTCATTCAGATGCTGTGCAAAATCTGCCAGAAAAGAAAGGTTAGACATGAAAAATGGATCACATAGCTGAGGAATTTCATTTTCTTTCATTACCATGAAGATTTCTATTTCCTGTCGCAGAGCAAAGAATCTTTTCAGCACACTTCCCTTTCTTAGTCATCAGTGTAATAGAGTCATTCTCCATATTCAACACTAAAGTTGGATAGAAACTCACTAAACTGGCAGTAATTTAGACCTCTAGTGTGTATAATGTTTAGTCTTAACAACATCCATGACTTCCTTCATTTGGAGACTTTCTCTACACAATGCTTCCTAATGCCGAAAGCAATGAGTTGCAATGAAGGCGTCAGCATCACCAACAGTGTTGAGCTTTACTTTCAGTAACCCAACAACACCAACATGTTCAGGACACATTGAGGGCATGTTATCAAGTCGCTATTGGAACAATCTTATCCCATGGCAAATCTGACTTTTCTATACATTTTTCAAGTTTGCCAGTAATTCACATCTCATGGTTGTGCCTTTCAAAGGCAACAGGTCTAGTAATTCTTCCATAACAGTCAAGTTCTTGTCCATACCTCAAATGAACACAGCGCAGTATGCAGTATCTGTTATGCCAGTGCTCTCATCAAGGTCAACTGAAAAAACTTCAAACTCTTTTACAGTTGCAAGTAGATGCTGGTGCACATTACTGGCTAATTTAGTAATGCTGCTGCCCACTGTGAGACAAACTTATACCTTCGAACAATTTCTTCTTGTCTGGGCAAAGAATTTCACTTCATGGTCTTTGGCCTTCATTGAATGGATGAGACTGTTTCACAATCGTTTCACTCATAACAAAGCTTGCTCATACTGAATCTTCACTCATTGTTTTTGAGGATGTCTTGCTGCTTGACAAAAGCTGATTTTAGGCGACAAACTTTGTCCTGCCTCATTTTGCGTTTTATTGCATCATATTCTTTTCCAGGAATTGTTTCATAATGTCTCTGTACATTGTATTCCTTTGGAGTAGAAACAGATTGATAGCAGATGAGGCATTTGATTTGATTATTTAGCTCCGTGAAAAAATATAATTTTCCCCACTTTTCTTGGAAAATGTGCTTTTCATCTAAAATCTTTTGTTTTTTGGATGATTACATTGCTAATAGTCAGAATAATATGCTGCAATAAACAAAAAGAAAATTGTATTAGTTTTGAAATTTTCTAATACTGAAACAAGCATTTCTATTAGGTAATGGACAATGACCGTGTATTATAAATAAGTATTCTCTCTCTCGCTGTCAGTTCCATTTGTGCTGCAAAACAACTTTCTGCTTGCACAGGACACTAAGAAAAAACTCAAACTGTGAGCATACAGCACAGAGCCAGAGGGGAATGGCTAAAATGAAGTTTTATTGTTGAACCACAATATTAAAACTTGATTTTAGCCATTTCCCACTGGCTCCATGATGTACATACCTCTCAGCCTGCAGACATCAAAAATCTGGACAAAGGTTGTTGGAAAATTGGTACATCTGGGCAAACATCTGGACAACTAATTATTAGCATAAACTTTGAATACCCAGTAGCACAGCTCACACTTGCAGTAGGATTGTGGGATACCACCACGCAAAAGCACACTGAAAAAGTGCCTTACCAAGCAATAACAGGCTGCAGAAGAAAGGACAAAGTTTAAGTAACAAATGACACTAATTAATCTTTGATGTCTTGCAGTGGAAATATTAATCACTGTTTGCTACTTTTTATTCATATTTTCCTGTCCCCATTTGTGTTTTTAATAATTGAGAAGGCTACAGGTGTTTGAGGGGCAGGATGTGAAATATACATTGATGAGACTCAGACAAATACAATGCAGCTGTCAAGTTAAGTATGCTTCTGAGCCATGCAATGCATTTCATGTCACAAGACAATATCAACTTTTATGTTCTTTTTAAATGTAAACACTGTAGCTTTGCTAATAGCTGAAGGAAGGCAATTTACACTACAGGAGAGAGGTGAAAACATCATTGTGATAGCCTTCTGCCATACTTCTAGACTGTCCAGATTTTTGCCTCATATTTTTGGTCTATTTCTCATAAAATCTGTGGTTTTCTGGATTTTTGAGGCAAATAAGTACAGATTGAATTTCCTAAATAAGGATAGTCATTTGAGTTTCACACTTTCTGTCCTTCAGAAAATGTATGGTAACACAAGACCTTTTATTCTAGCAACTTTCTAAGTTCATAAGAGCAATATTTGAAATTTGTCCCCATTTTGGGTGTCTCCCCATTAGTTTTGACTTTGTCCAGAGTTTTTGTGCCAAGAAGTTGAGAAGTATGCCTTTTGCTAATAAGTAAATACACAAAGTACAGTTGTGTACTCTTACCATAAATGTAGATGTTCGAGTGTGTTCACTGTTGCAGTCATCACTGTAGGGTTCTTCCTGCCAGCAGCAGCCCCCGATCGGCCAGAATCCCAAAGTCTGGATTGGGCGCCAGCTGAGGTCGCATTTATCCTGACGTCAATGCGCCGGATGGTATAAAGACCTCAGCTGATGCCATTTCCCCAGTTTTTCTTGCCCCAGATGTCAGGTGCCCAGAAAGAAAAGGCTAAAAAAGAAACCATGCCTAAAACCTCAGCAGCCAAAATATCTCATAAAAGACAATACTCAAAGAAAAAACAAACGAGGGGATAGGAGGGAGGGTAACCCGGACTGCAACAGTGAACACACTCAAACATCTACATTTATGGTAAGAGTACACAACTGTACTATGTCCTTTGTGGTTCACTGTTGCAGTCATCGCTGTAGGGTTGAGTCCCAAAGCTAAGAAAGGGTAGCTGGAGGAGAAACAGAGGGAGCGGTCACAAAACCTTGCAAAACCACAGAAGCAAAACCTGCCCTGGATTTAGAATAGAGAGGGAGGTTGTAATGCTTAGAAAAAGTATGTACAGAACTCCAAGTAGCAGCTTCCAAAATATCCTTGGTAGGAACCCGACAAAGAAAAGCTGCTGAAGTAGCAGTAGCCCGGGTAGAATGAGTCCTAACATTAACAGGAACCGGATTACCATGATAAGAGTAACAGAACTTGATGCAATGGGCAATCCACTTGGAAATAGTTTGCTTAGTGATTGCTTTCCCTTGAACAGTAGGAGCATAAGTGACAAACAACTGATCAGATTTCCGGAATATCCTGGTCCTGTCCAGGTATAGACGAAGCTGTCTGTGCACATCTAGAGAGTGCAAAAGACTTTCTTCCTCACTTTGAGGATTAGGATAAAAGGTAGGCAAATGAATAGACTGATTCAAGGCCACTGCTGAAACCACCTTGGGCATAAAAGTGGGATTAGTCCGTAGAGATACCCTGCTCTGATGAAAAATAAGGAAGGGTTCCACAGCCATGACTGCTTGCAATTTCTTCAATACCTCTTCAGCTTTGGACCCAAACAGAACATCATGCTGCAAAGGGGCATCCAGAAGTTTGGCTTTAATCTGATTCGGCAAGCTTTCATCCCTTAACCAAGCATGTCGTCTAATAACAGCGACAGTTGTTGCAGCCCTACAAGAAGCTTCTAAAGAATCAAAACCACAATGCAGGGTGTGTTTACCTACTTGTTCAATAGCATGCAATAAATCCTGTAACTCCTGATTGTCCACACCAATAGACACAGCTGACATCTTTTGTTGAAATACAGACAAAAGGTATTGCTGATACTTCAGCATATGAAATTGAGAGTTCAAAGCCCTAATAGACAATGTAGCAGAAGTATAAACCTTTTTACCCCATCTCTCCAAAGCCCTGGACTCTCAGTCAAAGGGAATAGGATTTTTAGCAGAGGCCGCTTTAACACCCTGAGGACCCTGAGAAATTGTTTCCGGATCAGGCAAAAGATTTTTAAAAAGAAATATATGAGAATCTGGAACCCTATAATACCTATCTGGTTTGGCTGGAGTAGGGGGAAAAGAATCAGGAGAGAGAGAAGCTTCTGAAAAAACATCATCAATGTCCAATACAGGGGGAATAGCCAGAGGCTTATGCTGTGAGAGAAGAAGAAAATCCCTAAGCCTTTTCTTGGATTCAGAGAAATCCTGCCCTTCCCAGTGAAAATGCACCCTCATATCATGAAAAGTTTCACCAAAAGAATAATCCTCAGGAGGAGAGGCAGAAGGAAAGGAATCTTCAGCATCAGAATCCTCATAAAGAGGAAAAGCATAATCCTGCTCAAGGGAAGAAGCAGAATAAACAGAAATTTGGTCTCAAGAATCATAATCGGACTGTAATCTAGGCTTCTTGTCAGGAGGGGGATGAGAACCCCTGATCATAGTTAAGAGATCTTCAGCCATCCTAAGCATCTGCCTCTGAGGCCTAGGACCCTGATCAAAAGGTGCCTGTTCTAGCCACTTCACTTTAGCTGGAGCCTTAGACTTTGACTTAGCATGTAAACCCAAAACCACATTTACAGGAAGCTGTGAAGGCCTGAGAACTCCCTCAGAAGCCGGTACCTGCCTACCGGCTCCAGACCCAACTGAGGGAGCAGTATCTGGAGGTCCAGTCCCTGGCAATTCTGAAGACCCCATCAGCTCCACACCGGAGTTGATACAGGCAATTGGTTCAAAAGAGGCGGATGGCAGGGGCTGCAAAGGCTTCTCACTGATGACCGATGAACCAGCAACTGGCAATAACCGAGTAACATCCTTTGCTGTGGACCTCGGAGGCCTGTCTGCATCCCTGCGCCTCTTACACACCCCAGAAGCCGGAAAAGAATCTGAAGACATGTTATAATTAAACCTTTTTCCAAAATAGTAAAAGGCAAAGTTATATCTACACCTAATAGTACGCTGATTAAATCTAGCACAAAACACACAATTAGCAACGTCATGGTCAGGACCCAGGCAGGGAATACAGTAAGACTGAAAATCCCTATGAGGTATTTGCTTCCCACAAGAAATACAATTATTAACTTTTTCTGACATCTGACTGGAGCAAGAAAAAGACCTCCCCAACGGGGTACTTATCTGTAAAAAATGAAAATCCTGGGATTAGATCCAAAAACAAACAGGAACAGGCCGACAGGCATCAGTGAACTGCGAAGGGCACCGCGTGGCAAGAAAGACTGGGGAAAATGCATCAGCTGAGGTCTTTATACCTTCCGGTGCATTGACATCAGGATAAATGCGACCTCAGCTGGCGCCCAATCCAGACTTTGGGATTCTGGCCGATCGGGGGCTGCTGCTGGCAGGAAGAACCCTACAGTGATGACTGCAACAGTGAACCATGAAGGACATCAGCCTGTGTGTGTTAGACTGCTACAGTTTTGTTTTCTTAATGTTTTCCCTTCCGACAACCAGCATATTTGAACTTACCTAATTGAAACTGAACAGAATAGCCACAACTGCTAGGCAATACATTGGAACTGGAGAAGCCAGTAAAAGCATCTTAAAAAAACGAAGAAGATAGGCTTTCTCAAACTCACATTTAGCAATACACTCGCGTTTCTGGCTTTGGTTATAAACTTACACCCGACCTCAAAGGCAGTGCACATCAAGTACCCTCAGTTCACATAAAGACTTATCTGTACAGTGATGTGAATGTCAGTTAAATTGGTGAACATCTCAAAAAAACGACTGTCTGATTTGTGAAATCATAAGCAAAACGCTTACTGATAGCAGTCAGAAAATGTCACAAACTTCTCTGCTGCGACTGATTCTTCTTGCAGATGTACCTCAAAATCAATTTTTGTATGTAGTATATTCAACTGAAATTTTCTTATTTTGCAGTTTCTTTCAGTTTATTACATTTGCAATGATTTTCTTAATGGGTCAATGGATAAATTTGTACTAAAGCTTAAATATGTAGTGAAACAAAATAAATGGAACTATGTACAAAACATTATTCTTTAAAGATTGTGCAACAGTCTTTAACTCCTGTAAATTGTCTTTGTGCCCAGGTTACAAGCTGAAAAATGTCTTTAGACAGTCTAAACCAGTAAGCAAAAGAAATAAACTACATAATTATGTATGTATTGTCTTCCAAACAAAACACTGAGATGATCAAGAAAGGAGAAAAAACCCTCACACTTCCACGTTCTAGGAGCAGCTGGCATTTGCTCAAAATTGTCGTATTAGTGATGCTGCTTGTCTGAGATAATGATGGTATGGAGGAGAGCGGGAAAAACAACTGTAGAAATCTTAATTTAAGGGGGCCACTCAGAATTTCCTTGCATCCTTTTATTTTAAGAATAAATTTGAGATTTTCCACCAAGTTCCTGACAGTTGAGAGGTATGGTGATGAATGCTTGCAATCTGTGATTTTTCTTAGTTCTGTTTGTGCCAGACTGCACAGAAGGCACCCCAGCAGAGAACTGAACTCTATACTGAAACCAAGTAATTTCTGGCCACGTAACTACTTTGCGGGCTGCATGTTTGAGACCCCTGGTTTAAAATGTGTGCATGACTTTCTAGATACTGCTTCCAGGGCTATTGCTACTGGTACTGTGTTGAGGTTTGCCTGGCTGCATTCTTAGAACCTCTCAGAAAATGTAAAAAAAAAAAAAAAATTTTGAATTCTCCTTTGGATAGAGATTTAGTATTTCGATTCTCTGTTACAAGGGTTCAGAAAAATGTAACGAGAGTGGTAGGATGATTAAGGGAATCTCTCAAATTTTTCCACCCTCTAAGTTTTTCAAGGATTTTCTGCTCCTTTTTTCAATTTTGGCAAGAAACAAAATGCAGTCTCTGCAGAATGCTCGTAAAGCAGAAGTTTAAAAAGCAATGGCAGGGATACCCCCCTGCAGAATAGGCTGATACAGCTAGGATACAGATGGTAGTGGGGGAAAATGCCCCCTTTCCAGAGAATTCCTCCTCACCTACAGCACATACTGCATCTGGTGGGTTAAGAGAAGCAGTTCCTCCTTCCCAGTTTATAGGTTCATGGATTAGTACTAGGCTAACTGCCATTGTGAGCCATTTTAAGCCTAGCCAATTACTCCATGTAAGAATCAAACTCTGCACCTTGTGTCTGTAAGGTAAATACCTTACCCCTTAAATCAACATCCCAATCCCATATCCATGAATTAGAGCCCTGAACACCATCACACAAACAAACTGCCTTAGTCCTTTGAGTCACAGAAGCTGCTTGGGAAAAGGAATTTATTTAAGAATATTTTTAGTGCTAAAGAAATAAAAAGCTGACAGACAAGTTCTGGATCTTTCTTTCCTAAATCAGTTTGTGATAGTGCATAAGTTCAAAATACTTTCACTTCACAACCTGTTACCCTTTTTCCTTATTGGAGTTTTTTAGTAACCTTAGATTTAAAATATGCATATCCTATTCCTATTCATCCAGGTTTCAGGTGCTTCTTAGGGATTTGGGTGTCCGGATCATAGTATCATTTATCTGCTTCTCCAAGACTGTTCACAAAGTGTCTAGCTCCACTTTTAGCCCATTGCATGCTACAGGATATTCACATTTTTCCATATGTAGATGACTTGCTTATCTTTGCAGTGTCTTTTTTCAAAGGGTCTGGAATATCTCACTTTGTTGAGAGGTCTCCCATACAGGCTGTGTTCCAAGAGCATATTCAAAAGTCTCTTGACTCCTTCACACAGGATTGTGTTTGAGATATCTGGTAGACATCTCAGTAAAAGAGGTTTTCATCCACAGGAAAAAAATGACTACCCATAAAACAAAGATCTACCCTACTTTAAAGATCCCAATTCTACAAAGTACTCCATCTCACACATTTACTCCCCTTGCAGCTAGACTTCATAAAAAAAAAAAAAAAACACTCGTACAACCTGAGACACTACTCCTCAAGCTACTTCAACTCTCATAACCCCTAGAACCAAATTCCTCAGCATTGCACATACTTTCTCCTGTAAAGCACATGCTCTTTGGCAAGCTTTCCCCATCAACATTAAGGGAAAAACAGGTATTCCAAATTCAGAATGCAGCTTGCAACTCAAAAAGCACTTCTCCATCCAAGCAAGATATACTGCTGCTGCAACGCAGGACATATCACATTACTTTCTCATTTTCTGTTCTGTTCTCTCAAGATTCACCGAAGATTGACCTACTTTAGTAACTAATGAATGTATTGCACATTATACTCTGGTTGATTGTACATTGCACTGTTCACTGGTGTGTGCATGTGTGTGTGTGTGTGTGTGTGTGTGTGTGTGTGTGCAGATATAGATATATATATATATAGGTATATATAAATATATAGATGTATACGTACATACACACACACACACACACACACACTTTTTGGTTGGAATTAATCTGAACTATTCTGTTATTGCATACTTTTCTGTATTATTTTTTTTTTGTTTGTGAAATGTTTTGTATTTCTCCTGGGCTGAGCTTGAAATTGGTCCACATTGATCAGTGCACCACCCCGGTAAAGAAATATCCCTTAATTCAGGTCTCCCTGCTACAAAGCAGTCCTTTTCAACAGAAGTTGCTGATTTTGCTTGGATAACAACATCAAGAGGCATAAAAGTGCAAGGTCTCTGGGACAAGACAGACCAAACCATATAAAAATGAGAGATGTGAACTTTTAACAAGGCTCTTAACTCATTTAATCATATTTGGTCCACTGGACCTCTTCAAGTGGTTAAAGACAATACTGCAGTGCTGTGATATTTAAGCGAGTGAGAACCAGATTTTACCCTCTCTGCAGACTAGCCATGTTAGAATGGGATATAGCTTTACAGCACAGCATCACTTTGCAGGCATGTTACATTCCATCAGAAAAAAATTGTATGGCAGACAAGCAGGGCAAAGGCAGACCCTGACAAATGGAAACTAGATCAGGGATATTTCCAAAATCTGATCCATATGTGAGGAGTTCCTCAGGTAGACCTTTTTGCCTCTTCTCTGAATAATCTACTGGCAAAATTCTGCTCTGAAACTATGCAAGAATCCCTGGAAGATGAATGCCTTTTATTTTCCTTGGACAGAAATGTTCCTGTGTGCTTTTCTGCCCCTTTCACTGATATCAAGGTTACATCTGAAGATTCAGAAGGAATCCCCAAAGATCATTATGATGGCTCCCTGTCCCAGGCAGTAGTGGTTCTCCCTACTTTTGGAATGGGGCCAGGGAAAGTTACCACAGGCTCCCTATTACACTGTTGCAGAAGCAGGTTGTCGAATGCGTCTTTGTCGAACTGAAAAACATGAGAAGGCAAAATAGCGAAGCGGTTTTTCAGCAAATTCTTTCACTGGGAAAGAATCCGCTTGGCTGCTTTCACTACTTTGCAGTTTTCGGCAATGAAGTGCAATCGCAGAGTTGATATATTTAAGTAGGGGTGTGTGGGGGCACAGTTTTTTTTTTTTGTTTGTTTTGGAACAACAATTTTTTCCCCTTGGAAAAAAACTCTGTTCTGAGGTTTCGACATTGGAAGCTTTCACTTACATGGAGTCGATTATGTGTCATTCGCTCTTCTGAGCATACAATATCATAATATAGACCCTTACCACAAGCTTCTTCACAGACTAGATCTACTCTCAGAAGAACAGGTGTATTAGATGCATTCTGACACCAAACAACTACAACTGATTGCCTGGATGATAGGGTCTTACTAGTTTTTAGTCACCTGTTTACTGATGACATGCTACAGGTGCTAATGGAGGCAAGACAGCCTGCTATTATAAAATTATATATAGGGAAATTGAAAGGTTTTCTATTTGGTGCCAACAAAAAAAACACTGCCAGTTCAGGGCTATTGTTTGTCTGTTTTTGGAATATTTGTGCAAGTTACTTTTCTATGGCCTGTCTTAATCCTCTATCAAGACTTATTTGTCTGCCATTTCAGCATATCTGACCATGGAGCCCTCTTTCATTGCATCTTCATGTGAAAATGTTTTTGAAAGGTGTGCTGTGTAGGAGACCACCAATAAAGTTGGTGGTTCCTCCTTGGGATCTTAATTTTGTGTTAGAGAAGCCAACATATGTTCCATTTGAACAAACGCATCTGGCTGACTTGATGTTCTTAACATGGAAAACAGTTTTGTCCATTGCAAGAAGAGTAGCCAAGTTGGAAGCTCTTATGGTGGGGCCAACCTTCTCTCATTTTCTACAAGAGCATGGCTTCTTTGCTAATATACCTAAAGTGGTGTCAGAGTTTACTTAAGCCAAACTATCCATCTCCCTGCATTCTTTTCTGTGCCCAAAAATAAGGGAGAAAATTATACTTGTTACCCAAGATGTCTGTGGACATGCAAAGGATGATCTTAACAGAACAAAATCTTTCATAACTTCTGATCAGTTAATTTACTTCAAATTTAAGCAGTCTTTTTAAGTGGTTGTCTTAGCTATTGCCTTTTGCTGTCCCTACCACAACAAAACCATTCCAGACAGGGTTGAGGCACACTCTGCTAAGGCCTTGGATTTATCTATGGCTTTTTGGAAAGGGTTGGACTCAGTTTTCTAGAAGCTGCAACTTGGTCCTCTGTACATTTACACAGCACTACAAAGTAGATTCCTTTTCCGGGTCTAGATCATGCTTTACTAGGACCATTCTACAGGGGCTCATGGACCCTTCCACCTCCAGCTCCCAGATGTTCTAAGCTATGGTAGTCTAGCCGTATAGCTTAGGCTATTGCAGCAGTGATCAGTTGAAGGTGATAGTACAGATGAGTAGATGATCTTACTATAACAGTAAATATTCGAATGATCACCACTGCAGTAGACACTACATCCTGGCAGTAGTCACTCTAGCCTGGCACCTCCCCTGTTTTTTGGTGTGGTTTTTAAGCCAGGGGTGGATGTGTCTTTTTGCTTTTTCTAGAAATTTCCTCTCCATACTTAACCTTTCTCTGTTAGTTGGCATGAAAGCTCTAAAGGGCTTGGTGCCCAAACCTGTCTGTTAGTCATCTCAACTGAAGTTGTCTAATGGCTTGGGTGCATAGAAGGTGCCCTGAAGTTTTGGAAGCTGGTGGTTGTTATATCCTGTGCAGGGAATAATTTGCATAGTTTAGGCTGCTGCAACAATGATCATTTGAACATTTACTGTTATGGTAAGTTTACTAACACAACTGTACTGTCTGTTAAGATATCCTGCAGAATGCCGCTAACTCCTTAAGTTGTTTTACTTTCTCTGATTATCTAGAGTACACTGCTTTAAAGTTGCCTGACATTTAACATGGCTTTTTTGTTTGCTTAGAATGTACTTCATTTCAGCACAGCTTTCTAATGTAGTATCTCATGTTATCATCCTTCAAAGTAATTTGTTTTATAGTGTTTTGTTTGTTTATTGCCATTTGTTTACCCTGGAAAGTCTGACTGAGCAGTGCCCTTTTTCAGTGGAGTTCAGGGAGGAAAGCTCCATTATACAAGCATTATTTGCATATTTTCATCTTTTAGTCAGTTTCATTCACTGAACTGCTTTTCATCCCACCCGTTGGTAGTCCTACACATAACCAATTTATACTCTCAATTCTCATTATCCATGACTTAGTCTGCTACTTCAACTCCAAACAAAGTACTGAAATTAAGCTTTTGTTGAAATCCAAGTGGAAATCTTGCTTTTTATGGCTCCCTATTATGTTTTTATTACTTGCCAATAAACCTAAATTGTTAGCTTGATAATATCTCATTAACTTAAACTCCTAATGCATTGTAGCCTGTGTGAGTTTGAACTTTTAAACATGACCCTAGCTTGTATTATGAAATCTTATGTATTAGTCAAGGCACACTTGAAGTGATGCTAACTGGTTACTAATTTTCTGGATCATCCCATTGACTGCTTTTCTGTACAGATGCCTTATTTGACAGTGAGGTGCTGAAAAGATCTGGTAATAGATTAGCTGTAATCTCTGGGATATCTCACAGCACCTCGAGTGTTAGTGTGTTTAGTTCTTTTACTACTCTGTTCTCTCTTTTATCTGACACCTGGACACTTACCCCATGAATCCTTTTTGCACACTTCCCCATGCTGTAATCCTTGTCACTTCTGTATACTCTCTTTAGAGCTTGTTCTGCCCTCATATACTGTAGCAGCTCTGGATCTACCAAAAATTACTTCATTCTACCTTGCAGTATAGTACAAGCTTCCACTGCCTTTGTAATCCATCATTTGACAGTTTCATAAGTTTGCTCTAGCATCATTCTTAGCACTGTAGTTTCAGGTTAGTTTCTGAGCAACCTCCCCTATCTTTTGCAGTGAGTTTTGCTGTTTTAATGTAGTGAGGTGAGCATCAATTCTTCTGTTGGATTGTTGTCTATTCATTTCCTTCTAATCTGTTCACTTGCGTGCTTCATCCATCATTATGGGGGGGGGGGTCCTTGCATGACAAAATGTTTCAGGTTTTATGTTGTGATTTTTTCCTAAATGTTTTTTGACAACTCATAAACTGTATGGTGAGAAGTGACAAAAGGGAAGACCTGTAAGTCTGCATTAAGGAAGAACTCTGGAAGGGAATGAAATATTGCAAGAAGAGAAATCTGATTAAACAGTGAGGTATGATTTAATGAAGGCATGCAAAAAGATACAATGGGGAGGGATGTGCACAATATGCTAAAAGGATGTCAACAAAAAGGCATCTGATCTCAGTGGATAGGCCACTGTGGATTATTTGAGTACCTTTTCCATACACATTGGGCAGTGTAGAAAGGTTTAGAAGTATATTGCATTCCATCTAATGTTAAACAAAACCAATAACATATTTGAAAAAATATATATTTAATATTGTTTATTCAAAACCAGAATAATCAAACCATAAGTAATCCAGAATTTCTTTTTTGTCCAGTGAATGCCTGAGATCGCTATCAAAATTGTAAGTAATTATCCTGTCAGTACCCATGAAAATAAAAAAAATGTGGATGTTTTAAAGTGTGCTTATTGAAAGAAAATAGTATTCTGTCTCCATTTAAACTGTTAGCATGATTATTAGCTTGAATAAAAAGCTGCAAGAATGACAGAAGGCAGCATATAATTCTTCAATGGCGAGCCACAGTTGATGGACCGAATGGTTTCTTATTGTGACAACTACAGCTTATTTTTTTATTTTATTCAGTTAGTACGTTCAGTTCCAGTGCAAACGTTTGCCTCCTCCTTCTTATGCTCAGTATCCATGAACAGTGCATCTCTGCAAGTTCCACAAGTTTTGTACATTCACACAGTGGAATCTGCCAGCTGTGATTGACCACCTTTTGGGAGAATCAACGAGGAACCTTCTACGTTTTCTCGACGGAAGATTTGGCCACCTTCCATACAGAAACAGGTAATTCTCTTTTTGTTTCTCATTCTACAGCATGGATGCCAGAACTGTAAAGTGTAAGACTACGTTTCAGTTACACAGTAATAATAGTCCAGCGCATGTATGGTCAGGATTTAAAGATTGGTATAAACAGAACTGTAGCACATGCAGTACTTTTACTTAATGTTGTTGTCAATGCTTTATATAAATGCATTACGTTTGATTGGTATCTTAAACAGCAACATCATTTGTATGACAGTAAACATTTATTGTGCAAGTTATATGAAACTGCTTTGTGTGTGCAATGTCATAAAAGTAAAAGTAAACAACCAGATGCATTATGTCCTGTCACCACATGTAAAATGTTAATTTCAGAGTTACAATATCAGTCAGTTATTTAAAAAATCTTCTGTACATCTTGCTAGACAAAAGTGGCATAACACCACTGCACATTACAAAACAGATAAAAACAGATGAGGTTCATGGTAAACTGACAAAAACATTTAATAAACTTCTAAGACACAGTCAGAGTGAGTTCAAAAAGTTCAGACAGCATATGCAAACACTTTTTCAAAAGTGCATAAGAGTTTTAAAGTCAGCAGAACAGAATACTGACAAATATAATCTGGTTAGTAAAGAGTTAAAGCAACAGCGGTTAACTGCGCTGATAAAAAAATAATTTACGATATACTATTCTATGTTTACAAAATGGTTAATCGTACACAGCACAAACTTTCATTCAGTTAATGCAAGGCACTTAAATAGTGATTTTAAAACCATTTCAAATAAAACAGTTCTAGGGTATTGAAATCAAATGAAGATAGTTAAACATAGTAAAGAGATGACGTCACAAGACTGACATGCATGTATTTTATTTTCACCTAAAGTGCAGCAAAAGGCACACAACAGCAAATGTAAATCATGTAAATATATCTGTTTTAAGCATGTGTTAGTTAAGCCAATATCTCTTTTGTTTCTTACAATATTTTGTAATTTTATAATAGCATAAAAAATAGCACAGACTCCAGCAAAAACGGTATTCAAAAGCAATATTATGCATAGTTAAGCAAGTTAATGTTTATTAAAACTGCATTCTAATATCAATTTGCAAAGTGTATTAATGAATGACTGGAGGTACGAGTAAGTGCTGAAGGAGTTATGGGTTAAGCGTCTGGAATGTTCAGAAAAAAAAAAATATGTGAGTTCAAATCTTTCCAGGCTGGAATGGGTAGTTACAAAAAATATTGTATAAGATAAAATGTTACTGGTACTGAAATTTATAAGGTCAAGGAAACAAGACTGGTTGCCAGGCCAAATGGCTTACGTTTTTCTAAAACATTATTGTTAAGTATTCATGTACTGCATTAAGCAAAAAGCAAAAAAGTCTACAAAAATCCTATTTAGTAATTGTAATAAGATGTCATACTTGTGCATACATGTCATTAATCTGTTTGCAAGTAAATACTACACCGAGTACAGTCAGTACATGGGCTATGGTATGCAGTTAAAATACATTATGCAGGTCCCTTTACAAAAAGGTAGGGTACAAATAGTTAGTAGTAACAGTAAACGTCTTTTCAAAATAGGTAAAAGCAATTCCTACTACAACTTTGACAGTACAGGCAACAGCAAAAGCTTTAAAAAATGGCTAAAAAAACAAATGTGTAACACCAAAGTGTCACAGTCTAGGTAACAGCCAAAGGGCAAGCATACATTAAAATCTGACAGCATAAATCATAAACAATACTGCAATAAAATGATGTATACTACAGGAGAAAGGTCATAATTTCAATTTTACACTAACTGTGTAAACAGTACTGTAAAAGAGACTCAAATAAAGGTGCAAAGTGGTAATACCAAAAATACATTTTAATGTTTCAAGTAATGTAATTAGCAGGCTTCAGTTTAATGCTAAGTTGGAAAACTGGAATGAGTGTACACTACAGCCATGTGTGTACAAATGCAAAACCAATCTGTACAAGCAAGTATATTCTGTACAGTATATAGTAAATGGTTTATCTACGTAAATAGACAAGTTTACATTCAAGTGTTACTTATTTATTTCTATTTATTTTACATTTGTTTAGCTGAAAAGTCTAAGTGGACCATTTTCAGCGGAGGCCCGGGGAAAAAATCTCCACATTACAATACATTACATGAGAGTAAAAAGAAGTAGAACATACATATATATGGCATATATACACATCAGGACAACATGCTGGTGATTAATAAACATACATATAGCATATATACACACAACAGGACATTGTGTTAGTGATTAACATTTCTTACAGTAGACAATCAGAGGTACATTTTTTTTTCTTTTGCAGTTATAAGTTTTGTAAGGTAAATGTATATGGGTTTGGATGCTTTCAGTGTAGAAACTGTTTGTACATACATGTACCCTGACAAATTCTCTTGGTATGGATTAGCCTGGTGAGTGGCATGTATAGTGGCATGTTATATGTATAGAGTAACAAGTCAAAGCTTCGCATTTGTGACATATGTGTTTCAAAACACAAGACTGCATTGCCTTTGAAATAAAATCCTCAAGCATTGTTAATATATCACTGTATAAAACATAACTGTATAGAGTCATATTCAGATTCATCCAGTTCTAATAGTAATGATTGTCATCATTGTGTTGACAATATTAAAACTGTGTTAACTTGCTGTATCGAAAGAAAACTAAAGGTTTTGTTTCCCAATGTGTTTCTAGTTAATAACAATATAACTAATATAGATAGTTTGGGATTTAAAATAAAACAATGGGAATGTATACAGTGATAGATATGTTTAAATATGCATAAATGCATGTGCACATCTATTTGCTAGTTAGATGCATATACACATCTGCTTCTATAATATATGTAAAAATAATATAGTTAAATACATGTATTTCTGTTTGGTAGCATACATATATTCTTGTACAGCTTGAGACAAGCTGAATGTTCAGTGTCCGGAACATGCTTCAAGGACTATAGATAAAAATGTAGCTGCGAGAGAAGGCACGCAGCATTCAACACAGACATCTGCATTTCATTTGCATCATTCTGAACATCAAAACAGAGGGAATTACAATATTTCATGAATAAAATTTTGTTAAAAAAATGCTACACAAAATAGAACACAAGACAATTTCAGTTATAAAATGCACACAGCATGTACATTTGGGAAGATAACATTTGACACGAATATAACAGCATAGTTAGCTTAGCAAGGACAGGCATACATAAAAGTAGAAAAACAATCAGACTGACGTAAACAGCTATATCTCTCTTAGATGCTGTATATTACCTTAAAAATGCAACAGTTCTGACAAGAAAAGACATCATAAAAAATGTCACAGTGTAAAGGGTATGATTTCTACCAATAGTCTGTTTATTTGTATAAACAACACATTAATACAAGGAAAAGGACCATGGGTTAAAATACTTACCATTTTGGGTAACAGGCCAGTAATTCATACAGATCAAATTGTAAAAATACCATTCACTTGTGCTATGATAGGACAACAATACCAAAAAAAAATTTCCAAGTTTTGCAGATTTAAAAGAGCTTGGTATAAAACAAGATATCTCACAGATTGTACATTTACAAACATAATGAAATCATACTATTTAGTAAGTAATTACAATTATCTTTGATAGACAGATTACAATTTAGTATAAATGAGAAATATTGCCTTCAAATTTCAAAATGTTTGTTAAAGTGGCACCACAGTTTGTATGTGTGGTTTCAAATAACCAGTGTTAATAGTAAAAGACAAAAACAGAAGCTGACACTGCCCATAATTGGTGGGACATATTCACAGAATGGTCATCATCTGGGACCAAATTGCTAAATTGGTTAATACATCCTGTGTTCATAGTTTTAGGGGTCATAATAATAATGACAGCTTGAAATTGTTTTATATGCTGCAGGTTACAAAGAGTTGCAATAACTCAGCAAATCATAATTGCAAACATGCACAAAGTGGTAAATACTGTAAATAGCAATGCTGATGAAACAAATGCAGTCTTTTCTTTAACTGAAGTTTAGTCCGTTCCTCAAAATAATAAAATAACTGGGAACTGAAAGAAAATAGGATTCTGTCTGCATTTAAATGGTTGATAGCAAGATTATTAGCGTGAATAAAAAGCTGCAAGAATGATATGAAATATAAAGGGTTAATTTACGAATAGTATAAAATGCTGAAAAATAAGAAGTAGTAAGTGTGCTGGCATAGCTTACATACTGGCATCAATGTAAAGGAGTATGTTATTGAGAAACAAAGTCTGTAAAAATAACTGTGCAGATGGCAACTGGAAGGACATCAATGATGTAAAGAGATGTAACATCAAGTTTCAGATAGTGCTGGAACACCACGTTTTAGCTAATACAAGAATACATTTCCATGAATCATCAAACTACAAAGAACCAAGGACAAGGGAACAAAGGAAAACTGTTATACAAAGAAAGAACTGTTATACATCAGACTCTGAGAAAAAATATCAGACTTTTTGGTATAAATATGAGTGTAATAGTAAACAAGCTTTGGGAATTTGCCATGGAGAGCTGACAGTATCTGTGTTGCATGCTTGTAGATCCAAAAGGAAAATGTAATAGAAAAACATGCGTATTAACTGAAGCAGTGTCTCAGTGTATTTATTGTACTTAGTACAATACAGTAATAAGGCTAGTTGATCACAATAAGTACTTAAATATACTTTGCTATGCTTGCATATAAATGCAAGTAACAGCAAGAAACCAACATGTAGACGTCATATAATTTTTCACTTATGTCATGCACTTTTTAATTTCTTATAACTTTATATCACTTATATGGGCACTGATGTGCTCCTTAAAGGTATGTATGTGGTGTCTTGCCAACATAGAATGCATCACTGGGCTTTGGTGGTGCACGTAATAGGATGTGTTATAATTAGAAAAATAACATTCAGTTCACTTTTTGGTTCCATGCAAACCTTTGTGTGTTTGTGTGTATATATTCACACAAGCATGCGCAATATATAATGCATGTATAATATAGCAGTACAGAGTGCTGATTCTCACAAGTACAGAGTATGTGACCCTAAGTAGCTATAACTAAAGGTGCCATCGATGTCTATATATACTGATAGTGAAACAGTCTTTATAACATGATATAAAGAAATAGTGATAATTAAATGTCAGTCATCTGTTTAAGACCAGAAAGATACGATTTCTTTAATGAGTGGTTAGGTGTGGTATAGAAGGAGCTGACTAAAGCTCAGTTAAAGAGCATTTGTCCTTTTGGAAAGGGACTTGGAGTCAGAGAAGCAGCTCTTATAATGAGAATAGCACCCTGAGAAGAATATGAGTCATTTACAATTATCTCAGACAACAGTATCACAAATGAACGAAACCTCCTAAATGCAAATAGGATTCAGAAGTAAGAAAACACACTTGTAGTGCTTTCTCAGGGGAGAAGCCCCCTACACCTCCAGATGTAAGAGGAGGGGCTGCATCTTCTGCACCCAACTACTTATGTTTACCAATTATATAATGGTTTAATTTGAGTAAGACTTGCCTTATGCATTTTGGCATGAGTAATCCTTATCATCCATAAGCCTATAATTTGTGTATTAAGGAGGTGAAGTTTATTAGAGGTCTTGGTTTTGAAATTAATAATGCTATCAGCTTTTAGGTGCACTTTTAGATGTTAGGAGTTGTTTTTAAAAGAGTATTTTTAGGACTGTAGCTAGTAGGGACAGACATTTTTTTATAAAACTATAGTTAGGCTAATAGAGCATTTTGAGTCTATGTATGTGTATAACCATGTTTAGTTATGTAGACAGAAAAGAATTCAAAAGCATTTTACTAGGAGGGAATTTGGTATGAGGAACCTGAGTTAATAAAACTTGGTTGTGCTATGCTTATGAAATGTGCTAAATTATTAGCCAAGGCGGTTGAAATTTCTTGTTGCCCTACTGGAGAAAAGTGTGTGCAATTTAAGTGATGGTGGAGAGCAGCAGGGATTGTTACCATATTCTGGTGTCATAGCAGTATGCATGAATAAAAGCAAACAATACTAATGGAGTTTTAGAACTGATGTGCGTTAATGGTGATAAGAAACCATACCACACTACTTAAATAGAAATACAAAAGTCATTTGTTCACTTGATAGTGCTCCCAATCTAACATGTGACATGATAACGTGGATAATAGGGAAAAATATTCCCTACTTCAGAGAGTTGTGTGGATGATGGGAAGAAGGTTTGTTAGTCAAAATAATTACCTATCATTGTGGAGACTGTCACCAGCAAATTAACAAGCCAACAGGTATGCCACTATGAGATTAGCAAAAGTAGGAGGAATCAAATGCCATACACTTTCATTTATGTGAAGAAACCCATGAAAGGTCATGGTGTATTTAGACAGCCGTATAGCTACAGAAATTTGCCTGGGAGGAAGAGCATATAGCATCGTATCAGCATATCACAATAACCGAGCAGATTGTAGTAGCAGAGCAGAACAGTACAAGGGAGGAACTTGTTTATTATTACAGCCTGCTGTGAGGGAAGAGAAGCAGAATCCTTCAAAGGAAGGAACTTGAACACTAAATTACAGCTTGGAAAAGGTTGCAAGGCAAACCAATAGAAATGTCATTAAAGCCTGAAAATATTGCAAAACTAGTAGAAGGTTTATTGCAGTCTGAATGTGTGTTGCAAAGCAGATAGAAGTTTTATTGCTATCCAGAAATGTAGCACAACTGAAGAGAATGAATTATTATTTACTTTGAGTTGCAAAGTGACTTAGTGCACAGTGTGAGTCTGCCCAGTCAGACTTCAGCAGGCTTCTAAACAGGATTACCTATTTTTAGTCAAAAACACAAAAATGCAGGTAGCTTATACAGCCAGGGAAAACATATCCATCTGAACAGTGAATCAGAATGACAGGATGGAGGAAGAGAAGTCTGAGAAATCCAAAATGAGTTATAGCTCTGTTCCATGTAATGGCTCAAACCTGAAGTTTCTAAGTAACAGGAAGTGGGGTTCACAAACCACAGACAATCCACAGTGTGACTTGAATGGTATCTACATTTTATACAGTCATCAGTTATACAGAGCAGTTTATGTGGGATCAAATTAATCAGTGGCAAAATTATTGATTGGCAGCAAGAAACCTGTTAATGTGCAAGTAAAATTCCAAATGATAGCACAGTAAGTGTAATGAAAAGTAGATCTAATGGGAAGGATAAAAGAAATGTACAAGGAATGGTTGGCCTTTCTGAGCAACACTTTGCAGTAAATGTACTGTGAATAATGGAGAGTATGAGTAAAGCAGGAACCTGCAAGCAAAGCACGTTAGGCAGAACATGTAGTCATGCTAGAAAAGGTTATCCAGAAACTCTGGAAATTCAGCAAAACGTCAGAAGTAAAATGCAAAATGTGTGTAAAACGTTCTCTAGGGTAGATGGGACTACTAATATTAGTAAAGAAACTGGCATTTTTATATCTGTGGATATTAATGTTAATGTAGGAAAGTGAGCATTCAGAAGACTGTAGTGTGTCATGTTAAAAATGTGTGTATACAGTATTCTCTCGGGATGAGGGGATTTTTTTTTTTTTTTTTTACGAAAAGAAACTAGCTATTTTGTACACCTTTAGATATTAAAGCTAAAGTAGAAAACTGTGATGTAGAGAGTACCACTATTTCAGCTAGATGTGTAGCTGTAAGATTTTAGCAACCTGAAATGGTGTCCATCTTTCTAAAGGCATAGAAGAATAACCGTTTCAGGGAAGCAAGGTAGACCATTCAGGTTAGGTTAAAGATAATTTAAATATACTAGGGAATTTAAAGCTGGAAACTAGGTATTAAATTTGATTCCTTAATCATGAAACCCATTTTTGGCTAAATGATAGGGACCATTTGAGAGGAAACAGAAAATAAACTAGGTTAACTCCAGAGTTAGAATGATAGCAGAAGGTCAGAAAAAGTGTACCATATCACCAGACTCAAACTAGACTCTGTATTTAGCATAGTGACAGAGATTAGTGAAGCTGGTGAAAAAAATGAAAAATAACTTCTATGCCTGCAGCTCAAATAAATGACATCTAACCTAACTTGCAGAAACAAACAAACAAACAAAAAACGTGTTTGTGTTGAGAAGCAGGGGAATGCTTTCTAAACTGCCTAGCAGGATAAATCTTATTCAAAACCATGGTAAGAGTATTCCAATCAAAAACATTAGCTTGTACCCTCAGATAATACAACTGTGGGGAAAGGCCATATAGAAAGTAGTAAGGAAATGGCCTAATGTGAACATAAAAGGGGGAAATCACAGTTCTGAGCACAGTCCTAGGGCCTGATGGAATGAATGGGAACTGTGATGATAGAGGAAAACAGAGCATCATTGTAAAAGGTGACAGTAACTGCATAGACTGGGGAAAGTAGTAGAAATGTTATAGAAGTTACATGTCTTAACTGCATTTTACCCAGCTCAATCTACTAAAACGTACACTGTCTGTTGCAGTTACACAAACCATTCATTAGGCATGAAACTGATTGTTTCAAGTTGAGGAAGGCTAATTATACCATAGCTTGATAAATAAATTTACATGACACAAATATGTTTAAACAGTGGTGTAAGCAGCGTCTGTATGTATAAATTCTGATATAAATAGCATTTATAAGTAATATAAAAAATAATTTGAAAATGGAACAATTTTATTTTAGTGTAGTAAGTGTTTTGCCAACTGCACCTGCTGATTTAAAACCAGGTACATATTTGCATTTTTAAAAATATCAGAATTCTGTAACAAGTTGCTGGATACAACATAAAAAAGAGGGTTAAGGAAATCCCAATTAGAGAGCACTTGCACTTTACGGAAAGGGACTAGGAGAGAAAAACAAGCATGGCGAAGAAACGCCTAGGAGTGGAAGCTGCAGTTTTTTTTGCCAGAGGAATCTAAAAATAGTAAGGGTGAGACCAAATGAGTCCGCTTCCCAGCAGTATAATACTGAGCCAAAGGTATTTGTTGTATATTTAATTAACTACAAGAGGTTATTTTGTTTAGCAGAACCTACCTGATTTGCACTTCTGTATAATAAATTGTGTTAATTTTTTTATAAAGACTGATTGATTCAGTTGTCTCAATCAAAAGCAAACGCACATGTACGCACTTAAAAATTTCCATTCAAATCTGAACAGATGAATGCATAGAGCACTAAACTGCCATGAGGTATTTTTAAGAAAGTTACAGTGGGATATTTTGTATCTAAAATAAAATATTATGAACCCTGTACAGCAGGAAATGTTATAAGATTTGTTTTTTTCTAGAGGCAAATATGACCTGTGCCTTGCTTGATAAAGAGTTGGTTTTATAATACATAATGGGACCAAAACTTACAATATGTGCATTATTTTCCTGGACCACACAGCCATACACACAAACGTTATTCATAGAAGGCTGACTCTAGCATCTTTCCTAAAAGTTTGCTATGTGTGAGTGTGTGCATGTCAGCATGTATGTGTGTGTTGTTGCAACATATTGTCGTATTGCTGTCTGAGGAGTAAAATGATTTTTCAGTGCACTCGTGTGTGTGTGTGTGTGTGTGTGTGTGTGTGTGTGTGTGTGTATACATATATATATAAATATATATATATATATATATATATACTCTTCCCGTCTGAATCTCTGCTAGCAGTTGCACTTGAGGTCTTAAAGAAAAAAAAGCTGTCAAAACATATTTGGTATATTTTAGGGGATGATTACAACTTTAGCTTGGAAGTTTGCACCTGAAAAATAAAAATATGTATCTGTACTGGACAGATCAAAGCTGTTTACCACGGATCCTTCTTTTAGCGTTTTCTGTCCGCTTTACTATGTATCGCTAGTCATTTTATGCGCCCTCTTATTTTATCAATAAGAGATTATCATAGCTGTATTCAGAGTGTTGATGATTTTCTACTAATACTCAACTGCAAGTTTGTTCAAAAGGTAAAGTATTTCATTGTTCCAATTTATTTCACGTTTTGCTGTTGTATTGGACACGATATCTAATGTGTGCCTCAGTTTACCATTATGTCCTGTGCCACATATAATTATTTAACTCTCAGTATGGTGGTATGCATAGTCACCATTTTTGGTGAGTTCCTACATGCCAATTTTTTGACAATCCTCATTAGCATTAACCCTGGAGATGCTGTCTCCAAAAGCTAACCTTGCCTGTACATACCTGTCCTTGCCAGGTTTATCATTTCTACAGAACACTACAGAGACTCTGGTAGATTAAGGACACATTTTGATTTTAAACAAACCTGTTAGTAAATTCAGTATAATGATTTACAGCAAAAAAAAAAAAAAAAAGCAAATGTATTAGTTTTTTCTTCATGGTTAGACTTGCCATGATCTGTTCAAGCTGTATCCTATCAGAAAAACAGACGTGTTTTCTCTGCTATATCCATAGGCTGTGAAACACTACACAGGCAGAAGCTTTTCACACATTCCTCCATTGTTGATTGCACCTGATCTTTCACACAGTTCACTGGTCTTTATGATAAGGAAAGGCACTTTTTAATGGCATGTGATGCTTGGAGTTGAACTTGTCTTTGCACAGAAGAAATTACTCCTTTCTAGAAATGTTTTCCCCTGGTATGAACACTGTGTACACTGTGTGTGCATTTGGGGGGTGGGGACTGCATGTCTACATTCATTTATTTTAATCTGGAGGATTGCTATGTAAAAAGATCATTTTTGTTGAAATAGAAATTTCACTATTTGCAAATTGGTTTATAAAATGGTGAAAGATTGGTGGTTTTGTGGATCATTACTCTAGAAGGGAATATGGTTTGTTATCGTTAAATGTCTAAGTAAAACTTGATTGATTTTATTTATTCTACCAAATAAGCTTGAGTTTGATGACCTACTTATCTATTAAAATATGCTCAGATGGTACAACCTTGTGTAAGTTCTGTAGCTGTTAGTTTGTGGATACAGCTTATTGACACAGTGCCTGCACTTACGTCCAGTTAGTTCTTGTCGTAATTTGAAACATTCCAATAGTGATACGTTCATAGGTTGGTACTAGTCTATTGGCCCTAGGGCCTATACAAGCCTAGCCATAACAATTCCCTGGCTATTTCTTCCCACACTATTTACTTCCCTGGACCCCTGTCTAGCAGGGTGACTGACGTGATCCCTGGGGTGAATTTCCTTTCTCCCATCCAATCATCAAGGTTCCTTTTGAAGAAGGCCAAAGAGGCGCTCTGCTTGACATGTATGGGCAGTCTGTTCCAGAGTCTGGGGAGTCTCTGGGTCAGGAACCTATCCCTGTGGCATGTTTTGTTTATTGTGATGACAAGATTTAGATCCCTGGAGTGTTTGGCTCTGAGGCATTGGGATTTCTTTAAGTGTAGCATGTCCAACAGCTCTGGGTTTGACATGGCCTTGTATGTTAAGCAGAGATTGCCTCTGAGTAGATGATATGCGACAGAATATAGCTGGAGTTTTTAAGGTGGTCAGCATAGGGCATCTGCTTTAGGCCTGTGATTCTTTTAGTGAGGTATTTCTGCAGCCTTTCCAGTTGTTGCAGATGTCTTGAGAGGTACATACCAAATGGGGCGTTGTATTCTATAATGGGTCTAATGAGGGATGAGTACAGTGGGACATTGACCTCCTTTTTTCTGGATGAAAATCCCTTAGTAATGAGGTGTGTCACTTAGAAGGATTTCCTGACTGTTGTGGCAATGTGGTTATTGAAGGTGAGACCACTGTCCACCTGTGTCCCTAATTCTCATCACATTTTTGGTGTTTAGTGTACTGCCACCTATGTGATAATTCATGGGTACATGTTTTTTTCCATAGGGGATAACTATACATTTCTTGGCATTGAGCTTGAGCCCATGGCTCTGGCACCAAGCATCTGTTTCTGTAAGGCCCTTTTGTAGAGTATCCACATCATTTGGGGATTCAATAATGGCTCCCAGTTTGCAGTCATCTGCGAACTTTGTTAGCCAGAGTCCATTAGTGTTGGCCTGTACGTCAGAGAAGTAGATGCAAAACAAGAGAGGTCCCAGGACTGAACCCTGAGGTACTCCACTTGTTACTTGTCTGGAGCTGGATTTGGAGTCAGCTACTTTTACAGTGTGGGTTCTGTCAGTAAGCCAGTTGGCAACCCATTGAGTGACGTATGGATTAATGCCCAGCTTAGTAAGGTTATCTATGATTCCAGAGTGGGGGATGGTATCAAAGGCCTTGGCGAGGTCCAGATAGGCTGTGTGGACTGCCTTACTCTTGTCCACGGCAGAACATGACTATTGTGCATTAATACTAGGGGTGCCATTCATCTTAGAGGATTCGGCTTGACTGTTGGTTTTATCCCCTTTAATGTTATGTGGTGCCTGAGGGTTGATACTTAATTATTCAAAATATGCAAAGAAAGAAATGCCATAATGCTATCCACACTTTGAAAGCCCCTCTCTCCTTTCAAACTTTATGCTTTCTATGTCGATTTGGATGGACTATAACTACTGCAGGTAGCCCTTGTGCTACAGTGTGACAATGTACTTGCTCTTGTTTGTGTCTTTCCTCCATTATACAGAGGCACTGAGACATGTTTGTTGTAGGTATGTCTATAATAACTAGAGCTAATTGCAGTGATCTCATTAAGGGAATGAGTACAGAACCATCAGATCATAAGAGATTACTATGCTATCGATCCATAGGTCATTTTAAGCCTAGCCATTTCAACCCAATGTAATACCATAGATGTACTAGCCAATATCCAAGATTGCATTTAGTGATGAATGCCCATGTCCAGGAGGGTTGTCCCTGGTAAGAATTTATGGTGCCCCATCCACTCGTCCAGGTTCCTATTAAACAGTGTCATAGAGGTGCTGTGTTTCACATGAATTGGTAGCCTGTTCCAAAGACATGGCAGTCACTGTGAGGTGATAAATCTGTCCTTCCAGCGTGTTCTATTTGTTACAGGCCATATTTAATACCCTGGAATGGGTAGCCCTAGACCCATTTGATTTACAGATATGCAGTAAGTTCATTAGGTTTAGGTATTGGGTTGCTGTGTAGGCCAGGCTTAAGTCTCCCCTAAGAAGTCTATATGATATGGAGTATAGTGAGAAGGACTTTAGTTGGTCTGTGTAAGGCATATTCTGGAGGCCCTTGATCATATTTGTTAGAAATATCTGATGTCTCTCTAATTGCCGCAGGTGTTTAGTATGGTACATACCGAATAGGGCAGAATACTCAATTATAGGCTGGATAAGTGCTGAGTATAGGGTTATAACTTCTTTTCCTTTCAAGGTGCTGCCTTTACTAAGCAAGTGAGCTAAGTGGAAATCTTTCCTTACAATGGTAGACACGTGGAGGTCGAAGTTAAGGTCGCTGTCAACCTGTGATCCCAGGTCCCTTACCACTTCATGGGAATTTAGGGTATTGTTGTTGATCTGATAGTGTGAAGGAGTATTGTTTGTGCCACAAGGAATGATGATGCATTTCTTTGAGACTGTGACTAATGCACCAGTTGTTGGTCTGTGTGAGACCCTCCTGGAGTATACTGACATCATTTGGGGATTCCGTGATTGCACCTAGTTTGCAGTCTGCAAACTTGGTCAGCCACAACCCTTTGGTTTTTACATGAACCTCTGAGAAGTATATACCAAACAGTAGGGGGCCCAGCACTGACCCCTGTGGCACCTTGTTGATAGGTCAGCTGGTTGATGTGGAGTCATCCACTTTGATAGTGTGTGTCCGGTTTGTGAGCAAGTTGTCAACCCATCTTACAACAAAGGGGTTTACATACAGTAAGGACAATTCCCCCTTTTATATTCCACCAGTTTCAAGCAAGTGTCTTAAGTCATTTTAGCCATGCTGCCTCTAACACCATATCCTTTAGACATGCCACTTTTGGTACTATGTCACTTATCCTTCTGTAACACAGATAAGCAGGCAGGGTATTTTGTTTAGATGCTTTAATACATAGAAACTGTTCTCTGGCTCTCACTTCAGCCAAGAGAGAGTTTTGAACTTCAGGCTCTCATGACAATTCCGCCTTTCCTTGTTTTCCACATGGACAGGGTGTCTTTTGATACTAATCCTGCCTTCTTTTCTGCCCAAGGTGGTTAATGAGCTTTCCCTTAATCATCTCATCTTCTGTCTTTTTTCCCCCTACTCAGTCTGCCAATGAGAATGTTCTTTACCCATTGGATTTGCATAGATAGACCAGATATTATTTGGACAAATCTAAAGTTATTCACAAATTCGAACATCTTTTTGTTTCCTTTCAGCCCAGGTCTTTGGGTTTGACTATTCCTAAGCAAACCATCTCTTTCTGGATTTCCACATTAGTAAAGGCTTATTCTACCGAGGTTGCTGTTGTCTCTGGTTCCCTTTTTTCCAGGGGACAGATACCATTTCATCCTTGAGGCTGCTACTTGCTCCTCTGTTGATGTTTTGACCAAGAATTGCAAGTTGGATGTTTCCACTGCCAGAGCTAGCTTTGCCAGGGCTGTCCTTCATGGGTATCTGGAGGGCTCCTTGGTGTCATCCTCCTCCCAGGATTCCTCTTGAAACTTTGTGCTCTCCCCTTAGGTTATAAATACTGCAACAGTGATATGGAAGGACATAATACAGTTGAGTAAAATGTTACCATAACAGTAGATGTCCTTCTGTTCATTGTTGCAGCATTCGCTCCCTCCCTCCTGTCCCCTCTGCTCTAACCTCATTATTTCTTTCCCTCTTGGATGAGTGTCTCTTCTCCTTTTGGATGCACATGTTTTTCCTTGTTCTTAAGAATATTCTGTTCCTACTGGGGCTTTTCTATTTCTGAGTGTGTGCATCTGTACATCACCTTTATTCTTTATTGCTTGTGTGATTTATTATGCCCACAAATACTAAAGGCTTTTGTATACTGACCCAGGCTATCCTTGGCAAGGCATCCCTTATGTTATTAGTAATGCAACAGTGATGAGGACATCTACTATTATGGTAAGATTTTACACATTTGTACTTTCTATAACAATATAACACTATGAAGGAAAAAAAACTGTGCTGAAATGTAAGTTACAGAGATTTAACTTCATTTTATAGGGTCATACACAAAACACTAATCAATGCATTGAAAGAACTAACTATTGATATATTCTTGATAAGCTGGATAGCTGCATATTTTTTAAATAAGACATGGCAAGTATACAGCAATTGGACAGGTGAAATTTGAGACTATAGCCAGGGTGTTCCACATGTCTCTGTCTTAGGTCGATACTTGTTTAGATTGTATCTTTCAGATATGTCTTTTTCATCTGAGGTCTTCTACACTGTATCAGAAGACTTAAAATTAGGTAAATTGATTTTATGTCTGCAAAAGAACTGGATTAAACTGACCCTTTGGGCATAGGGCAATAATATGCTAATAAATACATCAAAAACTCAGCATATGAGATTTGGGAGAGACAAACTGAAAGGTGAATATTTAATGAAGCACACAGTGAAACGGATTCTTTTAAGGATCTAGGTATATGGGTAGATCCAGCTCTGAGTTTTTCTAATCATATCAACCACTTAGTTAATGATGGTTATAGAGCTAGTTGTATAAAATGATTTATAAAGTCTAGAAAATCAGAAATGATAGTCATTGTTTGTTAGTCACACTATACAGTATGGAATAACAATATGGAAACCTTATAAGAAAACAAGTACAACTAAACTGGAAATGGTACAGAAGCACTATACCAAGGGCATCCATGGATATGAAAATTTAAGTTATTTTGTAAGACTAAAATATTTGAACTTGTACAGCATCTTTCACAAATATTTAAGAATAGACCTTATTCAGATATACAGGTCATTTAGAGATGACTGCCTCTGGGAATGTTTGGGGTCATCAAAGAGTAGTAGAGAATCATCGGACAACTTATATAGAAGTTTCTATATGAGAAGTGTACTAATTGGCTCTCTGACAGAGCAGCTGATGCATGGAACGGACTACCAAATTATATTAAAGGAAGCACAAGTTTAGATATTTTTAAGAAAAGCCTGGGCACTTATTAAGAGAACAACTGTTTTGGTATATTGGCAGGCTAGAAGGACTTTAATGCCCGTACTTGAAATATTTGTGCGTATATATATGTTAGAAAACATTTTTTAAATGATAGGGCCAGATTCCAAAAGCGTTGCTCTCAGTGTAAGTCTGTCCTGCTTCCGAAAGACTTGCTGGCCGGACTTGCATTGAAGTAAGTCATTTACTTTGATCTATAAACAGGCTTACATGGGGGCCAAATTCCAAAACTACTACATTCAGCTTGATCTTGGTGTAAGTGGTCATCTGCACTAAGAGCGAGTCTTTTGAAATCGGAGCCATTGAGTTTTTTCATGAGGGAAAGCTCCTTCTTTCCCTCATTTTCTTATCTCAAGTCTCTTATTTATTCGTTATTCACTTACCCCACCCAAGTACAGCCATCAGACTATCCTAAAGGAATGCCTGTGAGTTGTAGAAAAACAGGGTTAGTATCCACACAAAAAGGAGTTAATCTCATATCTTGTAACAGTAGCTAGGGCAGGCATCTACTTTTTGTCAGTATAAGGGAATGGGTGGATTTAAAGTAATCTAACAGTGTAATATCAACAAAAATAACAGCAAAAGTATCTAACCAAAATATTAACAGTTGAAGTTGGATCAGGGAAGAGTTTATGCCCCTTCCTCACTGTTGTGTGACCTCAGAGATGATGTACATAATTAGCGGGTTGGGTGTTTTTAGATGTCAATATTTCGTTTTGATATTTTTTACTATTGATATTATGCTGTTTAGATTATGTTAATTATATCCAAGGGAGTACTTCAAGGAAAAACACGAACACAAAAAGGTAATCCAACCAAAGGTGGATTCAAGCTATAAACAAGATAGCTAATATGCATTATGGATATCAGATAAACAAGTCTTTGCATATGTAGTAATTGATGCACATGTGCTATTTGCACTAAATATGTGGTTTCCTTTCCCATATTGAAGAAACCTGGAGCTCAAATACAACTGTCCTGAAAACAGAATTTGCAAAGTATTAATGTTTTTCATAAACATAATCATCAACATTGTTATGAAGCATGTTTTATGAGGAGTATAAACAGCTGCACAGTAAACTGAGGTCACCAAGTGACAGAAAAAAAATCTGCCATTGTCCATAGCACACTGTTAAAATATGTCTGAGCAGGTTTGTGCAGAGTCATTCAGCACTCTGAAACATGGATGATTATAGCCACCAGAAACTTGTTAGATGAATATGCTATCCAATATGAACATTCAGTAGAGTGTGAAGTAACATTGCCAGTGCTGGTCAGTATACAGAAGTCAGATTGTGGTAGTTAAGAAAGGCGAAACGGTCTTTTAGGTAACTATACTATGGAATCTGGCATTCAGAACTTGAGCAGATACAGATGAGAATTCTGCACACTGTGTGTAGTATGCACCATTCAGGATTGTAATTCAGACATGAAGACGTCCTAAATGGCACAGTAAAAAGAAATTAAACTGACAGCGAATGATCATGCTTGTGTTTTCCATACTTTTCAGTGCCTGGTTCATTATCCCTCGGTGTATTGTATGTCAGACCAGCACAGCAAGGAAATGGGTATGTAGTAAAGCATACATCACTACAAAGGATTTCCTAGCTGCTGTGTGGTTTACTGTCATTCCTGAGAGTGATTTACTCATTAGGCATGGCAGTAGAGATAGAATTATCATCGTATGTTTTCTCCTTTTAATTTCCCCAAATGTTTTGAATTTATTATACTATAACAGGAAATTTAGTATTGCTTCAGTCTTTGATATTTGCCAAGAGTGTTCCTTCCAGCACCTGTAAAGTACCCAAAATTTCCTTCAACTGCAATTCAAATGGAGTTGTGTATGTACTGGAAGTGTACTTAAATATGCTTAAATTCTTTAATAGCCTTGTTTATACTACTAATGGAACTATCTGGGTGTCTTTATCACATGTTGCTCTAATTTCTGCTTGCAGATCCTGGCATTTTATTTATTTATTTATTTTTTATAGTATGTAAGATACTATAATCATATAATCACTGGATGTAACTACTTTAATAAGTCATGCTATTTTTGTCCTTTTTTTTTTTCTTGGACTACTATATATACTTTAATTGCCAGGACTGGATGATCACTTGTTCAAAACTACATTTTTAGTAACGCTTTCCAGTTTATGTTTCCAATGCTTCTCAATGCTTGTCTGTTAGTGTTTGCACCATCCCTAATGCAACATAATTGTGTCTTCCAGTATATAGACCCTCAGCCATGAGTACATCTCACCCAGTAACAAGATGTGCAGCTGTTTCCAGTTCTGCATTACAGAACCTATATTTGTATGTTTTCTCCACTTTTTCTATAGACATTGTAAATTAATCTTTATGTAACCTGCTATCTTGCACTACCGTAATTAGTTTTTTATCATTTGATTTAAAGTTACCTCTCCTTAAACATTCTTGTTTCAAATCTTGATCATCGTGGTTGTTCCAGGAATTCTCTATACTTGCCACTGTAACTATTTGTCTTTCATGTTTATTTTTCCCCCTGGTTTATTTCTTTTTTTTGGGAGGATTCAGTTGCTCTCTGTCTAGTTTGATTTCCATTCTCACTCCTTTACAAAATGCTTCTGCTAAACTAAACAATGCTGCCATTTTATACTTCTTTTCTATATGTGTTATAAGTTTAGCAAGTTTGGATCTGATCATAAGAACAAATACATGCATAGGTTCCATGTCTGCAGACTTGTCTGTATAGTCAGATTTGAGGGGGCTCACACCTCCTTTAGAATAGATATATAGTATTGGCATGCACTATTTTTTATACTTTTGATAAACATGAAGCATTTTTCTTGTTTTTATGTCCAACTGAGTCAGTGCTGTTTGGGATTAGTCAATAATATGAAAGCTGTAGGATGACTAGGAATGGATTTATAGCTTTAAGTTTATTTCTAGACGCAGGGTAGTTTTTAATAGCTTTAGTGTTCTGAAACGGTCCTTACTAAGCTGTCATTTTTTCAGGTTAAGGCAAAGCCTATCAGAACTAGAGAACAATACTGTCACAAGATGCTCCATTCATAAAATCCCATGCAAACTAAAGCTAAGCAACACAGACACAGGCGCACACACAAAGTGGAGTCATGGATTTTGAGGAGGTGAGGTTTGTGTGATTCATGATATCTATTTGTGCTGCAGATTTAGGAGGGCCTGGCTTCATGGTGCATGTTTTATCACTCTGCAGGAAAGTCATTCTGTAAGCCAGAAGTAAGAGAGATGGTAGTACTCCACACCCGCCATGCATTCCATATAAATAAAAATACACACAGATAACCATACAATATGCATTAATAATGGTGACCAGATGAAACAGTGAGACTAGAAGTTAAACTTGCAATAAAAGGCAAGCCGAAAGTTTTAAATATGAAAAGTAGCATTCCTTTCATTCATTTTAAAAGAATGCTTTTTGTCCCGGTCGCCTTCAATAACACACATCACACCAAATGACATTTGACGACCTTTATTAAATTTCCATAATATAGCTTTGATCACCAACTTTATTACAACTATTCATGATATAATTGATTCTAAATACAGTATAACATCCTTGTGATGTTAAACAGGGCAGTGTACCTACTCACCCTGCCCCAGTAAGCAGTGTCCATACCTCTACTCACTTACTTTACTTATGAAGCAGTGTCCTCACCCTGCCTAACAAGCATGGTCAATACCTCTGCTCACTTACTTTATTTATGAAGCAGCGTCCCAACTCACCTCATACACCATCCATTGAATTACCTTCCACCAAGTAAGCGCCATCCTTACCTCAGCTTGTTATCTATTCAGCAAACTTCCTCCAACTACTCCTCATTTCCTTTACCCAGATCCTTGAAATGAACATCCAGACATCAGAGGGGGAACAGAAGGGGGCAAGCCTATCCCTCTTGTCTGCCAACCAGCCTGACCAGGCTGTTCCCCCTCCATTCTACCCCAGAATTGTTCAACCCACTACTTCCCATAAAGGGAAGGGTTAAGCAAACATCATTTGGTGTACCCATCATCTGTAAAGCACCTTAGAATCCTGTCATAAACCTGCCTTACCATACCATCACTGACACAAACCCTAATGAAACTACCTAAAGTAGAATTACCGTGACCACACTGTACCACCAGAACATCCATGAAGAGAATACATACCCTTATCCCACTTCCTCCAAAGCTAAAAACATGAATAGATTGACTACCTGTAACCACAACAAAACCACAAGCTGTGACCCCTTAAAACCAAATGACACCCAAACCCCACCAGAACTACCATGAAGAGAATACATACCCTTTTATCCCATGTCCTTCAAAGCTGAAATCATGACACAACCTGAACACATTGACAACCTGTAACCACAGCAAAACCTCAAACTGTAACCTCTTGAACCCAAATTGACACCCAGATCAAACTAGTATCAAGTCTCACACATCTTAATCCCTGTTTGTCCCTGGCCTCTCCCCTCGAAAGCTCTCTTTCTTCATATTACCTATCCAGCAGAAAGTAATTAAGACCTGTTTTACAACTGCCTTATCCTGCAACCAAGCTTCCTTTAAACCTTCTAATGCCCCCTTAACAATGCCCATCTTCTACAACTACCCCAACACAGCCATCTACCTATCACGCTTCATAAAACCCTATCTACAAAATACAGCCAACCCCAAGTGAAATGTCCCTTGTGCTATTCTGTAAACCTTAAACTGGTATGTAACCTTAACACTAACTGCTCAAGAAACAATTTCGTCCCCCCCAAGGATATCACCCACAAGGAACAAACTCCAGCATCCTGTACAACCCCTCATTGCCCCCCATACACTTTAAACAACTGGTTTAGTGAATACAACCACCCAAGTCTCCCAGAAAGCAAGGATTGAACTTCAATGACTTGAAAAGCCATATGGCTGTAGCCGAATAAGTTTCCATGCTCATGTATATTGTGACTCTGCACATCCCATGATATCCCCACACTCCCCATAAACCATCCCCAAGTTTTCCCTTTGGCCCCCCCTGCCTACCTCTTCCTTGCTTGCACCCTATACCAGTGCAATAATCCACTCCCACTAATCAAACACAGAGCTCTAACATGCCTTACTAAGGTGATTTCTCAGACCTTCCTTATACCCCAGTCCAGTGGCAACATCTGTCCTATAAAAACCTTACCTTTCAAATCCCCTTTCAAGTCTTCACAAGCCTTCTACTCTTCCAAGATCCACATTTCAACAATTTCCATCAGTGACTGTTACCAACTTTTGCTCCCCCATGTGTAACCTGCTCACTCGCCATTGCTTCCATCATCTGCAGATTCAATGTGTATCGCCACAACTGGTACTCCTCACACTATCATCTAGAAAGAAAAGGAGAAAAGTAAGCCCTCTAATATGTAAAGAGAAAGCTCCACCTTATACCCTCCTATTCCAAATTACCCCCACAATGTTCCAAGACCCCATCTGCAAGAAAGAAAAAAGACATGTAAATCATCCACTACATAACACATCCCAAGACTTCTTCAAGGACAACCTATCCTGCCAACCCTGGAAGGAATGTACCACCGCCACTCACATCTATAACAAAGAAGCCATAACTGAAGCTATGCTTCCAATGACCCTATCAAATACCCAAGATAATTAACTACCAGTCGAGTATGTTAAAACTAAACCCCACACATGAAGGGACCTGTCAATATCCACAACCAGGGTAACCTTGTGATTCCAGACAATCTTCATTAGCGCCATGTATAAACCAAACAAACTTATATTGTAAAACCATCTGCCTAACCCTTAACCTTCCATCTCCAAACGAGGCACACTAACCAACATAATGTGAAACAAATGGACACAATGCAGAAAACCTAATAATAGCTGAGTAGCAGCTTACAAAATACAATAAGATATTATTTAAAATACTCCTCTTACAAAACTTGAAAGGTTGATAGAACAGGTTGTGGCAGCATGGATATTTAGAATGAATAACCCTATATCACTTGAAAATACAACATACAATCTGCATAGAAACAAAGGAACATTTTGAAAGCACCATGAATGTGATGGATTTTTGGCTGCAGGGAAACAGCAAAGGTCATGCATGATTACTGATTGATAGGGGTAATGGGAGAGGGTCAACTGAGAAAAGTGCTAAGATAAAATTGAATAATTGTAAACTTGGTTTGCTGTAGAGGTATATGAAGACCCAACATCACATTGGTACAGGCCATACTATAACCATGAGACTTACCTCTCTTTGGAATAAAGTGCTCTAAGGTACAGGCCATACTATAACCATGAGACTTACCTCTCTTTGGAATAAAGTGCTCTAAGGTACAGGCCATACTATAACCATGAGTCTTACCTCTCTTTGGAATAAAGTGCTCTAAGGCACAGGCCATACAATAACCATGAGTCTTACCTCTCTTTGGAATAAAGTGCTCTAAGGTACAGGCCATACTATAACCATGAGACTTACCTCTCTTTGGAATAAAGTGCTCTAAATTATTAGAAGCAGAAGGAGAGTAATAGCAATTTGTTTTTACCCCAGATAAGACAGACATATGTGTTGTAATCTGAAAACATTTTGTTCCTAGAAATGAACTAGGGTGCAAGGCAGATCATGCTTTCTGGAACACTCATATTTAGAAATGCCTATGTTCATACACATTTGCTTTTAAACAATTTATTGATAGGTATTGTTTTATTCCGTGTTCAGTTATAAAACTGAATGATATGATACCAGTTGTCATCAGATCATCATGGACACCAAATCCTGAAATACATTCCTTCATTATTCAAGGCAAAACCATTTTGTATAAATTTGTAACATTAAGGCTGATATGGCAACAATTCAGCTGGGGCTTCAGGGAAGGAAATATGGAATCATGCTGAATTGCATTACTATTTCTGACAGGCAAAGTATGACAACTAATTTATAATACCTGAGAAAGAGAAAAAGTTGCTACATGAAGCAATACACATCATATAATAGGTGCATTTTATTTCAGAAAGATTAACTGATGCATAAAATAGATGTCCTAACACTTCAAGTAAGGAAATCATTCAGATGTTAACATTTGTGTGAAATAGACATTGTGTAGTGTTTTATTTGTTCTCACTTTGCAGTGACCTCAGCCTTACAGAATATTTGCTGAAAGCAATTTGCCACACATGACTTAGTCCTGTTTGTGGCCAGTTCATCAGAGGGGCCAAGTTGCTCCCCTTGCCATTGAACTATATACTGCATTTTATTTTTGCGATGCCACAAGCAACTTCCGAATTATATACTGCATATATATATTGTTTTTTTTTTTTTGAGATGCCACAAGCACTTCCGAAGGGTATTATGAAGTGTAACTCAAATGTACCTCACTATCCTTCAACATCCATCCCCAACGATTTCACCAAGAGTGTTTTGGAGGTGAAAAGAGAGTCAGATAGAGTGGTGTTTATGAATTTGGAAATTGATGGTATGATGATGAATGTTGTTAGTGCATATGCTCCGCAAGCTGGGTGTGCGATGGATGAGAAAAAAAATTTTGGAGTGAGTTGGATGAAGTGGTGATGACTGTACCCAAGGGTGAGAGAGTGGTGATTGGAGCAGATTTCAATGGGCATGTTGGTGAAGGGAACAGAGGGAATGAGGAAGTGATAGGCAGGTATGGTGTTAAACAAAGGAATGCAGAAGGTCAGATGGTAGTGGATTTTGCAAAAAGGATGGACATGGCTGTGGTGAATACATATTTTAACAAGAAGGAGGAGCATAGGGTGACATACAAGAGTGGAGGGAGTTGCACACAGGTGGATTATATCCTATGCAGGAGGGCCAGTTTTAAGGAGATTGAAGACTGTAAAGTGGTGACGGGGGAAAGTGTAGTTAGGCAGCATAGAATGGAGGTCTGAAGAATGACGTTGGTGATCAAGAAGAGGAGGGTAGTGTGAGGGAAGCACCAAGGATCAAATGGTGGAAATTGAAAAATAGTGATTGTGAGGTGGAGTTCAGAGAAGAGTTAAGATGGGCACTGGGTGGCTGTGAAGAGTTATCGAACAGCAGGGTAACTACAGCAGAGCTAGTAAGGGAGACGGCTAGAAAGGTGCTTGGTGTGACATCTGGACAGAGGAAGGAGGACAAGGAGACCTGGTGGAGGAATGAGGAAGTATAGGAGAGTATACAGAGAAAAAGGTTGGCAAAGAAGAAGTGGAATTGTCAGAGAGATGAAGAAAGTGGACAGGAGTATAAGGAGATGAGGTGCATGGCAAAGAGAGATGTGGCAAAGGCTAAGGATAAGATGTATAGAGTGTTGTAAGAAAGGTTGGACACTAAGGAGGGAGAAAAGGACCTGTACCAATTGGCTAGACAGACAGACCAAGCTAGGAAAGATGTGCAGCAGGTAAATGTGATAAAGGATAATGAGGGAAACATGTGAGGAGAGTGTGTTGAACAGATGGAAAAGAGTACTTTGAGGGGCTGATGAATGAAGAGAATGAGAGGGAGAGAAGGTTGGATGATGTGGGGATAGTGAATCAGTAAGTGCAACAGATTAGCAAGGAGGAAGTAAGGATAGCAATGAAGAGGATGAAGAATGGAAAGGTTGTTGGTACAGATGACATACCTGTCAAAGCTTGGAGATGTTTAGGAGAAATGGCAGTGGAATTTTTAACCAGATTGTTTAATGAAATCTTGGAAAGTGACAAGATGTCTAAGGGGTGGAGAAAAAGTGTTTTGGTACCAAATATTAAGAATAAGGGTGATGTGCAGAGCTGTAGTAACTACAGAGGGATAAAACTGATCAGTCACAGCATAAAATTATGAGAAAAAGTAGTAGAAGCTAGGTCAGGAAGCGAGGTGATGATTAGTGATCAGCAGTATCGTTACATGCCAGGAAAGAGCACTACAGATGCAATGTTTGCTCTGAGAGTGTTGGTGGAAAAGTACAGAGAAGGTCAGAAGGAGCTGCATTGTGTCTTTTTGGACTCAGAGAAAGTATATGACAGGGTGCCTAGAGAGGAGTTGTGATATTGTATGAGGATGTATGTAAGAGTGGTACAGGATATGTACAATGGTAGTGCGACAGCGGTGAGATCTGCAGTGGGAGTAACATGCATTTAAGGTAAAGGTGGGATTACATCAAAGTTCAGCTCTGAACCCTTTCTTATTTGCAGTGGTGATGGACAGGTTGACAGACGAGATCAGACAGTAGTCCCCATGGACTATGATGGTTGCAGATGACATTGTGATATGTAGTGAGAGTAGTGAGAGTAGGGAACAGGTTGAGGACACCGTGGAGAGGTGGAGATATGCTCTAGAGAGGAGAGGAATGAAGGTCAGCAGGACTAAGACAGAATATATGTGTGTAAATGAGAGGGGAGGATAGAGGAATGGGTAGGATGCAGGGAGTAGAGGTGGCGAAGGTGGATGAGTTTAAATACTTGGGATCAACAGTTCAGAGTAATGGTGAGTGTGAAAGAGAGGTGAAGAAGAGAGTACAGGCAGGGTGGAGTGGGTGGAGAAGAGTGTCAGGAGTAATTTGTGATAGACATGTACCAGTAAGAGTGAAAGGGAAGGTCTACAAGAGGGTAGTGAGGCCAGCTATGTTATATGGGTTGGAGACAGTGGCATTGACAAAAAGGCAGGAGTCAGAGCTGGATGTGGCAGAGTTAAAGATGTTAAGATTTGCACTGGGTGTGATGAGGGTGGACAGGATTAGGAAATAAGTATATTAGAGGGTCATCCCAGGATGGACAGTTTGGAGACAAAGCCAGAGAGGCGAGATTGCGTTGGTTTGGATATGTGCTGAGGAGGGATGCTGGGTATATTGGGAAAAAGATGCTAAGGATGAAGCTGCCAGGTAACAGGAAAAGAGGAAGGTCTAAGATAAGGTTTATGGATGTGGTGAGAGAGGACATGCAGGTGGTTCTTGTGACAGAGCAAGATGCAGCAGACAGGAAAAAATGGAAACAGATGATCCGCTGTGGCGACCCCTAATGGGAGCAGCCAAAAGAAAAAGAAGATTATGTAACATTTATTCAAAAAGTGTGCTATTTATTTATACTTGGCTGTACCATGTACTACTATGGATTTAGAACGTTCCTGTACTATGTATTTGTGTTTTCTGGTGCTTTTCTCCCCAGGACTCCATTGAAAACAGGCTCCTTGTAGCCCAATGGACTATCCTGGAAAACAAACTGCAAATAAATAAATAAAATCCTTAACAAAAATAAAAGGTGCGTTGTTAAGTGAGTTTTAGTGGTTTATTGTGTTAGTTTGCTTATGTATTTATGGATGTATTTGTTATTTTTGCATTATCTTAACTGATAACTGAACCTGCATCTGATTTTGATTTTCTAAATTTTGGAAAGTGGCTATTTGTTATGCAGCAACAAGTCATTTAGTAACACTGTTAGTAAAGCAGATTCCTGATGTTGGCACTTTCTTCCCCGTGTCTTTGTTTCATAGTGGGTAAAAGCCTGACCCTGTTGTGCGACTCCCTCATGTATATTTTTTTCCCTTATGCTGTATATAGGTTGGGGGAGGGTTGACTGCCCATCTGAAGTGTTTTATTTTACTAGTTCCTCCAATTTGACAGGAGAAGAGCCAGAAATTGTGTCCATGTTTTCAGTTCTTTGCCTTTCTTGGAGATTCTTAATGCAGTCACTGTGTTGCTTTAGCTGCTCTCTGTTTGACCAGATCTTCCACACACACATTTTAACTTGACAGTATAAGGGGTGTTCAGAATGGGGTGCAGCGCTGTTTGGATTATGCTATACATTTTTAGAATCCATAAAGTTTACTTTTTGCTAGACACCTGACTTCCAGTTGCCCTCCTTTTCTCATTCATCTTCCAGTCTAGTGGATTGCTGTGAATGCCCACATTAATGCCATTTATATAAAATGGTCCCTCAATGTCATTCCTCTTTTGTGGTTATTGGGAAGGGTATCTGTAATCTTTATTATTTTACAGTACTGTAATTGAACTGCATTCTTCTACATACAATCTATACCATATGTTCCTCTTCAGACAGTGCAATCTCATTGTCATGGTCTCATTTCAACAAGTCAGAAGAGGAAAAAGACTTAAAATAGTTCATACTTGCACAGCTAAAAACCTTCTTTTCTAAAGTGCATTAGTACTGTTGTTTGATACATGTTGAGTATATGTGACTACTGCTGTTTAGTTCTTCTGTTAATCTCTTATTGCTCCTGTTTCTATAAGCCTTTACAGTTTAAAGAGACCAGTATAAACTAACCACATGAACTGTACAAGACGCACACTAGACCTGTATCATTGGCATCCATATTTATCTTTCCTAAACTGCATCGTTGTGCTGCAAATGAAGCGTCTTAGTCTACAAAGTGAATAAATAGCAGAGAATTGTTAACTGTTGAAAGTTGTGAATGCCTAACAGTCCTGGGTTGTAGCTGAAACTAGTTTGTGGACAAACCCAGCTATATGACTAAATATACAAATTAATGAATAAACAAATTAACTGGTAGGACAGCATATAATATCATATATCATAAATCATATCACCATACTCGAGTACTATGCACTTTTGCCAACCCTCCTACCTGTCTAATCCTTATCCTTTACCCAAATTCCATTTCAGAACCAATTCCATATTTTATTTCTATAAACATCTACTGAAACTCTGCAGCAATACACTATATTCACATCCATTATTATTATTATTACTACTACCACTAAAATTCCTAAAAAGGTTGTCGAACATATTTCCAAGCCTGTTGCCCAGATCTGTAATTTGACATTATCCACTTGTTTCTTCCTGAAAATCAGCTTCATTTCTCTCTCTTCATAAAACATCTAATTGCTGTCTACCAGAATATTTTTTATCTGTTTACAGAAACTCACATCAGCAAATGTTCTCATTAATGAACAAGCACCATATATTAAGTAACTCTCAGATTTGATTTATAGACAGGGATACCACATATCATGGCCACAGACCATATCCTCCTAGACAAGGATGAAGTCCTTACCGTGGGTGCTCTTTTTATTAACCTTCTAAGGGCCTTTGACCAAGTAACCTCTTTAACCTTCTCCACAGACGTCACTCTTTGTCCTTGTCTGCTGAAGGCATAAACTGAATAATGGACTTTGTCAAACAGATCCATTCATGTGCTGCTCAGAATACCTCATGCAGCCTCTGTATGCCAGACCCACCCCTGGTGCAGCTCCTACTCTATCCTGGGGCCCATACTGTTCTCCCTTTGTAGAATTATCTGGTAGAGCTCCTACTCTATCCTGGGGCCCATACTGTTCTCCCTTTGTAGAATTATCTGGTAGAGCTCCTACTCTATCCTGAGGCCCATACTGTTCTCCCTTTGTAGAATTATCTGGTAGAGCTCCTACTCTATCCTGGGGCTCATACTGTTCTCCCTTTGTAGAATTATCTGGTAGAGCTCCTACTCTATCCTGGGGCCCATACTTGTCTCCCTTTGTAGAATTATCTGGTAGAGCTCCTACTCTATCCTGGGGCCCATACTGTTCTCCCTTTGTAGAATTATCTGGTAGAGCTCCTACTCTATCCTGGGGCCCATACTGTTCTCCCTTTGTAGAATTATCTGGTAGAGCTCCTACTGTATCCTGGGGCCTATACTTTTCTCCTTTTCTAGAATCATCTCCCCTCTTTTCTCTGACTTAATATTTTTTGTATGCTGATGTCATCCTTGACCTTCTCAGTGGCCCTAATTGTCCCAGACTCCATTACTATATAGAACTGTAGAAAGGTTGATTGCTGTCTGGACAATTAGGTCCTCATCTGGGGATTTCCAGTTGGAGGAGGAGGAGAGAGTCTTCTCAGAACTCAAGAATAACAAGTAGATTCTGGCTACAGTTTTCTCACCGTCATTTAAGTTTAAAGGAGGTATTCAAGCTAAGCGAAGAGCAATGATGCACCTGCATAACAGGTTTCTGTTAAACTGTAAACATCTTTGGTATACCATCTTTGCTGTACTATAGCCATGCTACAGTATATAAAATACAAGCAGTAACTGAATGTCATTTTATTAGCCATGATTCTGATTGCAGCTGCTTAAATGATTAGCATTACAAGTTGCATGGTCTAATCAGTACTGGCTTCTGCTCTACTGTTTGTGCTCCATAATGGCTTGTTTGTCGAAAACCAACCCCTTCTTCTTCCCTTGCTGTAGCTTTGCAAGAAAAGACTGCCTATGTAAAGATTTAGATTATTAAGGGGTTCTGCAGTTTTGCTTTCCAAGTTAATAGGTTCAAAGGTAACAACTAGGCTAGTTGACCTTGTGGTTCATTTTAAGCCTAGCCATTTTCCCTTTCTGTTCTTGAATTAACCTATTCCGTTTGGTTATAGATTGGCTTTAACCATCCAGTTATCAATAATTAGATATTACCCCAATAAGAATAACTGGGATCATACAATAGATCATTTGAAGGTACCCATGCATGGAATAAAGCATTTAGGGCCTGCCTCTGTTCATTAGTGGTACAAGGGGCAGTCCTTGGTTACATTTTATGTTTCCCATCCACAGATCCAAGTTGCACATGAATATGGTCAGGGGCGAACTTTGTTTTATGTAGATGGGGAGTCTGTTCCAGAACAGCATTATAATACCCCACAAACTCCATGATCTTTGGCATCTTCCAAAAACTTGCCTTAATCCTCATTGACTTTGGGTAGAACCCCATCAACAGTGTATCTGTCTGAAAACAACTTCCTGTCACCTTAAACTTCAAATTAAACTATCACTATGTATATTCTACACTTTTTTGCATTCCAACTTTATTTTTCACCATATAATTCCAATGTTTCCTACTACAGTCATTTATTATCCTTATTGTTTCTCTTCCTTTTCTTTCCTAAACATTTTTATGCAACCGCTTACAATCTAAATGTCTGTATAAACCCTATTGTCTGACAAAACATTCATTCTTTAAATTGATGGTAATCCCATTGCTTTATTACCTGCACAAAACTGCAGTTGCATATCTTAAAATCAAATTGCTCTTACGATGATTTCCATAAAATTTCAGTTACTTTTACTGCTGGTCTATGTACAGTTTTAATATCTGTACCTCCATAAGGACCCGCGGTGGTGGTGCTGCGGTAGCGTTGTCGCCTCACAGTAAGACGCTGTCCAGTTCGATTCTCAGCTAGAGCGTCTTCTACGTGGAGGCATGCGTGAATGGGTGTGCCTTCATTGAAGGTTGTGCATCAGGGCTGGTAACTCGGCACATAAAAATCAACTACCAATCATTAGCGGACCGGAGTTCCGCTGTGGCAACCGCTAACCTGGAAAAGCCGAAAGACAAAGAAGACCTCCATAAGGAATTTGCCAACCCTAGGTGTCTCTTTCCTGTGGCCATAATGTCTCACACAGCTGTACTTCATTGTGTCACTTTTCCTTCAGTTTGTCATGCATTTGCACTTTGGTGCATTCATTGTCTTTGCACAACATACAATATTGTTGCAAGTTTTTAACCTTAGCCAGGACCATGCTTGAAAAGGGTACTTAAACCAGTTTGACTTGCCTAATAAACCAATGTAAAAATAAAATAAAATGCCTCATTACTTTGCCTAAATGTCAGCTAACATACAGAGACTCAGATGCACATTTTAAAGAAAAAGAAAATGTATTGTTTAAAATGGACTTTAAACAAATCCTTTTTAAAATCTAGTTAAGTTCTAATACTGATTCCAACCAAAAAATAACATTATCCTAACCTTGCTCTCACTTAGGAATGCAAGTACGTTAAATTACATTATCTCATTTTTACTGTGTTGCATCAGGTTGGAGGGTTGTACTCTGTCAGCGAAGTCAGCCATCCCTCGTATGACATATGGTTTTATGCCTAATGTAAATGTGCCTATAAAATCTCTGTGAGTTATTGTGTCGAACACATTGGCTAGGTAGATGTAGGTTGTGTGCATGGTTTTGCCCTTGCCTATAGCTTTAGTGACTTTTTTTAAATGAGTAATTATGTAACTAGGAGTGCAACATATACAATGTACAGTAATAAGCAAAACATAACAGAGTTTACAGAAAGGGATAAATTAAGTGCATTATACATTAAATAGCAACGCGGTGGTGGTGCTGCAGTAGCGTTGTCCGGTTCAATTCTCAGCTAGAGCGTCTTCTGCGTGAATGGGCGTACCTTCGTTGAAGGTTGTGCATCAGGCCTGGCAAGCCAGTATGTAAAAATCAACTGCCAATCATTAGCGGACCGGAGTTCTGCTGTGGCGACCCCTAACCAGGAAAAGCCAAAAGACACAAACAAATACATTAAATAGCAAAAGCATAGCTAACTCTCATGAGCCAAAAGTTATGACAAATTATAATCAGATTAAGGATAAAAAATGGCATGGTAATTTAAGCTGTAGGTTAAGGATAGCATTGAATACACTCAGGCTTGACCCTGACATTATTATTAGACCTGCAGATAAGGGGGGACCTTTTGTTGTGATGGACAGGGAGAGTTATATTGAGAGCATGGTGAATATGTTGAGTGATTCCCAGTTCTATTGTCCTATTGATTCTAATCGAGTGGAAAAGTGTATTTCTAGACTATTGGCAGATCTTTTATGTAACAGAATGATCAATGAACAACAAGTTAATTTTTTTCAGGTTCAATATCCCCTTATTCCTAGTATCCAAGGCTTACCCAAAGTTCATAAAAATCCTCTTAACCCACCAATGAGACACATTGTTGCTGGACGAGGTTAGGTGACAGAACCCCTGTCATTATATTTGGAACATTGTTTGAGACCTTTGGTGAATGGTTATGATTATATTTTAAGAGATACTAAACAATTCCTTCTGATGTTCTATGAAAGGATGATGGCTCTACCCTCAGACCTACCCTATTGGCTTGTGACTTTAGACATTCAGTCTTTGTTTACCGTCATTCCAAATGATGAAGGTATTGAATGCATACATAGATGCTTAGAAATTAATCCTGATTTTACCCCGTTGTCCATAGATACACTGTGTATGCCATTGGGTGTTGTATTGAAGAATAACATCTTTATCTTCAACCAAGTGACATACATACAGAAAGATGGTGTAGCTATGGGCACTTCGTGTGCCAATAGCTATGCCAATTTAGTCATGGCCGACTGGGAGAGGAGTAAGCTGTTTGAGTTAGATAGTTTTAAGAAGCCTGTAATTTTTTATGTACGCTTTGTGGATGATCTCTTTCTTGTGTGGACAGCTGATGAAAAAGAACTACAGAGTTTTTTTGAAGAGATTAACACATTGACCTCATATTGAAAGTTTACAATGAATGCATCACTGATTTCTGTACCTTTTTTGGATGTGCATATTGAAAGACTGCCCAGTAGATTACTAAATACTGGGGTTTACAGGAAGTCATGCTACAGGAATGCCCTGTTACATAGAAAAATAATGCACCGTAACTTTGTATTTAGAAATGTTGTCAGAGGACAAGCCATGTGAGTTTCACGCCTGAATCCTAGTGAGGAGGCCTTTTATAGTGAGTTATCCAACCTTCAGCATCGATTATTGAACAGGTCTTATAGTCAGAGAGGAATTATTGAAGGCTTTGAAGGAGTAGATATTTTAAGGCAAGATAGGGCATCTCCTTACTTGATGGGTAGAGCCGAGGGAGAGAACGATGGAAGTAGCATACTAGTTGATACACCAAGACGTACTATGGAAGCTAAGGTTTCACTATATTATACACAGGATGTTAATGAGATTAGAAATATATTTTCTAAGCACTGGGCTGTTCTTACACTTGATGCACAACTTCAAGATGCAGTTGGTGACACACCCAGTTTATATATAAGAATCAAATGAATCTTCACAGACTTCTTTGCTACCCTGATAAATTTAGTAACCAGCAATTTCATAATCTACCTTGTTGCACCATGCCCTGCCAAAGATGCAACTTTTATAATGTGGTAGATACTAGTGCATCTTTCACACACCCCACCAGTCAACAACGTTTTAGTTTGTGTCAAGCCTACTTGTGACATGGAGCTTGTTGTTTACTTAGCCCACTGTGCACTTTGTCCAGCATTCTATGTTGGCAAAACTGACAGGAGGCTAAGAGATAGAATTAGGGAACACCAGTACAACATTTGTATTAGATCTAGTAGAAATGCACTGTCTAAACACATTCTTGAGACATATGAACATCATAATTTCAAGTTTCTAGTCATACAGGTTAATATATCCAGTTTGAGAGGGAGTGATGTTAGGAACTACACTGAGCAGTGTGAGATGAAATGGATCATAAGGTTAAGAGCAGATAGGAAACCTGGACTAAATGAGAAGATCCCTTTGAGACCAATACTGAAAGGTAGAAAATTGAAGGCTTAGTGGCTTGGTATTTGTACTTATATTACTTCCTTATACCTACCATTTTGCATCATTTTTTGAGAAAACATTAACATTTTATATGTTTATTAAGGATTTTTATACCTATAATGTTTTTAGGGATATTTATCCTATCCCTTTTTTATTTTTATTTTTAATGTCAAAGATTTTTAGCTATAATGTGGATATATATTTATTTGTTATGTGTTAATTATGGATAATTGCTTCACAGGATATGATGTCATTGCTATATTATTATATATGAAGCGTTTTTTACATGTTGCTGTTTTGGCTTGAAGCCCATGAGGGTGAAAGTGCTTGCCAATTTTTAACAATAAACGCTTTTGGACATACACCTTTTGCCTATTCATAATCTGTTGAAGTGAAGAATGTCTTTGGATCGAATATATTATCCATCAAGGACTTGTTGATGTGGATTTTCTTGCTCTGCCTGTACGTGCTCCTGTGCTTTGTTGGTTTTATGACAAATGAGTTTAACCACAAATTTGAAATATAGTATACAAAAGATAAACATAAGTAACATAAATGATGAAGGTAAAAGCTAAAACAACATGATTAATATGTCAAATACAGCCTGTTAACAGTATATCCAGTGGTGTAAGTTTGTGACATAGTAAAAAAGTTATTGCAAATCCTTCGATCTGTGCAGTTTAGTGTACGGTAGAAGGGAAGGATATTTAAGAGGGGCAGCTGTTGGAGGGGATGGAGGAAATGTTTGAATGTGTAAGAATGATGTGTTAATGGGTATGGGGAAGGTGTGCAGCAGGTGTGATGAAAAGTAAATTGACTGGGGAGAATGGCTAGCAAGAGTATGAAGGGTAAAGAGACAGGGCAGGAGAGAATATTAAATTATTCTGAGCAACTTGATAAATAAAAGAGGGGTTAACATGATTCAATAAGCTGGAATGTAGCTTGAGGGTGTGGAGAAAAAGCAATTATTTAAGTAGGCCTCAGTGACACAGAATTGAAAAGTCCCTCGAGAGCTTTCTTGAAATGAGTATAGACTTTTCTGTGAGATAGTCAGGGATCTGTTGTTTGACAAAACATAATATTCTATGTATTTTTGCCTGCACTGATCCTTTTTCAGATCAAAAGTTAAGCATTTCTGCCCACAGCACCTCTTTGAATGCAAGAAGGTTAGCTTTTTCATTTTCTGAGCAAAATATTGTTTCCATATGCAGCATGAAAGGATGTTCCTAGTCTTCATCTCGGCACAGATTTGAATACTTTCCTAAGTGGGTGTGTGAAGTTGGTTACTTAAATTCATTATAACTATATTCTTCTCATGCTGGGTTAAAATAAAACTGAAATGATTAGTCTTTCTCTTTATTAACTGGTGGTGAATTAGTTTATATTTCTTTCATTGAACAGATATAACTTTGCCAGTGTACTTGAGTGATGGGACCATCTTATGCTTTAGCTATACATCAGTCAGCTGAGGTCACACCTACATGTTCTACTTCTGTATAGTAGAAGTGTTTTGTAATAATCCTACAATATGAAGGAAAATGCACTCTAATGCCATTTTAAAGTGACACGTTAAAGGCTGAATAAAATGAGATTGTATGAACCTTGGGTTACCATTCAAGCATGAACAAAGAATTTCATGATGTGTGTAAATGTTATGGATTAAAAGTAATCAACACATTATTCAAAACTGCAACTATAACAAACTTGTAGAGGTTTGTTTAGTGCTGCTCCTCCAAGATCCAGTGCTGACTCCTGGGTTATGGATGCTGTCAGGTGACTGTAGCAAATCCACTATTTAATTTCATTTGTGTACTTGAGTATGTATATATTTTGAGTAGGTTCTCCTCCATGTTTTGGTTTTCTAGTAATAAAATGCTGTATTGATTGGCTACTCTATTAAATTATCCTCTTTGTTTTTACTGTGGATCTCTTCTTTCTGGTTCATCCATTTGAAAGAACTTGTGACTCTATAGGACAGAGGAGATTAATAAAATTTATTTTGCATATTTTGTTTTTGGCAAAAAAAAAAATTGCAAAAGCATATTCCTGTAAATGGAATTGCATTAGGTTTAAAGAGTTGTGCAAATGAAATGCGATGACGACTAGCAACTAATATTTGCAATTTAGAATGGATATTAAGTAGTTAATGCATCAAAAACTTCATTGTGTATTAACATTAAAGCATACCACGATGCTTACCTCAAGGTTGCTAAACATAGGGGATAATGGTGTACTTACTCCTAAGGGTGAGAGACCTTAGGCTTAGTTTGAGAGAGAAACGAACACTGTTACCACTGCTAAATTTGCCGATGGAAGTAAAACAAACTGCAACAGAAAACTTTCTGCAGACCACCACAGCACAACTAATAAAACTCAAATTTAATAAAGTAATTAAAATAAAAAGCAGGAGTAAAAACAAGTCCGATAAGTGCTTTCGGCTAATATAGCCTTCTTCAGATCATAAGTAAATCCTGCTGCGAATTCCATTTAAAATCCAGTTAACCAATCACAAAAAAGGGGTGGACTGTGGTTACAAATGAGGGTTTCCAAACATAATACTGATTGGAGACATGACAGCCAATTACAAATCTAAAAACTAGCCAACAACCAATATTAAAGCATTCAGTCATGGTATCCTTATAGGACAGGCTTCTGCGTTTGAACCAATTATTTACTTGTTTGTGTACACTTATTCTAACAAGCTAAGGTGCTATTGTAATTGCCACTAAGTAAGGATTTTAAATGGAATTCACAGCAGGATTTACTTATGATCTGAAAAAGGCTATATTAGCCGAAAGCGCTTATCGGATTTGTTTTTACTCCTGCTTTTTATTTTAATTACTTTATTAAATTCAAGCTTTATTAGTTGTGCTGTGGTGGTCTGCCAAAGGTTTTCTCTTGCAGTTAGGCTTAGTTTGAGTTGTGCCGAGGGCTGTTACTCCATTTTCTTTTATACATTTTTTAAAGAAATTCATGTTAGTGTGACACCAGCAAGTTTGTTATACTAGTAGTTGATGCAATATTTCTGATGTTGCTGTATTAACATGAATCCACAGCCTTCATCAGTGAAAAGTCTACATTGACTAACATCACTGCTGTCCGTGCATGAATTCAGTAGTCTCTTCACAGCAATCCCAAACAATACCTGAAGCTGTGGTCAGGATTGTCAAAAGCATGCTAAACAAATGCTTATAATGAATAGCCATTAGTGTTTGAATCGCAGTGTCTGTGATAATGCTAAGTGTGGTTATCTTGTTAATAGCAACTGGAGAAAAGCTGAAGAAATAATCCTGTAATGAACAGCAGTCAGACTAGATGTAAATGTCTCATGCAACAGTTTCTGAACTGATTTGTATTTCCATACGACCACATTTTTGTGACAGACAATTTATCTTAGAAATCTATAGCAATCATACAGTCCAATAAAAATGCATTTGAATTTCCAGCATTTCAGAGCAGAAGGGGTATGGATATGTTCATGCTTCTGTGAATATATGTTATGTACACTGTTTTGCTCTCATCTCATGGCAGGCAAGACAGATTTGCTATAAATTCCAAGAGTAGTTGCTTACCAATGACTTACAGAAATACTTGTCTTTTTCTGAAAATATCTTTCTAAGAATTTTGAAAACATATAATAAAAAAAATCCTAATAAATTACATGCATAAGGAATGAGCAACAGATTAAAGAAAGTGGTTTAAAACCATATAAGGCATGCTGCACTGCCTTAATATTTGCAGAATATTATAAAACAGCATAAAAAGAAATAAAGTATCCCAAAAGACTTATGTCTTCTCCATACAGCTGTTATTATATTTAGATTAAGGATAATAATTTTTGAGTTATTGTATGCTTTGACTTGTTTTTGTTGCTGAATATAATGTCTGTATTTTCCATAGAGATTTTCATTAAGTAAAAAGTTCCTCTTTCAGTACTAAGACTATTTTTCTGAATGTTCTGTCCACATATTCATGCTGGAGAAATAAAAAGGTTTTGATAATAAAACTGCATGCTTCCATTCCGTTTCTGTGATTTTATCAGAACGTGGTAAAGCAACATTTCTGCTACTGGTGCTAAGGTCACTGATGCTAAAATGCTGATTGAGCAAACATGGTGCAGTAAAAAAGGACGTACAGCAATAATTTCCACTATATATATATATATATATATATATATATATATATATATATATATATATATATATATATATCATTGCATTACTGGAAATTCAAAGCTGGACCAAAAATATATTTACAGAAAGTGAAGGGGACAGACTGTATAGAGAAGAAAGGAAGATAAACAAGCAGAGTTGTCAACCAAATGAGTCATTTACCATAGTTAACCTAAAAACGTCATCCCATCAGTTAACTGACTATGCTTTATTATTATTAAAAGCAGATTTAAGAGAACACTATTTTACAGCTACAATACCCTGCCACGAGCATTCTGATGGCAGTAAATGATATTCAGACTTTACCCTCACTGTTGCTTCCTAGTCCCCATAATATTGAAATATTATTACGTTATAATAATACTAAAATGGCCATGTTATCCTTTTGATCAGTGTTTTTTGATCAGAATTTTAGCATATGTTTACCTTCTCATCACAGGTGGAACCTTCTCTGTAACATGTATATCCATGTTTGGGTTACAATTTGCAGAGGCCCTTGTTTAGTGTATTGCTTGCCATCTATATAATGAATAAAACTGGGTGCGATTAGTACTGAAAACAAGGATAGTCTTTGCAAACATGTTTGCTGTCAAATAACTCTTAGCAGCTTTTAAGTGTCTGCACATCTTTAAATCTATAAAAACAATCTGCTAAATTCCGAAGGTTTCTGCTGACAACCAGCAGAAACCAATGTTCTTGATTACCTCTTTAAGTTTTTTTGTTTCATGGCCCTTTGACGACATAAAACCTAAAAGGTAATTTAATAAAATAACCAATAGAATACCTTGGACATGACAGTTCTGATTGACCCATCCATTTCACAGACTTACAGTAAAATGAATTTATGCACCAGCATTACTTCATGCTATGTAATGAAGGGTACTTGAGGGACTTCATACCTAGACCCCCATCTTTTGTCACAAAATCTATAGCCACTTATTTCTGAATGTATGTAGAATGGTTAAATGGAACTAATGCCTTGCACTGTTGGATCCAATATTTTGCTCACACTCCTGGCAAACTACATACTGAGAAGGAAACAGCAATCACATAAATACCATAATCTTATTCAGAAACAAAACTTCTATACGTCCATTTTCTAACATCTTGAATTCTCTGCAGCTTGTGATGACTTGCATTGCTGAAAGTCAGCCAAGTTTATGGTACCTGCTGATATTGCAGTTTAGGATTATTTTACTGTGGCTATGGAAAAGATGACATACAGTACATTCTGGATGACATACAATGAAATAAACTTTATACCACACAAATAACAGGACTATTTTGTCATAGTTTATTCAACATTATGGCAGTCTCGTTTTGAAGTCTAACACCATTATTCCAAGATTGTGTGTGTGTGTGTGTGTGTGTGTGTGTGTGTGTGTGAGTTCCAGATGGCAGAACAGTACTTTTTTGAGACGGATGTTTCACAAATATTTTTCTGTTAAATTTTTGCTTAGAGTCTTCTGCATGAATGTAAGTATTTTCAAAGGGTGTTACTGTGAATTAATGCTGTTGCTCATCTCTGAAGATGCAACAGTCATGAAACTGATTAGATTTGTAGTATGGATATAGTGGGATATGTGGATATATTTGGAGATGGGTGGGCAAAGTTGTTACAGAAAAACATACAGTATTTCAGACAGATTTTGCAGTTGCTTGTTTGAAACTATTTTCAGTCTGTCTGGTTTCAGCTGGATTAAATAGATCCAGGCTTCTTGCATGATGATGAGTGAGCCCAGCATACTGAATAAATCCTGCAGTAAATGTACTTCTATATAGTTAAGTCAGAACTGTTCTAGGCCCATGCTTCACGTCCACGACCTTCAGTTTAGTAACACACTGCTTCAGTATAACCCATCCCAGTATGAATGCCTGTAGTATTCTAAAAAGAGTTAGTGAAATCCATGCCTGGATAGTCTTCCACACCCCTGATGTCATCACCCTAACAGAGACTTGGCTAAAACCCCAAACCTCTGATAAAGACATTCTCCCCGCTGGTTATAATATACTCCGCATAGATCGCCAAAACAAAAAAGGGGTGGCATTGTCATCCTCTACTCCAACCACCTCACCATTACAAATATTATGAAACCTATCCCGTCCTTTTCTCCTGGTAAACTACTTACAGCTAACATTGAAATAAATGACCACACCACTATCACAGTAGCAGCCATTGATATTCCTCCAGGAGACAACATTCCTCTGGTCGAAAATATTCTTTCATACTTTTCTCAACACATCCCCAATGAAACTATCCTCCTTGGGGATGCCACCATTAACTGGTTAACTCTTAGTCATCCAACTCTAATACTCATATTAATTTATATGGCTTTACACAGCTAATCTCCCAACCTACCCATACAAATAACTCTCAGACATCTAGTACGTTTATTGACTGGGTACTTGTATCTAATCCTTCCAAATATCATAACCCTGAAACCCTACCAAACACCCTGAGCGATCAATGCCCTATAAAAGTGCTTAGGTTCACTCCCCACTTCTTAAAGCATCCTTAATTTATCACTTGTCATAAACTATCTGGCTTCCAACCAGAAACCTTTAATGCCCTCCTCTCTAAAGTAAACTGGAAATTGATTACCCAACTCCCACTAGAAGAAGCAGCCCTAGCTTTCAACTCCACCTTCCTTAGCATCTTAAACTCACTTGCTCCCCCTTGCAAAGTCCGAATTAAGTCCACCATATCCCCATAGCTTTCATAAGCCACTCATACCCTTACGATAACTAGAGACAAACTATGGAAAAAATCGTCACAAACTAAGCTCTCTGCAGACTTACAAAAATATAAAGTACTCAAAAGTCTGACAAAAAACACATAAACAAAGATAAAAACAAACCTCCCACAGCCCTAAAATCTAATCCTAAAAAATTCTGGAACTCTATTAACCAAATACTACATCCCGGTAATCTTAGCTCCCCCACTCCATGCCCAGACAAGACATCTGAAGAAACTGCCACTATCTTCAATACCTATTTTATCAAATCAATATCTACGCTACTGAACCCTAACCCAAACTCCTCTACTACTAACATCTCCAACTTTTCTGAACCTACTCCTAATACTGTCTCCTCAGACACCTTCTCCCTCAAACCTGTACCTACTAGCTACATCAAAACTCTACTCTCTAAATTAAAACCATGCTCAGCATCAGCTGACAATATTCCTTCCACTTTTCTTCTACTAGCAGCTGACTCTCTTGCTCTCCCTGTATCTATCCTAATTAATAGCTCTGTCTCTGAATCTAAAGTCCCTTCCATCTGGAAACAATGCTACACTACCTATACACCAAGGAGGTAACTCCTCTGATATCTCCAACTTTAGACCTATCGCTATCCTCTCCCCTCTTGCTAAAGTACTAAAAACTATATTCATAAACAACTACTACTACTTCTCTGAAGTGCAGGCCAACACAGAAGGTATTTGGCTAACAAAGTTTGCAGATGACTGCAAACTAGGAGCCATAATCGAAACTCCTAATGATGTGGACAAACTACAAAAGGGCCTCACTGAGACAGATACCTGGTGTCAAAGCCATGGCCTGAAGCTCAATGCCAAAAAGTGTATTGTCATCCCCTTTGGTAAAAACTCTGTACCCATGAACTACCACATAGCTGGTAGTCTACTTAATATCAAAAATGTGATGAGACCTTGGGACACAGGTGGACAGTAGTCTCTCCTTTGATAATCACATCGCCACAGTGGTCAGGAAATCCTTCACGTGGCTCATCTCATCACAAAAGGATTCTCATCCAGAAAAAGAGGTCATTGTTCCTCTACTCATCACTCATTAGACCCATTATAGAGTACAACGCCCCTTTTGGTATGTACCTCACAAGACATCTACAACAATTGGAAAGACCACAGAAATACCTCACAAAGAGGATTACTGGCCTCAAACAGATGCCCTATGCAGACCGTCTCAGAAAACGACAGCTTTACTCTATCGCATATCGCCTACTCAGGGGCGATCTCTGCCTAACATACAAAGCTATGTCAAACCCAGAGCTGTTGGACATGCTCCACTTAAAGAAATCCCAATCCCTCCGAGCTACACGCTCTAGGGACCTTAACCTTGTCACCACAATAAACAGAACATGCTGGAGGGATAGATTCCTGTCCCAGAGACTTCCCATACTCTGGAACAGACTACCTATCTATGTCAAACAGAGCTCCTCATTAGCACTCTTCAAGAAAAATTTTGATGATTGGATGGGAAATGGGAAATTCACCCCGGGGATCACATCTGTGGCTCTGCTCGACAGGGGCACAGGAAAATAATTTTCTTGGGTGGCGAAAGCCAGGGTATATTTTTTGGCTAGGCTTGTATGGGCCCTAGGGCTGATAGCCTAGTACCTACCTATGAACAAGTTATGCAGTATCTAATACAGGAAAATCTGCTTACCCCCACTCAGCATGACTTCAGACCCAAGCATAGCGCAACTACAGCTCTATTATCCTTCTTCAGCACTGCCTCTATAGCCATGGATGACCATAAACTTATTTCTTGCCTATTCTTGGACCTCTCTTTCAAGAGAAAACTTTCAACACTGTCTCACACTCTCTTCTGCTGAACAAACTGCATAACCTCAACTTCTCTGATACTGTTGCATGGTTCTCCAGTTACCTCACTGATAGATCTCTATCAGTGAGATGGCACTCTCCACTCTCTCCTCCTCTCCCTGTCAAAATGGGTGTACCTCAAGGGTCTATCCTAGGGCCTTTACTTTTTAATATCTTTACTAATCAGCACTGTACCTCCTGTCCTCAGTCATCTTTAGTGCAATACGCGGATGACTTTACAGTTATCACCACAGCCAACTCTCCCTCTAAGCTCTTCTCAGCTACTCAGCCATCTTTTAACTTAGTTGAAACATGGCTCTCCAACAACCAGCTCATCCTTAACCCTAAAAAAACAAAGCTGTTACTCTTCCTACCTAAAATGTTCAACAATATTAAACTCTCCTTCTCCATACAGTCCCTAAATAATACTCCCATTTAGGTAGAATCCAGCACTAAGCTCTTAGGCATAACCATCGACAATCAGCTTTAATTTGACTTGCACATTAATAACTGTATCAAAAATACACATTCAAAACTAAGGCTCCTTTACGTAACAAGAAATTCCTTACCTCTGAAGCCAAGATTACTCTCTCTCTTACCTACCTTCTACCCAGTCTAATGTACAATTCTCAAATTCTCACAAATCTTAACTCGGCACTCCTGACCAAACTCGAATCTGCCTACAACAAGGTAGCTAGATTTGCTGCCCAATGAACCTACAAATCCCATCACTGTCTCTCTCTCTAAAACACCTAAACTGGCTTGAATTACCCCATCAGCTTATTTTCTCTCAGCTCCAGATCATCCATTATACCGTATACCAGCCTTCCTACTGCCTAGCACTATCCCCTCTCATCTCTCATTATTCTCCCACCAGACTTCTCCGAAGCTTTAACCAAGACCTACTACAAATCTACAAACCCAAGTCTAAATTTGGATGAAACATGTACAGTTATCACTCCACTATTGCCTGAAATAGGCTCCCACTAGAAATCAGGACCCTTACAGATCCTAAACAATTTAAGACAGCCACCAAAGAGCACTTTAAAAGTCACTGGTCCTGCCACTGCCCTCTCCCTTCTTAACATCCCCTACTTCCATACCTTAATCTACTTTCTGCCCTTAACTCACTCTTCTCACTAGCTCTCTCTAATCTCCCTTGACTACACTTTCTACTGTCTTCTAAAATCTATTAAGCAAATTGCCTCTGAGAAACATTCTATTGTAATTGTCTTGCCTTCATGCAAATACATCATGATAAAACTGTTTTTTTTTTAATCACTTACCCCAAAAACTATTCTCATCTTAATGACATATTTCTTTTTATACATCTTGAAATAGTTATGCTATACTCCTGATTATTGACAGGGCAGCCACTGTGGTGCAGCGGTTACAGTAGCCGCCTCACAGCAAGAGGTTCTCCATTTCGATTCTCTGCTGGGGTGTCTTCTGTGCGGAGTCTGCATGTCCTCCCTGTGGTCGCGTGGGTTTCCTCCCGGTGCTCTGGTTTCCCCCCACATCCCAAAGACATGCTGTAGGTGGATTGGACACTCTAAATTGGCCCTAGGTGTGAGTGTGTGCATGTGTGTGCCTTCTGTGGAAGGTTGGGCACCAGGCTGGCAACTCGACACTGTAAAAACTCCACTGCCAATCATGAGCGGACAGGTGATCTGCAGTGATGACCCCTAACCGGGAAAAGCCAGAGGAAGAAGAAAGAAGATACTCCTGATTATTGACACTGTATAACATTGTATTGCTACTTAATGCCTTGTAATAATCCTGTAACATTGTTGTTTAATGCTAATTTATAATAAAAATTGTATAATATGTTGGAGCTTTTCTACCCGGGCCTCCACTGAAAAAGGGCTTTTCAGCTCAGTCGGACAATAACGGTCAACAAATGTAAAATAAAATAAATAAAAAATTAAAGTTTGGGTTCGAAATGCAGCAAAACCTGACACTCCATTAGCACCATGGTTACTTAGTAACTACAATGGTTACAAAAGTGACTGTCCTGGCCAATTCAGTATGAAACACCAAGGGTCTGCTTTCTGCTGCTTGAGGTCCAATTGTTTTACATGCTTGCTTATTTTTCTTGAGAATGAATCCTTGAACATATCTTTCCTTGTTCCTGTTTGCCTAACTTATAAAGATGTTTTTCCTTGCAGTGGTCTGTGGTGGCGTCTCTAAGGTAAGTTGACTTGTGGAAAGAGTGAGACTGCTGTCATGTATTTATATTGCATACTTTCTGTGACTTGGAATGACCTTGGGGTAGGAAAGATCTGTCCCCATATTACCTTCCTTTATTTTTCCATGTGGGGTAGAAAGGAGTTCAGCCCTTTGAAAAAAATGCTTGTATAACAGTATGTGGATTTTTACTCAAATGACCATTCCCTTGTGAATGAATGTGTTTGTTTCTCTCTCTCTCTCTGTGATAAATTATATATATATATATATATATATATATATATATATATATATATATATTTTTATTTATTTTTTTAGATGCACTCTGCTTCTATTGTCTGTTGACCATCACCCCCTCCTGGAGAATAAATACATTTATTCCTTATCACCTAGGCAAGGGTGAACTGTGTGAGGGCATCATTTAGACAGCCCTTAGTGTTGGGAAGTAGGGCACAGCTGATGAATTTCCAGGAGCTGCAGTTCAAGCCATCATAAGGGAATCTGTTTCCTTTTGCAACAAGACAAATCAATGGACATAGATGCACTTGGATCATAAGGGATTTTAAAAGTCCACTGACACAGACAGCTGTGTAATAAGTTCCCAAGGCAAGGACCCAAATAGACTGATGCTGGACTCCCAGAGTAATTAAGTTGTACTGATGGCTGTGTTGGCAGCCCCCAGGAGATTGAGCACAGATTTCACATCCGAGCATGTATATGATGAAAGAAAGAGGGCACAGAATGAAGTCCTGTAGTAACCAGCAATCAAGGGAGTAGTAGGAGGACAAATTTACCTTGGATACTAAACTCTGCTGTGGGTCACATGAGAATATGCTAAGGTAATTCCAAAATTCATCATACCCCATTACATGAAGTCATATGTTTGAATCAAGCTGAACTGAGGTGGTATGTCAGCCACAACTCTCAGCTGAGATTCCAGACATCTAGAGGCTTCTGGGCTTCCCAAAAAACATAATTTGTCCTTTTTTTTTTTTTGCTTGATTATACTATTTACTGAACTTTTATTTGTGTTGTGCTTATTTAATACTGTTTTTTAATACTGTAAACTAAACTACAGTGCTTGTACTGCATTTGTCTGCCTTACTGTGTCTATTAAATCATGTTCCGTTACTGTTTTCACTGTTTGTAAACCTTTTTTGCTATTTTCACTGATTGCAAAGTAATTACTACTTTTCACTGTTTGCTAAGCATCTGTTCTCTTTGTTCTGTTTTCTCGCCAAGCAGTATTTTAAATAACTGATTTGTTTGCTGTTTAAAACCTTCTTTAATGTCAACTTGGTGCTTTTCTGCTGTTTAAAGTATTTTACTGCCTCACTGCTGATTTAAATAATTTTTTAGTGTTCCCTTGCGTAAATTAGTGTAGCCAGCAGCTGTAGCACAGTCCAGATAGTTTTGCTGCGTCTGGGTGTGTTTGTAGTGGCTGTTGTATACTGAATGCATTTTCCAAGTCATCGTTGATTAGACAGGGCCCTTCTGCATCCTTATGAGAGAAGTGTGATTGGAACCTGTCTGATGAAGGGTGATTGGTATAGGGCTTTGAGTAAGCACCCTTATCGGTTCTTTTGAATTTAGATTTTTTAAGTTTTTAGTTTCTGGTATGTAAGCCCTGAGTCTGAGTGGGTTTCTTCTTGTGTGTGCCTCACACAGTAGCACAGACTGCCGTCCAGTTGTGCACCATAGCTGGATAGATAATTTAGACAATTTTTCCACTGGATACAGCTGTAGTATATTAGTGTAGTCCTCATCTTTAGTGCATTTCTCGTCTAAGGAGTATTGCTAGTGAGCTGTGACTTATTAAACCACCAGCCAAAACCCTGACAGAAACATCCATCTACAGAGCACTTCCTATATCAGTGCTAAAAGCACCCTCTTTGTGATAACAGTTCTTCAAACCTAGCATTATGGAGAGTTGGACTACCCTTGTTTCTCCTGCTAGCCTTGTTGACTTGGGTCTCCTGTGGCAGTGTAGCAACTGCTTTATGTACACTGATAACCCTCTATTAATAACTCACTCAAATATTGAGTGTGAGAGCAGTATCTACACCAAGAGTCTTGAATCCTTGCTCTCTGACAATCAAAACAGTAACACCAAAGAGGTTTTCAACTCAGCACTACTCATGCACATAGTACCACTACTAATGCACATAATATGCATCCAACACAAAAATCAACATATGAGGAGGTTCTCTCCAAAAACTTACCAAAACACCAGAGACGACCAAAATACAAGAATGCTACAACTAACACAGTTCCCACAGCACCCAAGACACAGCAGCACGAGAGTCTCACCTACCAAGCCCTTAAGGTGTAACACTCCTAAACCAAATTTTCTTGTCATTGGAGACTCCATTGTCAGCCACATAGATGTCCCACTTACCAGGTTAGATAAGGAGAAAGTCATGGTCATCTGCTTATAGGTTCATAGGTTCATACTAGGCTATCTGCCCTAGGGCATTTATAAGCCTAGCCAGAGTGTGTTTGGCTTTCGCCACCCATTTTAAATTAATTTTGCTATGCCCTTTTTCGAGGTTAGTATACTGTGCCTCTGTCTAACAGTGACACAGAAGTGATACACGAGGTAAACCTATGATCCCCCATCCACTCATCAAGATTCCTCTTGAAGAGAGTCAATGAGGGACTCTGCCTAACCTGGACTGGGATTTTATTCCAGAGTGAAGGAAGCCTCTGGGTTATAAATCTGTCCCTCCAGCATGTACTATTTATTTCAGTGCTGAAGTTCAAGTCTCTCAAGCGCGAAGCTCGATGGGATTTGGATTTTCTGAGGTGCAGCATGTCCATTAATTCAGGGTTGGACATGGCTTTATACATCAGGCACAGATCGCCTCTGAGCAGGCGGTATGCCACTGAGTAGAGCTGGAGTTTCTTTAACCGGGCAGCATATGGCATCTCTTTGAGCCCTTTGATCCTCTTGGTGAGGTACTTTTGGGGTCTTTCCAGTTGCTACAGGTGTTTGGTAAGGTACATCCCAAAAGGGGCATTGTACTCAATTATGGGCCTGATGAGGGATGAGTAAAGAGGCACGATGATCTCCCCTGATCTAGATGTGAATCCTTTCATGATTAGATGGGCTATATAAAATGTTTTTCTAACCACTTTGGCCACGTGGTTGTCAAATGAGAGATTGCTATCAACTTGGGTCCCCAGGTCCCTAATTACTTCTTCTGTACTTAATGGATTACCACCTATGTGGTAATTTGTGGGCACTTTGTTTTTGCCAAAGGGGATGACTATACACTTTTTGGCATTTAGCTTGAGGCCATGGCTCTGGCACCAGTTGTCTGTTTCTATGAGGCCCTTTTGGAGGATGCTTGTGTCAGCTGGAGTGTCGATTATGGCACCCAGTTTGCAGTCATCTGCAAACTTGGTCAGCCACAGTCCTTCCATGTTGGCCTGTACCTCCGAGAAATATATACCGAACAAGAGAGGTCCCAGGACTGAGCCTTGTGGGATGCCACTTGTAACTGGTTTGGAGTCTGACATGGTTCCAGGAATTCTAACCATGTGGGTTCTGTCCTTGAGCCAGTTTGCAACCCATCTAGTGACATAGGGGTTTATATTTAAGCTGGTGAGCTTATCTATAATGCCCGAGTGGGGTATTGTATCAAAGGCTTTTGCGAGGTCCAGGTAGGCTGTGTGGACCACCTTCTCCTTGTCAATGGCCTTGGTGACTGTTTCAAAGAAATCAACCAGGTTTAAGAGGCAGGATCTGCCCTTAACAAAGCCAAACTGGGTAGGATCCAGTGTCTGTAGGTCCCCAATATCTTTATTTATGAGGTCCATGATGATCCTTTCCATAGCTTTGCAGACTAAGCTAGTCAGGCTTATGGGGTGATATTTTCCAGGATCCGTTGAGGCACCACCTTTGTGGAGAGGGACCACTGTTGCTGTATGCCACTCTTTGGGTACATATCCTGTAGTAAGGCTGAGATTGAACAGTAGTTTTATGTTTGGGTTTAGCTCTTCTTGGAGTTCATGTAGGATGCAGCCCGGGACACCATCTGGTCCCATTGATGCTGTGTTTTTTGCTTTGGAGAGGGCAGCCCTTACCTGAGCATCTGAGATGTCAGGGGGGCAGCACTCTGCTGGGATAGATATTTTCCTTTTTGGGTGGGAGGGGGGGGAGTTTGCACTGAACCTTTCAGCTAGGATGTTGGCAATGTCTGTGGGTTCGGTGTATATTTTGTCATTTTGGATTAATTCTGAGCATATCTGGGAATTCCCACCCAGGTTCCTAACATAACTAAAGAAAGCCTTGTGATTATCCTTAGTGTCCTGTGCAATTTTTCTCTCGAAGCTGGCCTTAGACGATTTTATGAGTGCCCGTAGTTTTTTGCTAATACTGATCAGAGATACCTTCCCTTTTTGGGATTTTGCTCTATCATGTAATAGCTTCCTCCTTCTGTTGTATAGTTTGTTTATGGCTGGGGTTCACCAGACAGGACGTCTGCCTTTGGAGGATTGGGACTTGGTTTTATTTGGGATTGCATGATCCATGTATTCCTGAAGGTGTTCATAGAATGCGTTTATAAAGGATTCTGCGGTCTGGGTCGTATTTTCCACAGGCCCGGGGGCTTTGAAGGATTCCACCTTGGTTTTGAGGAGTGTGAAATTTGCATTAGAGAAGTTTTTCACTGTGGTTTCCAGGGCAGGGGGTGGAGTCGGGATGTGAATATCCAGTGAGATTAGTTTATGGTCTGATCTTACCAATGAGGGATACACTTCTGGTCTGGAGCATAGAGTCTCCATGTTGGTGATGATCAGGTCCAGTATGTTTTCCCCTCTTGTGGGAGTGGCAACAAGTTGTTCCATAGCATTTGAGTTTATAAATTGTAGGAACCTTTGGGCTAGGGTGTTGGAGCTAGAGTAATGCTCCCAGTCTATGTTTGGGTAGTTGAAGTCACCCAATATAATGGTGTTTGGAGAGACCTTCATATTTTCCAGTGTTCTCAGGAAGGCTGAGTGGGGTTCCTGGGTTTGGGAGGGTGGTCTGTAGCAGGCTATAAACTGGAAGGCAGTTTTACCCACTGTTAGTTGCACATGGATAGTCTCTGATGCTTTGTGCTGTGCCACCAACCTGGAGGTGTGGGTATCTTTGACAAATATTGATAATCCCTCCTTTTGTGGTTCGGTCCAAGTTTTGGGGCCGAAAAGCATGGTATGAGGTATAACCTGGTAGTGCTGGGGTGCTCTTGGGAGCCTTGAACCAGGTTTCTGTTACTGCACAGATATCGATGTTCTCCATGCTAAGGAGAGTTTTGAGTGCATGCATCTTGAGGTTTAGACTTCTGGCGTTGAGTAGCATTACTCTTAGTTTCTTATCCCTTGTGATACCTATGGAGGTGGGCTTGTCTTTTGAGCCTTGCCTAAAAAAGGCACTATGGGGTAGCAAGAGCCTTTGCCAATATCCGAAAGCCCAGGGGTGACAGGTGCAAGCCATCCCTAGCGAAGCATCGTGGCTTGTCGAGCATGTCATCCCAGGCTGACAGGCACTGGATCCCCTTTGAATGACACCAATACTTAAGCCAATTGTTGAAATTGATCATCTTGTCTTCATATTGTGGCATCATTTTTGGTGAGGGTAAGATGCTACTCAAGGTCAGGGTCATACCGGCCTGGGCTACATGCTCAGAGAGCTCCTCTATGTCTCTTTTCATGTAGTCCAGGGTGGTATGTTTCAGGTCATTCACACCAGCATGGACAATGACTGAGTCATATTTGTACTTGCCTTGGAGTGACCTGAGTGCTTATGTTATGTGGCGGATCCTAGCGCCTGACAGGCAGCTCACCGTGACCTTCTCCTTGTTCAGCCTGGTGAGCGGGATGTCGGTGTGCCTGAAGATAGAGTCACCTATTACAAGTGTATCAGGCATGTTGTTTAGCCTTAAGGGCTGTGACTGTTCAGCACACTGGCTTTGTGAGCTATGTGTTGCACGTGCTTTGTTTTGGGGTAGCGGTTGCTTGGGTGTCTGCTTTGGAGGTCTCTGCTGCTTAGGCAGATTTTTATTTAGAGCCTACGAGTATGTTTTTGTGTGTTTATGTGTTTGGTTTGCTGTCGTGGTAGGTCTATGTGAGACTGGAATTGTAGTGAGTGTGGTTTCCTTCTCCTCCTGACTGGTTTTGCCAGTACTGAGTTGAGAGAGCTTAGCCTCCAGTATGGCTATATGGTTGCATCTCTCACATGTGTTGGAATTTGTTGGGAGGAGGAGAGGGTTGTCTGTGTACATGAGGCAGTTGTAACATTGCCTCAAGATTCCCAGATTCACCAGCTGGACCAGAGAGGAGATTGACAACTGACCTTTGGACATGCTAGAATAGTATTCGGAATTCCTTTATAATTGAAATAAAAAGGGCTAATGGGGAACAAAGTACTCAAGGGGAGTTTGTGAGGGTGTAGTGCTTTTAATTTTTTAGTGCTGACTTATATAATTGCTTTAGTGAGCAAGTGCCAGGTGACTTAAATGCAATGTGTTACAGGTAACTTAAATGCAAAAACGACAAACAGTAAGTTTCTTTCAAGTGAAACAAGGAAATAAGTACAGTAAGCAATACAGATATCACTAGGGATCCACAGAAGCGCTGAAAAGCCGCGTTTTAGGTGGAATTAGCGTTTCAGAGAAATAAGCAAACAAACAACAAGCATACAAACAAAGCTAGATTCAGCAGGCCTGGATCTAGTCTATGCTACAGCAAACAAGGTATACCAGTTTCAGTAAGAAACAGTTCAAATATGCAGGCACTATAAGCCTGTAACCAAAAATTTCCAGCTCAGAAGGACAGAGTCCAGCCTCTCCTCCCACAAGAGTGCAGACCACGATCCTTCTTAATGTAAAATAACTGGCCTAAAGCCCAAGTGCTTAAACCAGAATTAATATACTTTTAGAATAACAGACACTGAGCTATCAATCAGCAGTTCCCAACTTAGAAGGATGTAAGCTACCTGTTCTGCCACCACAGTGCAGGCCACAAACCTTCCTAATGTAAAACAACTGGTTTGAAGCCGAAGTGCTTAATCCAAAAGACTTAGAATGATAGCTACACTTTAATCAAGTTACTACCAAGCAGTAATAAATACAATTGAATACTTTAAAGAATGCCTGGATTAGTGCTCAAGTTATACAAACAAAGCTAGATGCAGCAGGCCTGGATCTAGTCTATGCTACAGCAAACAAGGTGTACCAATTTCAGTAAGAAGCAGTTCAAATATGCAGGCACTATAAGCCTTTAACCAGAAATTCCTAGCTCAGAAGGGCAGAGTCCAGCCTCTCCTCCCAGAAGAGTGCAGACCACGAACCCTTCTAATGTAAAATAACTGGCCTGAAGCCCAAGTGCTTAAACCAGAATTAATACACTTTTAGAATAACAGACACTGAGCCCTCAATCAGCAGTTCCCAACTTAGAAGGATGTAAGCTACCTCTTCTGCCACCACAGTGCAGACCACAAACCTTCTTAATGTAAAACAACTGGTCTGAAGCCCAAGTGCTTAAACTAAAAGGCTTAGAATGAGATTACACCAAGCAGTAATAAATACAACTGAGTACTTTTAAGATGACGCAAAAGCAAAATAAAGTAGGAAGAAACACAAATACAGTAAAAGCAGATACATTTTTTTTTTCAGAAAAGTAGCAAAAACAGTAGTAAAAACAATTCACATGCAGTGCAAGCTGGCACACTTGAGTATGTAGCAATATTAGTCCACACACAGTTTGAAAAAATATAATTAAATTAAAAAGGACTAAAAGCAAGTGCAGAAAGGGTTTATTAGGTAGAATGCGGTAAAGAGATGGGACTACGGGAGTGTCCTAGATCAAATCTACAGTGGGGTGGGCACTGCAAAAGCCACCAACTTTAAACTACAACCAAGAAGAGGGAGGGGGGATGGGGAAACCAGTTTCAACAGAGATGTGAGCAATCAGAGTGCAAATTATAAAACCAAAAAAATATATACTGATCTCTGTGTATTTGCAGAATAGTAAGACAACAGATATCTAAGCAACAATTTAGCTCTATAATACAGAATAATACAGAAAAATATACTCAGCTCTATATATTTGCAGATAGTCTTGTAAGGCTGTCTCTCAACACTCAGGTTCCACTTTAAAATCTTAAAAGAGGCAAAAACAAAATAAGGTAATAAAGTAGGAAGAAACACAAATACAGCAAGGCAGATGAAGTGCAACATTTTTTTTTTTTTTTTGAATTGGAGGAAACAGAGCAGATTAAGATACTATAGGGGAATGCCCTTCCCAAGTGCTCTCTCTGTACACTGCATAGGAGATAGGACTGATAAGAGTATCCAAAATCAAAATATGATCTCACTGTACTCAGTTGAGTGAGCGAATGAGATGGGTCCAGGAGGAGTGTGCAAAAAGAGATTTACAGCAGGGGAGGGCAATTCCAAAGCCACCCAAGATTAACACCACAACAAGAAACAGGGAGGGGGGATGGGGAACTACTGCAGAGATTCAGAGACACACACAATATTTACTGAATGCAAGACACACAATATTTACTCACTCAAATCTTAAATAAGTGCAGAAAATATACTTAAATCATCTTATGTCCAGTTGATGTATGCAGGCAAGTCTCAGTAGCCAGCAACTCTATTTAAAATGATTGTCTGGTACCAGTATTTGTCAGACCATGCATATACTCTGAACTCTCGGCAACAACTACCATTATGACTCTGTCGTAGTTCATCTTAGAGTGAACTGACTGAGACATACCTCAGTGGACTATATGAAGAGCGACATGATAGAGCTCTCTAAGTATGTGTCCCAGGCAGGTATGTCCCTAGCCTTGAGCAGCATATTACCCTCAAGTAGAATGATGCCACAGCATAAACAAAAAATGATAGATTTCAATAATTGGCATAGTTTTTGGTGTCATTCCAAGGGGATCCAGTTTTTCAGCTTGGGATGATATGATCGACAAATCTCACTGCTCTGCCAAAGACTGTTTGCATGTGGCACCACTAGGCTTTCGCATCCTGGCAAAAGTTCTTGCTTTCCCCATTGTGCCTTTTTTAGGCAAAGTCTCAAAAATAAAATTGCTGACATGAAAATTGCCAGTCATAGCAAAATAAGGGTTATGCTGCTAAACGCTAGGAGCTTAAACCAAAAATTGCATACCCTGGAAGCACTCCTATCACTGGCGGACGTAGATGTCTGTTCAGTGACAGAAACGTGGTTCAAGGCCGCAGAGAGTATTATGGCCTTGCAAGACTACAATGTCTTCTACATCTTCAGACTGCAAAATTAACATGTGAGAACCAAAGGAAGCAATGTTTCTACATATATTGGAGATAAATTCACCTCACGACTACTTAGACAGGACAACTCCATGGAGTTACAAAAAACAAAGGCAAGGGACAACGAGCACTTCAGACCAAACACTCCAAAACTATTTATTAAACCAGGTAAAGTTAGCACTTTCATACATAATAGTATCTGTACTTCTTCAGACTAAAACAAATAGTTAGAAATACAGTCTCTTAAATAACATCCCCTCAGTTAATTAACCCACATTGCATAATCACATGACCTAATTAGAATAAATAATTAGCTTACAAAAATGCTCAATTCATTCTTTAGAAACTGATGAATTCATTATTTTTCTAAAATATATATGCACTATAACTAATACAAATAAAATGCATATAAAATACTTGTAAAAATCAGATTACCATTAGAAAGTCAGTCTTCCATTGTACTGCTATGAAGTATTCAAACTACAGATGTTCGAATACTTCATATGTGTGCAGGTTAAATGAGCGAACATTATATTTGCGAATGGACTGTGCCTTCGCAAATATGAATGTTCGAAGGGATGTACAGGGATCGTGGTACAGTCTGGTTAGGGAAATACATCCCTTTCCTCACTGTAGTGCAATCTCGGATTTGGAATATATAGTTAGGGTGTGTGCGGGGTGCAGGGGGGCTTGCCCCCCCTGCATAAACTGGATGTTAGGTGTGCTAGCTAGGGAGTAGCGCCAAGGGTGATATTGCTGTTAAGTGATGAAAATGTTGTGTCCGACATTTTTGGCATTAACAGCTGATTTTTGACATTAGGACAGTTAGGTTATATGTAATTTCGGCTAATTAATTCACTGTTAAGTACCTTTTTTTTTTTACTTTCGAGATTTCAGTAGTAAACCGTAAAAATCATAGAATCTAACTAAATTCTATCTTATTAAACTCCTTAATTTTAATATACATGCTATCGAACACACATCATTTATGCCTGGGTACTTAAAGGCATCTAACCTAAGCTGTCAAAGGAGTTCACATCTTTCCAACCATAAAGAAATTGGTCCACCCCTAATAGATCAAACCACCTGATCAATAACACGTAAACCAAAACAATGGTCTGGGTGGGTGACTACATGTTTTGCTAGGGCATTTTCAACTTTCTTATTTTTTTATAGCATATACATGCTCATATACCCTGTCTCTAAGCATCCTGTCAGTTTTCCTTATATAGAAAACAGAACATTTATTACACTTAGCTAGATAAATAATACTCCTAGAGTTGCAGTTAAACCTTCCATTACAAGATACTTCATATTCCTGATGGTGAAGAAAAGGCCCGTATCAATACATGTACAATAAGGGCATGATTCACCTTTAAACATGCCCTTAATTCTGGTATGATTAACTCTTGAATTATTAACTCTTTTGCATTCTAAAAGGGATTTCATATTCTGCCCCTTCTAAAAATAACTGTAGGTTTAGTGGGCAAGCTATTTTTTTACACTTTCATCTGCTACAAGTTAATCCCAATTCTTACATAAAATAAGTTTTAATAAGTAGACTTTATTACTGAAAGGCGTAATAAAAGTGAAAGAAAAATAAGTAGGGGAGTCGGTCTTATGTGTACCCACCAATCCACTAGTGGAACCTTCCACATCTACCACTTCAAGCCTAGAATCATTTAGAATTGCCTTAAAATGACCTACAGATCTGTTAGTGGTCACTTCAGTTAATACATCTTCCAACAGCATTTCTGGATAACCCCGCTTCAAAAATAGGCCCTTCAAGAATTCATACTCATTTAGGAAATCACCATAATTGGAAACCATTCTGGCAGCTCTGACAAACAGTCCCTTAACAACAGATTTTTTTTCTAATGGTCAGGATGGGAGCTTGAATAGTGAAGGAAGAAATTAGAATATGTTTCCTTCCTAAAGATGGTTGCCAAATATCACTGCCTATTTTTATCCTTACTCAAACAAATGTCCAAGTAGGAAAAGAAAGAAAAAATTCCTACTTGGACATTTGGACATTTTCATTCTTACTCAAACAAATGTCCAAGTAGGGAAAAAAAAGAAACAATTTCCTACTTGGACATTTGTTTGAGTAAGGATAAAAATAGTCAGTGATATGTGGCAACCATTTTTAGGAAGGAAACATATTCTAATTCCTTCCTTCACTATTCAAGCTCCCATCCTAACCATCAGAAAAAATCTGTTGTTAAGGGACTGTTTGTCAGACCTGCCAGAATGGTTTCCAATTATGGTGATTTTCTGATTGAGTGTGAATTCTTGAAGGGCCTACTTTTGAAGCAGGGTTATCCAGAAATAATGTTGAAAGATGTATTAACTGAAGTGACAACTAAAAGATCTGTAAGTCATTTTAAGGCAATTTTGAATGATTGTAGGCTTGAAGTGTTAAGACGTGGAAGGTACCACTAGTGGATTGGTGGGTACACATAAGACTGACTCCCCTATTGATTTTTCTTTCACTTTTATTAACCCTTTCAGTAATGAAGCCTACTTATTTTATGTAAGAATTGGGATTTAATTGTAGCAGACAAAAGTGTAAAAAATAGCTTGTCCACTAAACCTATAGTTATTTTTAGAAGGAGGCAGAATTTGAAATCCCTTTTAGAATGCAAAAGAGTTAATAATTCCAGAATTAAGGGCGTGTTTAAATGCAAATCATACCCTTATGGGCCGTTTCTTCACCATCAGGAATGTGAAGTTATCTTGTAATGGAAGGTTATCTGTAACTCTAGGATTATTATTTATCCAGCTAAGTGTAATAACTGTCCTGTTTTCTATATAGGAAAAACTGACAGGAGGCTTAGAGACAGGGTATATGAGCATGTACACGCTATAAGAAATAAGAAAGTTGAAAATGCCCTTGCAAAATATGTAGTCACCCACCAGGACCATTGTTTTGGTTTCCAGGTTATTGATCAGGTGGTTGGATCTATTAGGGGTGGACCAATTTCTTTATGGTTGGAAAGATGTGAACTCCTTTGGCAGCTTAGGTTTGATGCCTTTAAATATCCAGGCATGAATGATGTGTGTTCAATAGCATGTTTATTAAAATTAAGGAGTTTAATAAGATAGAATTTAGATTCTATATGATTTTTACAAGTATTTTATATGCATTTTATTTGTATTAGTTATAGTGCAAATATATTTTAGAAAAATAATGAATTCAAATTTTTTTAAAGAATGAATTGAGCATTTTTGTAAGCTAATTAATTATGTATTCTAATTAGGTCATGTGATTATGTAAGGTGGGTAAATTAATTGAAGGGATGTTATTTAAGAGACTGCATTTGTAACTGTTTTTTTAGTCTGAAGAAGTATAGTTACTATTCTGTACGAAAGCCCTAACTTTACCTGGTTTAATAAACAGTTTCGGAAGTGCCCGTTGTGACTTGCCTTTGTTTTTTGTTTTTCCAGTTGTTTGTTTTTGAATTTTTTCAACTCCATGGAGTTACTCCAAGTACAGATTACTGTGGGTAAGACCCCCATTCAAGTCATAGCTATTAATAGCTCCCCTTCCATGGACCATGATGAGCGTGAGGCTTACTTGACCAAACTGTAGTCAATCCAAATATTGCCAAACACTCTGGTCATGGAGGATTTCAATTATCCCACCATCAACTGGGAAATCTACTGTAGCCCTAACTCAGTAGCATTCTTTGACTTTAACTCAAATGCCCTGGAATGAATTGCTTAAACACCAACAAGAGGAACAAACATACTTGATCTGGTCCTCACTAACATGACAAACAGATGTACCACCGCAGCTGTTGGACACTCCTTAGTTAAATTCGACCACAAACTAATCACCTTTGAACTGGCACTAACACCAGAACTCACAAAGGGTGATGTTAGACTAAAAAACTTCACCAAGGCAAACTGTACCCTCCTAGGCGAAGGTATATATGCATTCCAGGTCTCACTTCCATCTGGAAGTGGTAACTACACCAAAGCTTACACTAAATTCCTGTACAATCACTTGTTTAACTGTACAGACTTGGCTAATCCACAGAGAATCAAAGCCAGAGCCCCTAGTAAAAACAAGCCACCCTGGTGGATATCCAGCATCAACAAACTCTACAACAAAGCCAAAACGTTGCTGTCTAGGAGAACTAAGGTGCGGTCCCAACAATGGAAAAGCACTCTACTCAGCCTCAAGAGGCAAATATGACAACATGTCAAATCCTCTAAGGGTATCTTTGAGAAAAACTTAACAATCACACCCAAGGATAACCATAAGGACTTTTACAGCTACTATGCAGCCTAAAAGGTAAGACCCATTCATGTGCTGAACTATTGACTACCGGTATCTCAAAAACTGATCCTGCAGAGATAGCAAACCTGCTGATGGACAGATTTAGTGAAAATGTCACATCCTTATACCCTCCAAGCTTACCACAAACCTTGCCCCTAACTCCTCCCCCCACCCTACATATCCATAGAGCAGGTCATTAAAACCTTGTCTAAGGGAAAAACACAGCCTGTATGGGGCTAGATGTCATACAAGGCTGTCCTCTAAACATACTAAAACATGAATTAGCATCCCCATTAAGTAACGTATTCAATTACGGGCTATGTTCCTGCAGAATGGAGAACAGCACAGTTATTCCCCTCCACAAAAGTGGCTTAGCAACAGACCCAGGGAATTATAGACCCATAAGTCTGACTAGCCTCATCCGAAAGGCCATGGAACATGTACCTCATAAGCAGAGACATAAGCGACCTCCAAACTCTGGACCCGGCCCAATTTGGCTTTGTTAAGGGCAGATCCTGCCTGTTAAACCTGGTGGATTTCTTAAAAATGTGACCATGGCAAATATATGTAAACAGTATACCTCGACTTGGCAAGGCCTTTGACACAATCCCACACTCGGGCATTTCTGATAAACTTAGCAAAGTGAATGTGAACCCCTTTGTTGTAAGATGGTTGCTAACTGGCTCACAATCTAGTCACACACTATCAAAGTGGGTGACTCCACATCAACCAGCAGACCTATCACCAGTGGGGTGCCACAAATGGTCAGTGCTGGGACTCTTACTGTTTGATATAGACTTCTCAGAAGTTCAGGCCATAACTAAGGGGCTGTGGCTGACCAAATTTGCAGACAACTGCAAACTGGGTGCAGGTATCAAATCCCCAAATGATGTTAGTATACTTCAGGAAGGTTTTACACTGACCAATGACTGGTGTGTTAGTCATGATCTCAAACTAAATGCAAAGAAATGCATCATTAGTCCCTTCAGTAAAAACAACATCCCTTCACACTATCAAATTACCCATAATACACTATGTACCTACAAAGAGGTAATGGATCTTGGGATCACAAGTAGACTGAGACCTTAACTTTAACCACCATGTGTCTACTGCAGTAAGGAAGGCCTTCAACTTAGCACACTTGATTAGCAAAGCAATTGGAGAGAAATCTGAGGTTTCTAACAAAGAAGATCAAGGGACTCCAGTATGTGCCTTACACAGACCAACTAAAGTCCCTGTCACTATACTACATATCATATAGACTCCTTAGGGAAGACTTATGCTTGGCTTACAGAGCAGTCTCTGACCTAAACCTAATGAATTTGCTGCACATCCATAAATCAAACAGGACTAGCTTTATCCACTCCAGAGACCTAAATATGGCCTGTGAATTGAAAAGGATGTGATGGAGGGACAGATCTATCTCCCAGTGACTGCCGCATCTTTGGAATAGTCCACCAATTCATGTGAAGCAGAGCACCTCTATGACACTGTTTAAAAGGAACCTGGACAAATGGATGGGGCGTGGTAAATTCATACCAGAGATATCACCTGCAGTCCTCCTGGACATGGACATGGGGAGTTATTACTAAATGCAATCCTGGGTATTTACCAGAGTAATTATGGTATTAATTGGGATGAAACGGCTAGGCTTGAAATGACCTCTGGGTCGATAGCCTAATCTCCTGTGATACTACTCTGTGTGATCAAAGAGGTAGGAGACAAATCAATTTAGAAACACCCTTGAAATAGCACAGTAATATTCCGAATGTCTGAGAACAGAGTGCTCCACCATATCTGTTGCTGAGGAGAGATTAAGGATTGGGAATACAGAATGATGGTTTCCGTAGTGCTCCACCAAGCCCTGATGCTAGGCTGGAAAGGATCACTGGTGATATTCTCATAAAATTCCAGCTGCTGGGACTGACTACTTTTTCAAGAAATTTTCTAACTAAGGAAGGTTTGAAACTGGATGATGGTTATATAGGTTGTCAGGATCTTGGCCCACATTTCTGAAGACTGAAGTAACCAGAGCTGTCTTTAGATGCAAAAAAAAACTCCACCCTTAAGGGAGGCTGTGACAGTCTGGTGAGGGATTGGATGGATAAATTCCAGGCATGCCAGCACACACCTGAAGGACCCTGAATACAGCACATGTAGCCATGTTTGTATTAGAGAGAATGGAGATAAAATCTTCAACAGCCTGAAATATCAAGTTCACACCACCCTAGGAAAATCTGATGATGCTCCATTTGGCAGCCAGAGGAACTGACAACCTGATGAGAGCAAATTTGGTGATAAAGTAGTAGACAGCCAGTATCTGCACTTGTCAGATAAAAAAAAATTCTTTCCATGTGGAGTGGCAGTTTGGACTGCATGGCTTCTAAATTGCATGGAACAGAGAAAGTACATGGTTTTCAATGTTGTAGATCTTCCTATACAAATTCCCAACTTGGAAATGGAGTAATGAGTGTCCAAGGCAAGCTAGTCTTCAAGAGTTTGTGAACTGTCACTTATTGTCCAACTTTTATCCATCCATTTGAAGCTCTTGCAACTCAAAACTCATACCATGGTTCCTGAGGATCTAGGTGAACTCAAGACACCTTCCTCAAAAACCGGACATAGAATCTACCTTTTCACCTGCATCACTCCTATTTTGATGCACTGTTCTCATCTGCTGCTTCTCTCTCAGACTTGTTTCTAAAATTAATTCATTTTTGTTTTTCTACTATTTACACAGTGCATCTGTCGCTCACCTACTTTAAACACAATAGAAGAGTTTTCGTGGCTTCTGTTCAAGTACCTTTATTCTGTACAAACACTTCACTATAAAGGTTTACTGACTTTAATTTAAGTAACTTGTATACAAACTGACAACTCCAATCATGCATGCTCTCAGTGTGGCTGCTCTTACAAAATGGCACTTGGGAGTGCACGTGTCTGCAATTTATATGTGCACATACAGCCTTAACATGCTTCTTAAAGATGCAGCACACTTCACTTGCAATAGGATCTACAGTATCAGTTGTGTATGGGATTTTCTACCTTCTGTGATAGCTCTGTCTATGAATTTGTTCTGCTTTATTTTATTGTGAATTTCTCCACCTGGGCTGTGCCTGTAAATGGTCTATTGTGATCAGTGTACTACCCCAGTAAACTGAATAAAGTACATAGCTGTGGGCCACATCATCCAGCAGAAAAGCGAGAACCTATTTGATATTTGTGTAGCCAGGGTCATGTAGCTTACCTCACCCTCTAACCTATATAGTATACACAACTTTACTATTTTAAATGCATTCACTTCTGGCAACATTCCCCCACAAGCTTATTTATGAGATGTCCGTTATTTAACGATGTTGGCACTGTAATGCTCCTGAGGCAAATTATGTTCATATGATATGGTATTGTCTCTTAATAAAAGAGAAATTGTTGATCATCAAAGAAGCTATAACTTGGGCTATGGGCTAGCAACATTCAGATGAGAATGCTCCTGATATTTGTGTTTTTGGGCTTTGCAGGCATGGCACTCGCTTAGAAAATCCCTGCTTACTGAATAAGGGTAATAGACTGTGGTGGTGGTGCTGCAGTAGTGTTGTCACCTCACAATAAGACATTGTCCTGTTCGATTCTCAGCTAGAGTGTCTTCTGTGTGGAGACATGCGTGAATGTGCGTACCTTAGTTGAAGGTTGTGCGTCAGGGCTGGCAACTCGGCATGTAAAATCCACTGCCAGTCATTAGCGGACCGGAGTTCCGCTGTGGCGACCCCTAACCAGGAAAAGCCGAAAGACACAACAACAACTGGATAAGGGTAATATGTGCCTCTTTTTTCTTGTTCAGACACTGGAAAATCTTACCCATTTTTCTTATGTTTTGTAATGGATACATAACCTGGACTCTTGGAAAATTGGAGTCTGAGAGATGGTCTTCATGATGGGTTATTTTCATACAGACTGTTGCTAATATTTTTGTACCACGAGTCTGGGCTGGCTATCCTATAAAAAGTAGTAGTTTGTTTGCTGTATAATTCATAGCCGGGTTACAGTTAGTACTAAGATTTGTTTAAGTGATCTTGTTTTATTGTGTGCATCAATGTGTCATTTTGCCCCTTGAAAATTTATCAGTGTCTTGTTAAATAGAAATATTTCTGTTTTAAGCCGGATATTTGCTGGTCATTAAATTGCATCTCTGCTTTTGTATACTATGACATATTTTGAATATTTGCATATTGTGGCATTTACCTGTATGGTCTTGGCTGTTCTGTAGCCTTGTATATTGCTAATAGAGATGATATTAAACAAGTGAGAACCTGAGTGCAACCTCTAAATTCATCAACGCTCTTTGGCACTACACCTGAGGGGGTTATTTTAATTTACATTTGTTTAGTACACTGATCACAAGTGACCATTTGCAGGTACCACACAGATTCAGGTAATACAGGAACAAAGAGCTAAAAGGTGACTCTGCTACTTCTCCTGCACTGCACATAGCCAGTGTCTGATGAATCTAGATGGGGTTGACGAACAGAAAAAAAATTAAAAGATTGAATGAGCTAAGTGACAGGCTGTAGCATCACGTCACTTGTCATCACACCCAGCTGGAGTGCAAAGTCCAGAGTGTGGCCAGCTTTGAGTAACTACAGTTATCGCCTGAATGAACCCGAATCTCTCTGTGGTGCAAAGGAACTCCTTTATAAAATCCACTGACAGCTCATCATCACAAATGTTAAGTTTCCATAACTAATGTAAAAACATCAATGTTGTAAAGTCAAGAAGCTAGGTATGCGAATATCCCTACACTTTTGAGTGGATGATTAATGAAGAGGATGCCTTAGGTCAAAGCCTGTACTTGTAACTATACTTGAAAACATCAATCATTTCTGTTAAAAATCAAATGACAAATGACAAACAATAACAATCTACCACTCATCTATCTATACACCAAGAAAGATTTGTGGAAACACAACTCTCAGGCTAAGAACAAAACTCACATCTAACCAGACTTCCTTTATAAAGTCCAGGACCACATCATACAACATATTACAGTAAGGTAGACTAGTTATTAACAGACCTGGCTTTGCAGTGTAATGCCTAAATATGATCTCTGTGACTGTGGATCTGACTGACCAGCTTCTTATGGCATGTGGAACTGTGGGCAGTGCAGGCAGGGTAGAAACGGTATGAGCTGAGCTGTGCTTCACCTTGTTGTGGGGACTACAGTGAAAAGGTATTGGCTCAGGACTTGAACCTTGGGGCCCCCAGGACATGCCAAAGCCATAACCAGATCTATGCTTCCTAGTGTTTAACAGTCTAGAACAGTTGCAAATATCTTGCCTATGTATCTTGGGGAAAGAAACAGGTGAAGGACAATATTTGCTATAATAAGTTAAAATAAATCCCATAATGCAACAAATAATGCATGTAGAAATAAAAATATTAACAATAGTAGAATGTTGAAGCACTTTGAAAAAGCAATATATTATCATAGACACTGAAAGAGATGATTAGATTAAAGTATCCTGGTGGAATGGAAAACTGAAATGCACAAGGAGTAACAACATAAAATACTGTAATATTAAAGTGTTATAGTGAAACCATATGTTAAAACCTCTGAGGCTATTTTTTTTTAATTTTATTACTCTTTTTCTTAAAACATATACAAATATGATTAATAAAATGACAGAGGATGCAAAAATCCACAATGATGGAAGTGATTACCTAAAATGTAAAAGTACAGAGAAGTACAAAACAGTAAAATGAAATAAAACCAGTGCTGGGATGGTATTAGTGAGGCTAACTGAGTGATTGTCCAGGGTCCCAACCATCTTAGGGAGGTACTTAGTTCCTAGAAAACAGTAAATTAGTAGTGGAATCATGCACATGCTGAATGTTGAAGGAAAGGCCTGGCCAGAATTCATGTTGATGAAGTTTACAGCTGAAATCCAGAGCATTTGAGAACACTCACATTGGTGTAAATGGGGTGCAAATGGAGAGGTCATAAAATCAGCAAGCAAAGGATAGTAGTATTGCTGGAAATGAATATATATCAAATCTTGGTGAGTACCCTGTTTTTACAAAATCTCACCAAGACAACACTGATATATAGACTGTATTTCACATAGCATACATCATGGAACAGAAGTAGGTTAAAAATTTAAAAAGACAGATGGGTACACAAGTCCTAGGATAAAAAAGTGCCCAATCCAGGAATGTGCACTGGTGCCAGGACTGAAAAAAAAATGACAGTGTAGAATCCTCAAGACATGGAAAAGCATTCCTACAATGGCTTTAAGCCAGGCTGGGGGGGCTCCATGTTGTAGAAGGTAGTAGTAGTAGTGCACAAAAAACTGATAGGCCATAAAAGAGCCATAAAGATTATAAAATGCACTACTGAGGATAAGAAAAAAAAAGCCCAGAATTTCCAGACAGAAGATGTTCAAAGGGATTAAGAGAAATTAGAGGAAAGAAAAATACACAGTAAAACTATCAAAAGCTTCAAATACAAATGTGTGTTCATTAATACAACAGATCCATGAAAAGCATTATATAGACTATAACTTTCGGATGTTTGGAAAAAGAAGTGACTGAGAAATTGTGAAAATATAAAGAAAAAAACTAGAGCTTTTTGAAAGGTATAAAAAAGAAACATTGGCATGGGAAAAAAAGAGATCTGAAATGGTACAGTATTTATGCAAAGGACAAAACCAAAGATATCTGTAAAGACATACAGGCAAAGGTACCCAGATGTAGAAAATTTCACAATACAAAAACGGTGAAAAGGGGGAATGTAGAACACGGATTAGTAAAGTAGAAATTAAACAAATAGAAGTTAAAGTTATGGAATACCTGCAAAGTGAAGGATTTAGGGTAGAAAGTCTAACACAGTTTATGTCACAACATTCTGAAACACTGAGTCCCCAGAGTAAGGAGAAACAGGTGTAGTAGGAGACTGAATAAGAAATATGGACATGGGAGAGAAAAAGAGATTTAATATGGCGCACTCTTTATGCAAAGGAGAAAGCAAAACTAATCGATAGAAAAAAGCAGCACGTAAGATATTTGAACAGAAATACATGCAAAGGCATCCCGATGTGGAAAATTTTACAATACAAAAATACAAAAACAAAGGTGGAAGTAGGAAAGAGGATTAGTAATGGAGACGTTAGACATGTTTCTGGAGGGATGTCAGCTCCCAAACCTCTGGTTATGTAAGGGGATTTTGACCCCGGTTAAGGGGAATCATCCTTGACCTTTGCCTTTGGGTCCATCTAGTCTAAAGCTGCCTCAAACCAATGAATCTTGAGAAAACCTGTGAAAGGGTGAGGCAACTCCAACAAATGCTATAAACAATCAAAACTGAAAGCAGTTGAGTATGAACAAGTCATATAATCAAACAGCAGCAAATTTAAAAGGAAAATGAATCCAGTAAATTTCAGTGGAGTCCACATATGGAAAGTGAAGGATTTAGTGCAGAAAATCCAACCCTGGTGACATCACAGCATGATGAAACAGTGAGTCCCAAATTAGAGAAAAAGGTGGAATGGGAAACATCTGATCATTTGCCACATGAAGATACTCTGGAACATTCAGTAGGAAACCAGGACAAAAGTTCAGTTGGAGTTTCACAGCAAGGAAAGGACAGTCGCTGTTGTGGAGTGATAGGCCAGTGACTTCCCATATGAAAGAGCAATGGATTACACAAGATGCAGCTGAAGAAAATATGTCACAGGAAGATGTTATGGAATGTTTTGTAGAATGCCTGCAGGAAATGGAGTACAAAGAATGTGCCCATGATTTAGAAGAAAATTATCTAAGGGAATAGATGTATGGATGGGCATATTAGGTTCAATGAAATAAATAATTTACACAAAGTCAGTAAGAACCAAAATGTTAGAAGCCTGATAAAACATATTAATGCAGTAATAATGACTATTAACAGAAATTCAACTGATATAACAGAAGTAAAATGGATATAGTACTCCCGAGTTAAATTAATAATGCATAATCTTACCACAAACATACAGGGCAGTAAGGAAAAGGACAGGAAGAAATCCAATACTATCATGGACGTATCAACTAGAGAAAACTATAAAACATTTAAGATGAGAAGTGCCACTGTTAGAGGAAACAGATCAACAAAAATAGCTAAAAAGGTAGATGTGATAAAAACTCTGCTGACTGTCAGAACAATATGGATCTATTGTACACTTTTGCAAATAAGCACAGGCAGAGAAACTTAGAAGATCTGCAGGTAAATATAAAGTACAAAATAATTCATTGATGACCCAAAAAGTTTTATAGAGAACTGGGAGACAAAGCGGAAGAAAGAGAAACACCACCAAAAATGAAGAAATAGTTTTTGGAGAAATATCTATGAAAACCCTTTGGAACATAACAAAGATGCTGAATGGACAGAAGAAATAAAAGAAACAGTAAGAAGTTCTGATGTACAGAATATAAAATGTGATGAAGTAACGGCCAGAGAAATTGAAGCAAATTTAAGAAAAGCTTCGAACTGAAAAAAACCAAGCTCAGATGCAGTACCTAACTTCAGGCTAAAAGTATTAACATCTTTACATGAAAATGTAGCCCTGAGTAAGAACTACTAATATGCGCATCATCCTGGTTAACAACAGGAGAAATAATATTCCCTCTTCAGAGTGAACCTGCAAGCCAGCCTAAAAAATATAGACCATATTGACGAACAACTTGGTACCTTCGTTGAAGGTTGTGCATCAGGGCTGGTAACTCGGCATGTAAAAATCAACTACCAATCATTAGTGGACCGGAGTTCCGCTGTGGCGACCCAAAACCGGGAAAAGCCGAAAGATGCAACAACAACATTGACTAACAACTTGCCTTCCAATGATGTGTAAACTATATAATGGAATTGGTGTCGACAGAGTTTCTAGTAATTTAGAAGAATATTGAATCATGGGAATAGAACAACAGGGTAACAAAAGAAAGTCATATGGAGCAAAGGATCATTTGTTAGATAGTCATAATGGAGAATTGTAAAAAGGAGAAGAAACTTAGTACAGCAATGGGAAGGTTACAAAAAGCACTTGACAGCATCCCACATCTATGGATGGAGAGCTTACATATGTATATAAGACACCGTTGATCAGTTACCATCACATTGACCATGAAACAGTGGCAAATCACTTCACAGCCAACCCATGATAAAGGACAAATTGTTATTCCAGGGATAGAAATTCAAAGGGGATATTCCAGGGTGACTTTGTCACTGCTCTTTTGTCTTACCTTAACCCATTAAGCTGTCTACTTAATAGATTAGGTCATGATTAAAATTTGGCTCCCAGGAAACAACAAAGTGTAAAGAATTCTCATCTTCTTGTGGAAGATTACAAAACAGTATAGGTCATCAGACAAGGATCCGAAAGCACAAGCACAAGTGCAAGTGGTCAAAACTTTCTCAGATGATTTAAGAATGTAATTTGGTTTTGATTAAAGTGCAAAAGCAACATTTAAAGCAGGAAAGCTGCACCACCAAGAAAATATCAGTCTGGGACTGGAATTTGCTATAAAAGAACTTGAGCAGATGGGAGTTTATAAATCTTTGGGAATAGATGAATGATCAACAAAACAAGAATAAAACTCAATGAGGAATGTTTTAGAAGACTAAAATTAATTCTGAAAACAGCCCTAGCACCTAGTAACACAGTTCAACATATAAACCCATTTGCTTTTCCTGTTCTAACTTAAAGTTTTAGGGTGATTGACTGTACACAAAAGTTATTGAATCAGTTGGACAGGAAAACCAGAAACATGCTACATGCTTATCAAATGATATATAAAAATCAGTTTATTATATATTCCTCGTTATGAAGGAGGTATGGGTCCCCTTTAAATTGATGCATACCTATCTGCTGACCTCAACAGATCCAAACATAGTGGAAGTTTTAACGCATGGCTATAACAAGTTTATAATAACGTTCCTGCTTAGTTTAGTGGAAGCATATTGGTATCAAGCAGAAATGGAAATCAAATCAGAATTAGACAAAAATCTGTCAGCAACTGAATGTGCCAAAAAACAAAAAGAAAAGAAGAAAAAAGTCAAGACTGCATTGGGGATTGTGCAAATATTGCAATATTGAAGTAGCAGAAAAGCATTGGAAACATAAGTCACAAAGCATTACAGAGCATGATGAATTTATATCACATGGGATCACCCATTACCAACAGTTAAAAAATAGATTAGAGAAAACTAGATAATAGTAGTCCATGAAAAGACGACAGAAGTAGCACTGATCATTGAAATTGCCACACTCAGTGATTACAGTGTCTTATGTACAGAGAGACATGAAGATATAAAATACTAGGATTTGCAGGCAGAAGTGAGGGCAGTGTGGGAGTATACACAGTTCCAGTAGTAGTTGAAGCAACGGGTCTCATGATAATGAATTTAAAGTCTGACTTACATATGTTGCCAATACGTGTAACTCGGTATGAATTGCAGGAGGAGTCAGTTCTGGGCACATTGCGAATGCTGTGAAGAACACTTTTGGCTAACATGATAGATTGAAACAAAACTAATTCCATGAACTTTAATCATATTTTCACTTAAGAAGGGGTCCATGCCCCTTGATATTAGAAACCCAAAGGGCTTGAAGAAATTAAACGGTGTTAATTATTGCTAAATTAGATTTTTTTCCAGCTGCACAAATTTGCTGTTACCTTGAAAAACAATACAAGAGGCTTCTGAAATGTCTATGTTTTTGGTTTCATAATAGTCTTTTGCCTTTAATAAAACAATTTTTTAAATGTTTAGTGATATATTATTAGGAAATTAAGCATAGCTAAAATAGGTTTACTATCAAAATGTGGAAGATCAAAACAATTTTCCACATTTTGATCAATTCATTTTCCAAATTTGGTAATACATTACCAAAATGTTGAAAATGGTAACCATGGAATTGACATTCGAACACTGAAGTTCCAGTGTTGAAAGTCCATGTTACCAGTAACGTTTCTGCAGGGGAAAGCTCCCCTGCACCCCCAACACCCCTGCATATTATATATTCCAACTCCAGGATTGCACTACAGTGAAAAAAAAGGGTAAATTTTCCAATCCGTTATTAGAATGTCAAATGCACGTTAGTGAATGCACACTGCCATTTGCTAATGTGCATTCGAACATTTTCAGAATGGCATTACAGAAACTGGGAAAGATACATTCAATCATCTCAGTTTCATGCAAGCGCCTTTCCACATTTTGATAGTAAACTGCTGACATATTTATTCTATCTAATTTCTAGTATGAATATGAACAGTTTTTGAATGTATTCCTGACCAGACCCTTATTTCTAAGTACTATTCAATATTCAGGAGATGTAAGGCTGAGTGGGTATGTAGAGCTGTAGAAAACTGCTTGTGTACAATTTGGTAGTGGTAGCTATGACTGGATAAATTGACTGACTTGCTTGATCTGAACGATCCAGCAACAGGTTTGACACAGCAAATACGTCTCCTTGGAATATGCATACAAAATGTGTAGAAAATGGGCCACATCCAAACTAGAAAAGTAAAAAATGTGATGAAACAAGTGTTCATATCTTTTGTTTTTATGTGGATCCTTGCTTTTCTTCAGATGTACTTGTGGCTGCTAGGGCTAACCGACTCCAGGCTGTGACAGGGGGCTGTGCAGCAGGGACAGCACAAAGGGGGCATTGCATGCAGTCTAAGATTCAAACCTATCCTCACAGACCATCTGCATTCTCCATGTTTGTGGGGGATATCAGCCCCCAAACCTCTGGTAATATAAGGGGATTCTGACCCAGGTTAAGGGGATCATCCTTGACCTCTGCCTTTGGGTCCAACTATCTAAAGCTGCCCTCAAACCAAAGAATCTTATAGAAAGGTAATATGAGAAAACCTATGAAATGATGAGGCAACTCCAACAAATCCTATAAACAATCAAAAGTGAAAGCAGTTGAGTACGAACAATTCATATATTCAAACAGCAGCACATTTAAAAGGAAAATTAATCCAGTAAATTTCATTGGAGTCCACATATGCATTAAAAATGAAACACAAGCTTCACTAAAAAGAAATGCAAAGAGAAGATTTTATGCAAAAAGTCAAGTTTGAGAATGGATTGAATAATTGAATATTGCATTTCCAAGCACCGTATAGACCAGTCATAATGGAAAATCCAACTAACGTTTGGCACAAGGCAAAATCGGCAGTAGAATTCCAGCACTCTGTATGTAAGAGGATGAAGAAACTTGTAGCTATTTTCAGAACAAGGGTGCCCAAATCTGAGGCAATAGAAGGATGCTAAAGTTAGTTTGTGACACCTGGAAGACTTTTCTGGGTTCCAAAGAGAAGAATTAACAGCAGAAGCTCTGGACAAACCAGTAGCTACATATCACTGTAAATGGAAAAGAGACAGGACCCAAAATATCCTTTGGCCCAAAGTCTAAAATCTAGGATATCTATGTCCAGGAGAAACATGGGCAGAATACAGTCAAAATAGTGGCTACAAGTTAATTCCAGCTATATGGAAGTCACTTATGAGGTTAAATATACTGCCACGGAAGTAAAATAATTTTGCTCTTAACCATGCACTAAAGCATCATCCATGTAAATGTATCAAGTGGACACAAACTTCAGGGCACACAAAAGGTCAGTTAACAGTGTTCACATTCAGGAGGTAAAGGTTATTGATGAATAAACAGACTTATACCTTGAAGTAAACAGGCTGTTGCTATGTACAGGTGCTGCAAGATGTGTATAGCTACATAATGCAGAGTGAAATGCCCCTAGAGATTATATATTGTGCAATATAGCCCAATTCTACTTCAGATAAGCTTAACACTACTGTTATGGAAGGTTTTTGAGCTGTGCTTATCACAGTAATTACCTACGTAAGCATTCATACACAACTACAGTATCCTCTCCTTGATTAATAATTATTTCAATAGACCATAAACTCCTATTTTATTTAAGCTCTGCAACTCTGTTTTACTTCATACTGGATAGAATGCCTCTGTTACTAACCTTGAAGTATTCAGTAACCTAAAGCAGTGTAACAATTGCCTTGTGCTTCCAGATAATAAAATATTAGTAGCCATAAGTAACTCATTATGTGAGGAGTGAAACTTTTAAGATATGGGTCTTCATTCTTGCAGAAAACAGACTCCGTGCATTGTACTAACATACCGCATGCTATTCTGCTGACCTTGACACACAATGTCATATGCTGATGTGAAGAAATTCTTTCCTAAGCCCTCCTCACCCTGTAAGGATCAAGTCTTATCAAAAATCTGAATCAAATATTGCTTTGCATAATACCTCACTTTTAACAAAGTCATAGGTGGTAATATGGTACTCAGTGACATTATGCCAGAGCACTCTGCAAACAAAAATGTTTCAGCGATTGGTGACTCCATAGTCAGAAATAGATTGCCCACTCACTAGCTAGGACAAAGATAGGGTAACACTGGGTTGTATTTCATGTACCAAGATCTCTGACATCTCAAGACCTCTTAGGGTCTTTCCATCAGAAAAAATGTCACTATGACATGGTAGTTGTGCATGTGGGGGAGGAGAACTTGGAGCAAAAACCCTGAGGGAAATACAGAAGGACATGTCTGAATGCTTTCTGCATGTGAGAAATGCAGGCAAGACCCTGTATGCCTTCAACAAACATCTGAGGAAAGCTATTTTTGCATGAGGGCAAGCTCCCTCTGCAATCTGTACACTCCTTGAACTGATGTATACCAACTCTGAAGTTGTAGCATAGTAGAGAAAGAGGCAAACTCCACTGTCAACAAATGTGGTTTTGGCGAACAACCTTCATTTATTTTATGCTTGTTGACATTACCTTTGGTGACGTGACAGTTCCTTGTTGGAGTATCAGTATAGCATTGTAAGTGAATGGTAACAGATGTCTTACAACTTCACTTAAATTGCTGATGTTCAGAGCTTTGTGTTTTTTGAGAAATTGGGTGACATTGGAATTGAGGGTATTTGCCCTTTTCCCTACTGTTGTATGATCTTAGAAATGGTCTGTTTATAGTTGCAAGGGTGAGAAAGTGAAGAAGATCTTGCCCCCTGCAACAACACTTGCACTTGTTTTGTCTTTGAGTTCTGATGGTTTGTGTTCAGTGTAGGAAAACATAGTTATATAAAAACCCTCAAATTTTTTTACTTTTTACTTACTTTTACAGTTACATTCTGTTTACCTACCTACATAATAGTGTCCTTCTGAACCCACTTAATTCCTGTGAAGGCATGATGGCTCTGTTCACATATATGCAGATCCTAGATACCTTGTGTGGAGAACGAATTCCTCATTTGTTCTGCATGTTGCATTTCTGACTATATGCCACGTGCATTTTTACCTCAATGCTGATTACTCAAAAAATTATGCCATGCATAGTTAGTCAAAAGACCCTCTTATTAGTCAGCTGCACCCCTGTGAATTCCAGCCCACATTAGTGTGTTAGATCCACTGAGTACTTTGCTATTAGAATTATTTTGTCTTAAGTGCTTTGCATCAGTATGTATATTTGTGCTGTTTCCTCTCAGCCGAGTGTTGCTATTTATTTCCAGAAACAGTTCTAAGTGTATACAATAGCTGAATTCCTTTGAATGACTCAGTCTGTTTTACAGTTAGTTGTGGTGTATCTGAATTAATAAAAGAGTATTTCAAGCTGATATACACATGAAGTAATAAGGCTGTCTCAGGAAAAACACCATCTATTTTTGAACAGAAAAAACATTCCACTTCAATAAGATGGCTTCTTCTTCAAAAGCATGCAGTTTTTTCATCTTATAACAAGAAAGTGTATGTGGTGAAACTCTATTTTGCCTTTCATACATCATATAAAAATTTTAGTCTAGTATCCTCTACAAAGCTTGTACTGTTTGGAAATAAACTACTTAAGTGTTGATGTCCATGTAGATCCTTGTACACAATGAACCCTTTCAACAGTACTGCACACAGTGGTGTAGTTCTCTTTGCCATTCTCTTAGCTTTCTGGGTATCATATATCTCATTCTCTCTTTTACATCCTCCAGAATAATCACAGACAAAGGTCTCAAATCATGACTACCGTTTTAATATTACTGACTTAAAAAGCTGATAGAATAAGGTGAATTGGATTAGCCTGTACTTTCTGAGGAATAACATATCTGTAGCTTTGGTTGTCAGTAGTTGTTGACTGTAATCAGTTAGAGGTGTTACAGATTTTAGGAGGAATATTACAACATTCTAAATCAGGGATGTCCCTGAAAATCAGAAACAGCTGAGAGTTGGGGTGGACAACTTCCTAGTGAGTAATACGAGTCTGAAGTCTGTGCATGGAAGAACTGCTTGCACATTGTGTTGTGCATGTAATTTCTGCTGTTACAGTACATTGTCATTAGGTTGTAAAGTATAGAGGCATGTCATGGTTTCCCTTTTCATTCTGTTTTAAACTTTTTAGGGATGTACTTTACATTCTAGCTTATGATGAAAGGATATGACATATATTGATTAAAGTACAGCAAGCACCCACATCTGCATGGTGACATGGGTGCCATATTACCCACCAGGCGTGGTGTTTATAGCCAAATAAAAATACTTCCCCATGGCTATCTGTAGGATAGTTGTGCCAGAGAATGCTATAGCCCAGGTCATGGGGTGCAATTGGCCAGGAGTGGTGGTTTGATGTCTAGCAGGGTCAGAGGGCAGAAAAAGGATACAGAAAGAAAAAAGTGCATAGAATACATAAAATAAACTGCTTAATTTTTGGAGTTAACCCAGCCTGCCTTTAAAGCGCAAGTGCCTTTCTCTTACGTGTATAGCTTCTGTCTGGGATTATTATGGCTATCACTTGATGGCAACTTTTATCCATTTCAGTTCATACATTGTTATCCTTTGAAAGGGGGGAGTCCGTGAGAAATAACTTTACTCCTTATTAAGGTACAAATGATCAATTTATTTGAAGGTTCTTTCTGGGCTTTGTTAGTGGAGAATGCATTTTACATTTAGAATCTGAATGGCAGTGCTTTTAGATACTGCACTTATCATAAATTCAATTCTATTGATTCGGAATTAGAACGTGCAATCACTTGTGCACAGCTAAAGGCATTAGCTAATTGGCATGTTGAAAGATTTGGCTGTTGTACCTTAATACTACTACAATCAGTAAGCAGCTGCATTAAGGTGTTCCTGTTGGAAAACCTAGATGGGTTATTGCCCACAAAATGACCTGTGTTGTCAGCTATTTTGCGTAGAAGAAAGCAGTTCCATTTTATAACTAAAATATGCCTACTTCATTCTTTGAACTGAATATTGGCTGAGAGCCTTATTTTGGATAGTTTAACTGATTGTTCTTCTGGAATCGTACTGAAGTATGTAGTTTTTTTTTTAACATTCAGTAAAGGACATATTCACAACATTGTCATCATACAATTTCCCTACTTCAAAGCCTGTAGAAAATTTTTCATCAGTATAACTGCATATTGACTGTCAGTATCTATTTAAATGCATTTTTCAGTTTTTGGTCAGGTCGCACTATTTTATTTGTACACTCATTTGCAATTTATACTGATAGTTCATAGTGCTACAGTCCTGTCTTACTGCAGGAAATTTTCATCAATACTTTCAGTCTTACATTTTTCATGGCTGATGGTTTGAATTCATTTATTTTTACATAATTAGTGTCAACACTTTGTTTACCACCGAAATCAGCACTTAAAATATAATTAACTCTAAAAAGTTGTTAACAAAATATATACCTCTAAAAAGTTGTTAACCGCTGCCTAACTCAAACATATGAGAACATATCTACATCAAATAAATATGTAAGAACAATGAAAGCTGGATCTCATGGCAAAGCCTTCAGAAGTATTGACTCTTATGAAAGAAAGTCAGTGAAGTGAAAAGTAATATTCTGCAACTCTATTTTTTCTTCAACTATTAACATACGACATATTGGTGCACTAGTCATAATTAAAAGTTTGCATTTAAACCATAAAAGGCAACTGCATAAAATATATGTCTGGTTCTGTGGCATTGTGAGATAAAGCACAAAGTCCTCACAACAACCCATATGTCCATAATTTGACTGTTGGCTTGGTCAATGGAAGAGCTGGTCAGAATAGGATGGGAGTGTGTGGTTTGTGCCAGCTGTGCCCATCAGTGGAAGGTGTTTGGTCATTCTGGTCAACCAACCTGCTCCAGTAAACTTCAGGTTGATGCCTGCATGGGAATGCTAGTGACCATTGGACAAGGGGCATGGGCTTTCTGATCCCAAGCTAGTGAGATGAGCTTAATGGGGCATTTATGGATGCATAGATACATAGAAGGTGCTCCCATGGTGACGTAGATGCCATGTTAACCACCAGGCATGGTATTAGGGCTATATAGAAAAACCCTCAATGGCCATCTGTAGGATGATTGTGCCTTAGGCTGTTCTAGCCCCAGTCATGAGATACAATTAGACAGGGGTGGTGTGGTTCAATGGTCAGCAAAGTCATAGGTCAATAAAAAGAATACAGAAAAACTGCATAAAATATATCAAAAAATACAGTAAATCACTGGTAATATAAATCACTGACTCTGTTAACAAACAAATACATAAAAATGATCCAGCTAATAACTTAGTTCTTCCAGACTACATCTAAAACTGCAACATTTAAAAAAAAAAACAATCTGACAGTCGTTTTAGGTATGTTCTTACTGGCTGAAGAAACTATAAGCAAAAATATTTACGTGCCTTGTTTGATAAGAAATTTAATGTTTTATTTTATTGGCAGTCTTCTACATTTTAAGGTTTAATTTCATAATTACATGCTTCTGTTTCAAAGTCATCTCAGATTTTTACCCATGAATGTTCCTTGTTTCTTCATAAAAAGCTTTATCTCTGAGGAAAAAAGGATTAATTACTTTGAGAAAAAAATAATGATCAAATGAAAACAGTGCAATAGAGGAAGACTTCCTCCAAGTATACTGACATGTAGCAATCTGCAGTAGTTTAACACACAAGCATTTTAATAAAAATACAAGATAAACACTAAAAAAAATTAATAGAAAAATAAACTAAAGAAAACAGATCATCGAGTGTCAGTATTTCATTCTTACTACCAGCCATTGACAAAAATGTAAAAGTTTAGACTGAAAAAGAGAAACAGAAACTCAAGGGTTATCAAAGATCATTGATTGATCTTTGCTATAAATCAGCCCGTTAATTTAAATGTTTTGCAGTAATTTTTGCATGACAGTGATGTTGCTCAGGTTAAGACATACGTCAACAATGATCATGCCTCTGTTCTGACTGGAGAGAGAGTCTGACATGAATTGTATAACTCTTTATAAATTACAGAAGCAAACAAGCAATGGGAAGCTATGGAACTGAATCAGGGATGCAGTAATCATAGTTACGGACAAGGGCAAAAAAAAATAAACAAATAAAAGATGCGGTCAGTGTGGAAAGAAAGGAACATGAGATGAGAAGTGGGGCAGAACTGAAGGTATGCAACAGAAATAAAAGGTAGGGTAGGGTGATGGCAGAGGTGCATTTCAAGCAATCACAAATTACAAAAGATGTGAAGGCAGACTTGGTCAAGAGGAGAAGTAAAGGTTTATTTGGGTATATAGCAAAATAGAGGGACAGACCTAGCTGGACTGAGTAAAGACTGGTAGGAGAGCAGAGGGCACCTGACAAAAAAAGAGGTACTAAATGACAGTGAAGGGTGCCATACCGAGAGAGAGAGGAAGAACAGAGGAGGCGGAGCACACTGAGAGACAGGGATAGCAGAGGGGAAGCACACATTGAGAAGGAGAGCAGAGCATGGAGAGCACACTGAGAGAGATGGAGAACAGAGCCAGACGGTCACGCAGAGAGGGAGATTCGAGCAAGGGAAGCTCACAGGGAGAGGAAGAGCATTGGAGTAATGCCAAGAGAGGGAGTGAGAGAGAGCACGGGCTGAGCAGGAGCTAGCTTCCCTAGGAGAAGATAACACATGAGGACCATATGTAGTAACTCTGAAGGTTCTCTGAGATCTGTCTATTTGGTAGTAGATCTTCCAAAAGGGGTTTACAATAAATCAGTGACCATGGCAGAAGCATCTGAGGTCTGTAAAAGATAATATGCGAGAAATCATTGTATGAAGTGGTGTGGAACAGGAAAAATCCAAGGAAATCCAGTCCTGTTATTCTTAAAACAGTAGCAGATGTCATGGGGAAAACATAACAAAATGATTGTTTTCCTACAAAACAAACAGTAGAACAAAATGTGGTTTCATGGTATTGGAACACTCTGTCAGTCAAACCTTCTCCAGTTTTATGATTGAGTTGAAGGAGAACTTTTTTTAGTACTAGTCAGTGTGGTCTGTCTGGTTATCTCCAAGGCTTTTCAATTAGAGTTGATTGCTTTGGAAAACTGAATTGGTTGGTGGAAGGACTTAAACTAAAGAACTGCATTGTGGTGAAGATGGCATTGTGATGAACAGGGAAAGTGAGAACTGGAGTACATATGGGTTATTTGTGGGTCCATTAATCTTCCATATTTTCATTTCATACACATCTGAGAGAATAAAAAACAGAACTGTACCCCTTGCTGGTGACACAGGTGCAGGATAGATGTTGGGGGTATGAGACTGAGGAAGGATTTGTTAAGGTGTACAAAGTAGGCTAAAATGTGATAGTTTTGTTTTTTACAGACAAGTACAAAATACTGCAGCAGTGCCACAGCAAGTGTTGTGTGACGCATCGACTGGTGAAGTGAAGCTGATATCAGAGCAGGAAAAGGACCTCAGGATGCCATTCAGATAGCGTTTATATTAGGCTGTTGAAAACACAACTGTCGACAGTGTAATAATCAACACGAAAATGTCGAAACCCCCGAACATCGAACACACACACAAAACCCACCCAAACACAACACAAATTGCTCTATGTAGGGGGGCAAGCCCCCCTACACCCCTCTCATGGGGGGCTGCACCCCCCACACACCCGCTACTTAAATATACCAACTCCGAGATCACACTACATTGCAGTAAATGGAAATCTCCCCTTATGGAGATTTCCGTAAACACGCGTGATGACTTTCGCTTTCGGCATTTTGGTGCCGACAATATCCGCTTCGATAATGTCGGCCTTAGACAGGGTGAAGTAGACCCTTCAGATACAGGAGGAGGAGAATGGGCAAAATTATGGCAGAGAAGGAGGCACAATGTGGAATGCACTTGAACACAAGACCAGAAAGTGTTAGTGTCCTTAGCTATTAAGCAAGCGTAATGTTCATAGGTAGGTACTAGGCTATCTGCCCGAAGGCATTTATAAGCCTAGCCAGAATGTGTTGGCTTTCGCCGCCCCCTTAGATTAGTTCCCTGTGCCTCTGTCCAGCAAAGCCACTGAAGTGATCCCTGGGGTAAACTTTGTTTCCCATCCACTCATCAAGGTTTCTTTTGAAGAGTGTTAGCGAGGAGCTCAGCCTAATGTAGATTGAAATCTTGTTCCAAAGCATATGAAGTCTCTGGGACAGGAATCTGTCTCTCCAGATCGTCCTATTTATTGTTGTGGTGAGGTTTAGATCCCTAGAGTGTGTGGCTCGAGGGGATAAGTTTTTCTTTAGGTGGAGCATGTCCATCAATTCTGGGTTGGACATGGCCTTGTATGTCAGGCATGGATCACCTCTGAGTAGGCGGTATGCAACCGAGTACAGCTGGAGTTTCTTCAGTCAAGCTGCATAGGGCATCTGTTTGAGGCCAGTGATCCTCTTGGTGAAGTACTTCTGTGGTCTTTCCAGCTGTTGCAGGTGTCTTGTATGGTACATCTCAAATGGGGCATTGTACTCTATGATGGGTCTGATGAGTGATAAGTTGAGGGGCACAATGACCTCTATGTGGTGGGCCACATAGAAGGATTTTCTAACCACTTTGGCAATGTGATTATCAAAGGAGAGATTACTATCTACTTGGGTCCCCCAGATCCCTTATTACATTTTCCGTATGTAGGGGACTACCACCTATGTGGTAGTTTGTGGGTACTTCGTTTTTTCCAAAGGGAATGACTATGCACTTTTTTGCATTTAGCTTGAGGCCATGATTTTGACACCAGGTATCCGTCTCAGTGAGACCCTTTTGGAGGATGTCTGTGTCAGCCTGAGAGTCAATTATAGCCCCTAGTTTGCAGTCATCTGTGAACTTGGTCAGCCATAGTCCTCCTGTGCTTCCCTGTACCTCTGAGAAGTATATGCTGAATAGGAGGGGTCCTAGGACTGAGCCTGGGAAACGCCACTTATAACTGGTTTAGAGTCAGACCTAGCTCCCGCAACTCTCACCATGTGGGTTCTGTCCGTGAGCCAGTTGGCAACCCATCTTGTGACATAGGGGTTTATGTTCAGGCTGGTGAGCATGTCTATAATACCAGAATGGGGAATGGTGTTGAAGGTCTTTGCGAGGTCTAGGTAGGCTGTGTGTAGCACCTTTCCTCATCTATAGCCTTGGTAACTATCTCAGAGAAGTCCACCAGGTTTAGGAGGCATGATCTGCCCTTAACAAAGCCGATCTGGGTAGAGTCCAGTGTTTGGAGGTTCCCAATGTCTCTGTTAATGAGTTCCATGATAATGCGCTCCATTGCCTTGCAGACCAAGCTAGTCAGGCTTATAGGGTGATAGTTCCCGGGGTCTGTTGTGGCTCCACCTTTGTGGAGCGGAATAACCATTGCTGTGTGCCACTCTATGGGTATGTAGCCTGTGGAGAGGCTAAGTTTGAACAGTGTGTTTTGGTGAGGGGTTAGTTTGTGTTTGAGCCCATGTAGGACACAGCCTGGAACACCATCCAGTCCCATTGATGCTGTGTTTTTGGCTTTGGAGAGGGCTGTTTTAACTTGAGTGTCTGTGATTTCAGGGGCTCTACATTCTTCTGGTATGGTTATGGGCCTTTTTGGGGGTGAGAGGGTGGTTGAAGTTTGCACTGAAAATGCCAGGATGTTGGCGATATTGGTCAGTTCAGTGTATTTTGTGTCATTCTGCACTAACTCTGAGCAGATCTGAGCATTGCCATTTAGATTCTTGCCATAGCTAAAGAATGCCTTGTGGTTATCTTTGGAGTCCTTGGCAATTTTTCTTTTGATGCTCGCCTTGGATGATTTTATGAGGGATCATAGTTTCTTGCTGATACTGATCAGGGATGTCTTCCCTTCTTGGGATTTTACTCTTTTCTGTACTAGTTTCCTCCTCCTATTGTATAGCTTGTTTATGGCAGGGGTCCACCAAATTGGTTTCCTTTTCTTGGAGGATTGAGTCTTGGTTTTGCTTGTGATAGCACGATCCATGCATTCTTGTAGGTGCCCATAGAATGCATTAGTAAAGGATTTTGCAGCTTGGACAGCATTATCCTTTAGCATGGGGGCTTTGAAACTTTCCACCTCGGCCTTAAGTAACGTGAAGTTTGGTTTTGAAAAGTTTTAAACTGTGGTTTCCTTGTCTGGGGGTGGGGGCGGAATGTGCATATCCATAGTGATTTGGTTATGGTCAGATCTAACCAGCGAGGGGTTGACCTATGGTGTGGAACACTGGTCACCCATGTTGGTGATGACCAGGTCCAGTATATGTTGTCACCTCTGGTGGGAGTGTTGACCAGTTGATCCAGGGTGTAATTCAGTATAATAAGGTTAAGAATGAAGAACTATTTATGATAGTTTCACAGGTTTGTCTTCATGCATACAACCTGCTGGCTTCCAGGAAGCTATTGACGTTTTCAATTTTCTATGTATTTATTGCACTTATTTATTTAAGGAATTTAATAAATTACTCTGGTAGATAAAAAAAACTTTTTCTATAATATAAATGGGCACTACTTAATTTATCTATTCCATTTTCTGCTTTTATTTGTATTTATTGCTAGTATTGGGTCCACTGTGTTGGAGTTAACTCTGCAGGAGTGCATTTAATAAGAACAGTCTCCGACACTAAAATATAGACTAGACAGAGTTAGTCTCTATGGGAAGTAGCGAATATCATCACAGTTTCTGAAGCCTTTCCTTGATAGTTCAACTTCCAGCCCTTTGATTATTCCATTAAGAAATGATTGTGCCTTTCAAACTTTTATGTGCCTCATTCAAGTTGTACAGAATGCAGTTTTGTAGTATTTTGTGATCTTATTAATTTCTATATCGAGTTATCCCCCTACATAGAATAGGCATGACCTTTAGAATTTGATAGGCTACAAAATATGCCTTTCTGGCTTTGGGAGATACACACTAATCAAACCTTTGGTTTCTTATCTAACATTGTATATAGCTTTTCAGTCAGGAAGTTGTTTTATTATGATTATGGTTTGGATAGATAGCTGTATCTTGCAGAGGCTGGCACTAATCTGGAACAGATTCCCCATCCACATAAAACAAAGCCCATCCCTGCCAATATTCAAGCATAACTTGGATCTGTGGATGGAAACAGAAAATGTATCCAGAACTTCCCCCTGCCCCACTAAGGGACAGTAGAAGCAGCAGCTGAATATGTTATCCCATGTGCAGGTCTCCCTCAAATTATCTGGGATATAATCCCAGTTATTTCTACTAAGGGTAATATATAGTTGTCAACCATGGGATGGGTAAGGCTAGTGTAACACCAAACAAGATAGGTTAATTTAAACACCAAAAGGAAAGTTAACTAGTCTTAAAGTGACCTACAACAGCAGATAGCCTAGTTACTTATGAACCTATAATTTGAATATGTATTTTGCTGTCATAATTTGTACCCATTTTACCAAGTCCTACAAAACTGTATTTACTAATATTAAAGTTGAAAACATGACTACTGTATCATGTATGTTTGTATTGTCTGGCTTGGAGAATGTCAGCGTAATTTACTAAAGCAATTGTTAGTGGTAACAATCAACTTATTTGGTTTATTTAGAACATTTGCCAATTTTATATCAAAGAACTGCAATCTGAAAAGAAGTGGTCTCAGTACAGATCACTCTGGAACATCACTGATAATTCCCATGTGAGGAGGTAGGTAATGCCACACCTTGTTCTGTTCCATACTGTAAGTTATTCACTGTTCTTAATATTAGGTTTATGGACTGATATTTAATGTACTTAATTGGCCGATTATTTCATTATTCAGGACAATGTTAAATGCTTTCCACCACAGACTGAGGATATGGCAACATACAAAGAATGGTTTAGTTAGGTTTGCCTTGATTCTGATCAGGAAACAATCATGTTTGTTTTCTGGATCCATACAACTTTTGTCTTAAATTGTGCTTGTGGCACATTATGGTACTTTAATTATTATGTTTTATCTTGTTTCTACACCACTGTGACATATCACTTTTTGTATTCTGAAGTTTGCACAAAATGTTTCTGCATACACATTTTACGAGTGCTGCTGGCTGATCACTTCATTGTTTATTGATAACATCTTATCATTTTTTCCCCTTTTAGTTTTTTGATGTAATTAAAAAAACAACCTCTTATTGGTTTTGGCTTTTTGTTATTAACCAGAGGATTTTTCCCTAATTGTGTTTAATTAATGTTTAAAAATATTAGATTACACACTACTTCATAAGTATATGTAACATCTAACATACAGCAAAAGTGTATCAAATAAAATAAATTAATAAGAAATATACATTTACACATAATACAGCAATATGCTTTACAATTCATATTCACTGACATATGTCAGAAAGCCAACCCACTTAACTAAAATAAATAAATTAAAAAAAAAAAAAATATATATATATATATATATATATATAAATTCCAAGCTTGTTTTCTGCCCTTCCTGTAGGTAGTCTAATCCAGATACAGATTTGCTGTATTTAGAACTGTTTCTAAGCTTCTGTGCCCCAAGCCTTACTGTGTTGGAAGGAAGTCTTCTAGCTTATCAGTGGGAGTGGTAAGCACTAGGTAGCCTATCTACCACAAGAGTGGTTTCTGGCCCAGAAACTGTAGTTTATTGGCCATTTGGGCAGTTTTTCCATCTCTTTCAACTTTTTGGTTTAAAAGCCTGCATTTACGCTTGCTTCCCACCTTCCCTGTAACTAGTTTAGTCCAGATACAGATTTGTTGTATCCAGGACTGTTTGTAAACTTCTGTGCCCCCAAGCCTTTCTGTGTTGGAAGTAACCCTTCTAGTTTATCAGTGGGAGTGGTAATCACTAGGTAGCCTATCTACAACAAGATCCAGATTCTTAGTTTTATCACTTGAATTTGCTTATCCGTGCTCAGCACTTGTTCAGAACTTGTTGTAAGCACTAAATAAACTACAAATTACTACAGCACTCACCCTTCCTCATTACCTAGAGGAAAACCATTTTGGTACTTACTTTCCTCACTTGCTTAGAGAAAAACAGCTCTTGTACTTACTTTCCTCACTTGTCTAGAGGAAAATATTTTTTTTATTCAGGCATGTCCAATGGTCAGCTCCCAGTGTTCTCTCCTGTCTATCTGATTAATCTGGGCATCTTGGGGCAATGTAGCAATTGCCTCAAGTACACAGACAACCCACTCCTTCTACCACCCAACACTACAACCTGTGAGAGATGCACTTATCTAGCCAAACTGGAGGTAAAGCTCTCTTCAACCAAGACTGAACTTGATAGTCAAGAGGAGAAGATAAACACTTGCACCACACCACACCACACTCATCAGATAGTCCCACTAAACCTACACCACCAAAATCCACAAATAGAAACACAAAAACATTCGCGGATGCTCTCAATAATAGTCTGCTCAAGCAACAGAGACCTCCAAAGCAGAAATGCAAGCAACCTCCCACCACCAACACAACCCAAATGGCACATAGCCCACAGACTCATTGTGCAACCTCAACCACAGCCCATAAGGCAAAATAATGTACCCAACACACTAGTCATAGGTGACTCTATAGTCAGGCACACTGATGTCCCACTCACCAGGCTAAACAAGGAGAAGGTCACTGTCAGCTGCCTGTCGGGTGCCAGGATCCACCACATAACCCACACACTCAGGTCACTCCACAACAAGTACAAATATGACTCTGTGATTGTCCATGCTGGTGTGAACAACCTGAGACTTACCTCCCTGGACTACATGAAAAGAGACATGGAAGAACTCTCCGATCTTGTAGTCCAGGCAGGTATGACCCTAGCACTGAGCAGCATCCTGCCATCGCCCAGAATGATATCGCAGTACAAGGACAAAATGATTGATTTCAACAATTGGCTAAGCTTCTGGTGTCATTCTAAGGGGATCCAGTATCTGTCTACCTGGGATGACATGGTCGACAGACCACGATGCTTTTCCAGAGATGGTCTGCACCAGTCACCCCTAGGATTCCAGATACTGGCAAAGGCTGTTGCCGCCCCTATAGTGCATTTTTTAGGCAAGGTTAAAATGACAAATTCACCACCATGACAAGAACAGGCAAGCAAAAACTGAGGGTACATCTACTCAATGCTAGAAGTCTAAATCTCAAAATGCACTCACTTGAGGCCCTCCTTAAAATGGAGAACATCAATGTCTGTGCAGTGACTGAGACCTGGCTCAAGGTTCCAGAGAGCACCCCTGCATTACCAGGCCATAATTCATACCACACTTTTCGGCCATCTAACCTGGACCGGAACACCAAAGGCGGAGGTGTGTCCATATTCATTAAGGACATCCACACTTCCAGGCTAGTTGTTCAGCATAATGCAGCCAAGGTTATCCAAGTGCAACTAACTCTGGGCAAAACTGCAATCCAAATTGTAGCTTGCTAGAGATCCCCCACCATGCCCCAGGATTCCCACTCCTCTTTTGTTGATATACTGGAAAATATTAGGGTTCAACCAAACACCCTAATATTGGGCAATTTCAACTACCCCACCATTAACTGGGAAAACTACTCATGTACCAACTCCTTCGCTCAGCGCTTTCTGGAATTCATAAATTCCAATGCCCTGGATCAACATATCCACAACCCCACCAGGGGCAACAATATCCTAGACCTAGTCATTACCAACATGAGTGACCGGTGTTCCACACCTGTAGTCAACTCCTCGCTGGTCAAATCCAACCAAGGGCTAATCACCCTAGATATCCACATCCCGCCCCCACCCCCCATTAAGGAAACCATGGTAAAAAACTTCTCCAATGTCAACTTCATGCTTCTTAAGACAGAAGTGGTGAACTTCATGACACCCATGCAGATGGACAATACAGTTACGACTGCTGAATCCTACAGAAATGCACTCAATAAGCACTTACACGAGTGCATGGATTGTGCTCTCCCAAACAGAACCAAGATGCTATCCTCCAAAAAAGGAAGCCAATCTGGTGGTCCCCTGCCATAAACAAATTCTACAACAGAAGGAAGAAATTGTTGCAAAAGAGAGTAAAATCCCATGAGTGGATGAGCTACCTGGTCACCCTCAGCAAGAAGCTGAGATCCCTTATAAGATCCTCCAAAGCTAGCTATGAAAACAAGATTGCCACTGATTCTAAGGAAAACCACAAAGCATTCTGTAGCTATGTCAAGAATCTCAGTGGCAACACCCAGATCTGGTGTATGTTACAGCACAATGGCACATAAATTACAGAACCAACTGATATTGCCGACATTATGGCAGATAGGTTCAATGCTAACTTTACCCCCCTTTTACCCCCTAAAGGGCCTATATTTGTACAGGAAGAATGCAGAATCCCTGTAATCACAACTTCGCAGGTAAAAGCAGAACTCTCTAAAGCCAAAACCTCCAGCATCCATGGGACCGGACAACATCCCAGGCTGCATTTTACATGAACTTCAGAATGAACTGGCTCCCCACCTAAGCACCATGTTCAATCATAGCCTCACATCAGGCTTTGTGCCCATTGAATGGCACACAGCAACAGTTATCCCACTCCACAAAGGGAGAGCCACCACTGATCCTAGGAACTATTGCCCTATTAGCCTGATGAGCCTGGTCTGCAAGGCCATGGAACGTGTTATCATGGAATTCATAAACAAAGACATTGGTAACCTTCGAACTCTGGATCCCACCAGGGTTGGGTTTGTGAAAGGCAGATCTTGCCTCCTGAACCTGGTCAATTTCTTTGAGGCAGTCACCAAAGCCGTAGACGAGGGTAAGGTGGTTCACGCAGCCTGTCTTGACCTCGCCAAGGCTTTTGACACCATCCCCCATTCTGGAATTATAGCTAAACTCACTAAACTAGGTATAAATCCCTATGTCACAAGATGGGTTGCCAACTGGCTCACTGACAGAACCCACACCTTAAAAGTTGCAGACTCCAAATCTGACTTCAAATCAGTGACAAGTGGAGTACCACAGGGTTCAGTCCTGGGACCTCTCCTGTTTGGTATCTACTTCTCTGAAGTACAAGCTAATACAGAAGGCCTCTGTCTAATGAAGTTCACAGATGACTGCAATCTAGGAGCTATAGTCGAGTCCCCAAATGATGTGGACATCCTACAGAGGGGCCTCACTGAGACAGATGCCTGGTGTCAGAGCCATGGCCTCAAGCTCAATGCCAAAAAGTGCATTGTTATCCCCTTTGGTAAAAACTCTGTACCCATGAACTACCACATAGGCAGCAGTCTTCTTACCACCGAATGTGTGATAAGAGACCTTGGGACCCAGGTGGACAGTCTCTCCTTTGATAATCACATTGCCACAGTAGTCAGGAAATCCTTCTACACGGCACACCTCATCACAAAATTGTTCTCATCCAGGAAAAAAGAGGTCATTGTTCCCCTCTACTTGACACTCATTAGACCCATTATAGAGTACAATGCCCCTTTTGGAATGTACCATGCAAGACATCTGCAGCAGCTGGAAAGGCCACAGAAGTACCTCACAAAGAGAATTACTTGCCTCAAACAGATGCCCTACACTAATTGTCTTAAAAAACTCCAGCTTTACTCTGTAGCATATTGCCTACTCCGAGGTGATCTCTGCCTAACATATAAAGCTATGTGAAACCCAGAGCTGTTGGACATGCTACACCTAAAGAAATCCCAATCCCTCCAAGTTACACGCTCTAAGGACCTAAACCTTGTCACCACAATAAACAGGACTTTCCTGGAGGGATAGATTCCTGTCCCAGAGACTTTCCATGCTCTGGAACAGGCTACACATCTGTGTCAAGTAAGGTACCTCATTAACACTCTTCAAGAAAAATCTTGATGAGTGGATGGGAAATAGGAAATACCCCAGGGGATCACTTCTGTGGCTCTGCTCGACAGGGGCACAGGAAATTAACTTTCTTGGGTTGGCGTAAGCCAGGGAACTTTGTTGGCTAGGCTTACTTAGGCCCTTGGGCCAATAGCCTAGTATCTACCTATAAACCTATGTTACCCTTTATCAGGTACTCCATGTATAAGGCTAGGGGTCCAAGAATTTTAACTCGTTCTTCAAGATTTTGTTGCACACATCTGCATCCTTGGACACAAGCATAATTCTCTATATATGTTGCAGGTCTTCGATCTCCTTGTCCATTACGTATCAAGAAGTCTTCTATGATATTTGTTATTGGGTTTGTAATATTCAGTACCTATCTTCCTTGCAGTATGTTCAGGCTTATACTTTGTTCCCTAGTATTCCTAATAGCCAGAATGTCAATTCTTTTATTATTCCTTTATTAAAAACAAACTTTTTCGTCAGTGAAAATAAATAATTCCAATGTCCCTTCATCTTCATGCACTCCAACATGGAAGGTTTGTCTTATCTTACCCACATTTCCAACATTTACTGACCAGTTTTCTCCCCTTGTTATGAAGCCATATTAGGTTGAGATTACCACCCTTATAGTATCCTCATCTGTTGGCCTTTGAATCTAGACCATTGACTTAAGTACCCATGAGTGTTCCACATTTCCTGCCATTAACAATTGGATATGTTAACCTTATCTCTCGTCAGTCACCTGTTGTACACTTTGTTCATTGCCTTCACTTTTCTTCTTCCAAATATTTCTGTGTATAGTACTTGATCTACCCTTTTTGACATTTAACGATTTTACCCATCTTACCCATCCTCATATCCTTACCTGTTTATTTATTGTTTGACTGATCCCCCTTTCAGTTATTCATTAAGTGAACCATTTGAACTATTTCCATTTTTTTTCTCTTGAACTCTCTGCTTATTTCCTCAAAAGTTTCATCTCTTCCTTCTTTCCATTAGAATGAGGTTGCTCATACTTTCCTCCTGCCTACAGTATTCCTTTTATTCAGACCTTTCAGGTGCTGCTAGAATATGTAAGTGGGCTTTAATCCCAAACACAGGCTCATTTAATTTACTGGCCACCTCTTCTAATATTGCCACCCAATACCCTGTAGTGCAATCAACAGCTCTTTTCCCATCTTTATCTGTCCCCTCATTTCCTACCTTGACCTGAAGCAAAAATTGCACCGTGGAAAAGCTCAGACATACCTTTCAATGTTTGGCAATGCCCTTCCAACAAAGCATGTTGGGATCTGCTCTGAATAGATATTCTTCTCCATTGCTCTCTCAACTCACCATTATTGACGACTTCTTGCATTCTTATCAATACTTATCAATATTTATTTAGATTTATTTGAATTAAAATTTATGAGGGTCCTTACACTGCACTGCATAGTCACAAATATGAATTAAAATGTTTCCTATGAAACGCTACCTTAGAAAACTCTACAGTACATAGTTGCATGCAGAGCAAATGGCTTTTGCATTGAGGAACACAACCTTGCCAGTACAAGTAACAGTCTAATAGCCTGATGTTAACCGTTTTATACCATCCACAAGTAATAAAGCACAAATCAAGCATCTGTAACCATGGATTTACACTTTCCTACTATCTCTTCAGCCAGCTTGGTGGATTTAGTCATCCTGGATCAATGTAGTAATTCTCTTGCTTTCTGACAACCAACTAATTCTAAAGCAAACTGATATGATGTGTGAGAAGTGTAGCTACACAATGTCACTGGAGACAAGGCTCTTGCTTACCAATACCTATGTCAGTAGCATGTGCACACTATATCCATTGCACATAATATGGACCAGAGAGACAGAACCACATATGCTGAGGCTCTTAAATATAATCTTTTAAAGCCTCAAAAGACTCCCAGAAGTATTAAACAAAACAAGTATCCTCAGCAATATCTAAAATACTTTGACAATACACACCAAGACTCCTACACTGTCATCATAAAATGTCTCACCCTCTAAGCCCATAAGGCAAACCAACACATGACATTTTAGTTATAGGAGATGTGATTGTGAGACAGACAGATGTCCAACTCACCAGGCTGAGCAAGGACTGAATCATGGTCAGCAGCCTCTCAGGGGCCAGGATCCACCAGATCACATGTGCACTCAAGCCATTGCACAACGTGTACAAGTATGACTCTGTCATAATCTGTGTCATTGTAAATGACCTGAGACATACCTCTCTGGATTACATGATAGAGCTCTCAGACTATGTATCCCAGGCCAGTATGAGCCTAGCACTGAGCAGCATTTTACTTTCTCCAACGATGATGCCACAGTAAAAACAGAAGATAATTGACTTTATGGCTTAGTTTTGGGTTCATTCCAAGGGAGTACAATATTTGTCTGCCTGATAGGATATGGTAGAGAGACTATGCTACTTTACCAGGGATGGTCTGCACCTACCCCCACTAGGTTTTCAGATATCGGCTAAAACCTTGTCCATGCCCATAGTGCCCTTTCTAGGCAATGTCAACCTGACTGACCTACTAGCATAGCTACACTGACTCAGAATAATCTTAATGTGTTAGTGCTCAATAAAACTCCACTCCCTGCAAGTTCTCCTTATCCTGGAAATTATAGACATCTGTGCAGTAACCAAGACCTGGTTTATAGACTCGAGGCACACTAGAGTGCAAGGCTGTAATGCTTCCACACATTTAGACCAGCTACCACACAGATAGGATCTAAAAGTGTAGGAGTCTCAATTTATATTAGGTGAGAACACACATCAAGGCTGGTCAGACAGTATGACACACTTGAGCTTCTCCATGTCCAGCTTACCATAAGTAAAGTACCATACTATTTCTTGCAAGCTATAGGTCTCCTTGTATGAGCCTGGAAGCCCATTCCACATGCTTGGATGAACTGGAAATCCTCCCCATTGAATCTAGCATAATATTCACGGGGGACTTTTCCAGTTAATGTTGTGGTTGTTAATAAGACACCACCTCAAACCTGCCGGCCTAGAGATTCTGAAAATTAAACACAAACACCTAGTCTCCATGCCCAGCAGGGGCATAAGTATCCGTGACCGGGTCTTCACAAACATGGGAGAGCAATGCACCCCCCCAGTGTAATTTTCTTTGGTCAGGTCGAGTCACAAAACTGTCTCCTTTGAAATAAATATTAAGCCTGGGACCTTAGCTAGCCTCAGAACATTTAAAAATATTCCAAGGCTAGCTAGCTTCAACTAATTGACAGACCTGCAAAACTTCAAGCCCTCTAAACCCTAAGAACACAGTCACATGTGCAGAATTGCTCACTGAAACCCTATACAATCATGTAAATAGCTGCACAGAGACAGCTATATCTACCCAAAATATACATAGGACAACCTCCATAAACAAGCCACCCTGGTGGAATCTCACTATAAATAGGTTGTATAACAAAATAATGTCCCAAAACAGGAGAAGCATTGCCCAGTTGTTTGTCTGCATCAGGCCTTTTGAAGGGTGTCTGTGTATTTAGGGGATTCAGTGACAATGTCTAGATTGCAGTCATCTACACAACTGTTAATGATTGGCTTAACTTCAGAGAAGTAGATGCCAAAAATAAGAGCTACTAAGGGGTGACCTTTGCCTCATATATAGAGTCTCAGTAGTCTGTAGCTTGTCAGACTTATTACACCATCATAAATCCACTGGTAGCATGAACAGCCACTCAAGGGATCACAGTCTTTTACAACATAAATAGAACATCTTAGATGGACAGCTATGTAGGACAGAATATCTCTTAGATGGGAACAGTTTTCCATTCCATTAAAGCAAAGTACCTCTCTTACACTTTTCAAAAAATAATATGAATGACTGATGGAAGACCATCAATTTTCCCCTTGTTTACCAGATCCTGCCTGTTAAAGCTGTTGGATTTCTTTGAAAATGTGAGGGCATATCTGTGCACACAGCATACCTTGACTTGGCAAAGGGTTTCAACACAATCCCACACTCAGCCATCATCAATAAACTTAGCAAACTAAATGTAAACTACTTTATTGTAAGATGCTTTGCCAACTGGCTCACAATCCAGACAAACACTGTCAAAATGGGTGAGTCCACATCAACCAGCAGACCTGTCACCAGTAGGATACCACAGGGGTCAGTGCTGGGCCCCCTACTGTTTGGTATATACTTCTTAGAAATTCAGGTCAAAACTAAGGGTTTGTGGTTGAACAAGCAGATGACTGCAAACTTGGTGCAATTGATGAATCCCCAAATGATGTCAGTATACTCCAGGAGGGTCTTACATGGATCAGCGACTGCTGTCTTAGTCACGGTATCAAACTGAATGCAAAAAAATGCATCATCATTCCATTCGGCACAAATAGTGTCCCTTCACACTACCAAATCTACAACAATACCCTAAATACCCATGAAGTGGTAAGGGATCTGGGATCAGAAGTTGACTGCGACCTTAACTTCAACCACCATGTGTCTACTGTAGTAAGGAAGACTTTCTACATAGCACACTTGATTAGTAAAGGCATCGCCTCAAGAGCAAAAGAGGTTATAACCCCTGTATACTCAGAACTAATCTGGCCAGTAATGGAGTATAACGCTCCATTTGGCATGTACCATACAAAGCAGTTGCAGCAATTGCAGAGACCTCAGAGGATTCTAACAAAGAAGATCAAGGGACTCCAGCACTTGCCTTTACACAGACTGACTAATGCCCCTGTCACTATACGCTGTATTGTATAGACTTCTTAAGGGAGACTTATGACTGGCTTACAGAGCAATCTCAGACCCAAACCTAATAAATTGCTGCATATCCATAAATCAGACGGGACAAGAGCTACCTGTTCCAAGGACCTAAATATTGCCTGTGACTTAAATAGGACATGCTGGAGGGACAAATATTTCTCCCAGTGACTGCCACGGCTTTGGAATAGGCTGGCAATTCATGTGAAACAGAGCACCTCTATGACACTGTTCAAGAGGAACCTGGATGACTGGATGGAACACTGTAAATTCTTACCAGGAATAGCACTCACAACCCTCCTGGACATGGGCAGTCATCATTAAATGCAACCTTGGGTATTGACTAGCATTTCTATGGTATTGGGATGGAACAGCTAGGCTTGAAATGACTTCTGGGTTGATAGCCTAATAATCTCCAATGATCCTATGGTCCTATATCATAGATGATGGCAACTAGCAAATGTCCCAACATATCATTGTTCTGACCACCTCTGGGTTAGTTGTGCAAAATATCAGGGCTAAAAATTACCATGGGAATGTAAGGATGGGCTTCTTATGATCCTTACTGAACCCTGAGACAGGAATTAGATTAGGAGGGTTCCTCTCTGATGGGGTGGGTCTGAGCAAAGGAACCAGGCTGGGGTGTCCTCTTTCCTTTTTGTTGTTTGCGTTATGTTTAGAAGCATTGGCAAAGAAAATGGTGGGACTCAGAAAATGAATGATATAATTGGTATGGTATTCAAGAAAAGTTTGCAGATTATATTATTTTGTAACTAGTGAAACCAGAAAAGGACATCTTGGTGTTGTGGAACATTCTTAGACAGTTCAACAGTTCTGTTTTTTTTTTTGTTTGCTTTTTTTTTTTGGGGTGGGGTATAAAATTAATAATGATAAAACAAAGGCTTTAGCTGTAAACTATGTGCTCATGCATGAGTTGGTTCATCAGTGCCCATGTTTCTGGGGACATGATGCAATGAAGTATTTAGGAGTATGGGTTGAGGGAGGATGATGTTGGGGCAGCTAGGGATATGTGGGAGGGGACTAGTTAGAAGGTAATACAAAGGCTAAGAGACTGGAAGCTCTTGCCTGTGGATAAGGATGGCAAGATGTAAGCAGTGGAAATATTTTTAGTCCCTTTGGTTTTATACACAGATCAGGCATGTTTTTATTGACCAGAGCAGAAATTGTAGATAGCGATTATTGAAGATTTGGGGGGGTTGTCTGGGAGGGCAGGAGTGCAGAAGTCTGGTGGGATAAGTTGATCTAATAACAGAATAAGATGTTTGGGATTGCCTAATTTGGGGAGATATTTTCGAGCTGCACAATAAACATTTTTATGTATAGCTCAAGCAGAAGGCTTCAGTTGAAAGTGGAAAGGGATAATGATGAAGCAAGAGTAAAATTCAAGAGATGGGATGGGGTGGGATTTTGGAAGCAGATCCTTCGAGAATAATAGTCATACAGAATGTTATATTCACAAAGTAGCAGAAAGTTTACTAAGAACTAAGCCAAAACAGGAATGGAGAAAGGAGATGCTGCCAAAAGGGGTGACTGCAATTAGGGGTACAGAGAATAAGCAAGAGAGGGCTGGATTTTACTGGAGGAAGCTACCAAACAAACCAAGGTATAGGGAACAAATAACTAATGAGAAACGGGTAATAGCATTGGAAGGGGCCACGAAGATATTTGGATTGCATGCTAGATACGGTCTTCCCTACCAGGGATTGATATCAGAGTATAGGTAAAGTGAAAGGGATGGAGTTCCTAAGTGAAAGACCTACACTGAGTATTTAGTTGGCTCTAGAACAGAAGCTACTGTTAAAGGGATAATTAGTAGGGCATATGAAATACTGCACAATAACTATAGGAATCAATCAGAGGAGTTTAGAAAAGATTGGGAAGAGAGATTGGATAAGCAATTCACAAAGAAACAATGGGAGGACATATATATGGCTCCCAAACATGCAACAAAGTCTAGAAGATTTATGATTTTTGCTTGGAGGTGTTTGCACAGGTATTTTTCTACCTTAAGCAGACTGTAAAGATTTTTTCCTTGGGTAGGTAGCAAATATTAGTGGTGTGATCTGGAAGAAAGAAGTAACTGTGAACATATGATATCCTTCCATATCACTGTTGCAGTATTCTTTACAATAGGGATCCCCTACCAAGGGTATCCTGACATCCTGCCAATATACAAAAGCCTTTAAGATATAATGAGTACACTGTACATCATATGTATCCTCACCATGCATGGCATAGGGCGTACAGGTGACGTCTGGATGTACCATCCTCAGAACTTCTTTGCTGCCAGTCTGAATGCCATCTTCGATCATTGGTATGAACACCTGTTCATCTGTTGGTTTCTACCTCTTTCAGAAGTGCCCCATTGAGGATTTCATTTTTTATTACCTTGCATTTGCCTTGTTTCTGGTTGTTGGGTTTCATGTTATCCAGAAAGGGGAAATGCCAATGGGAGACGGATTCCCCATAAAGATAGTCACAAGCATGTTTATTCTGTTTAGGCACTTTCCACGACCATGCATCTTGAGATTTGTTTGTCCTTTTTCTCTAAGATTTTGCAGGGTTGGCTTTCCTCCCTCATGATTTACCTAGAGAACCAATGACTTGTCTAAGGATACCATGGCAGGATCTTCCTTCACTGAGGGTCAGCCTTTTGTGAACTTGTCCAAGAAAGACTTTTCTGATTCTTTGGCTGTACTGCCTCCGTTGGATGCCTCTCTTGAGGCTGGTAAAAAGCCCAGAGGATCATCTGGTTTCTTTCTCAGATTCCTCTACCACGACCACTTCAGAAGGAAGAATAGACTTTGACCCCAAGCACGTCCATGGAGATTTGCAGATGTCAACCTTGAAAAGTACAGGGAAAACTGTGGCTGGTTATTACTGAAGGGCCTAGGGGTGTGCATCAAATTTTTGTGAGGGAAGAGGTTCTGACTACTATTATTGAGTGCCATCAGGGGTTAGAGCCTCCAAAATCTTTCAAGGCTGACATCCCACTCCAAAAGAAGCAAAAAAAGAAACATATTTTGCCCCTGCTCCAAAAGATCCTCAGATTGAATGAAAAAACTTCACTCAAGGCCTATACAATGATTTTATGGCTCTCAAGCCCCCACATGATGTTTCTGTTCCTGCCCCCCCCCCCCCCCCCCAGTCTTCTACCCCTCTTAAGAGACTCAGGGAGCAGAATTCTCTTTTTGAGGAGATTTCATTTGGTGATGCTGTTTCCAGAATAATGGAAGATGTCTGATATTCAGAAGAGGTACTATGAGCTTGTACATATGGAGTTTCCGAGACCTTCTGCTTTTCCTCCTGTTCTTACAGCCTTGCTTAGATGCCTTTTCCACTGATTCTCAGGCTCTTGACTACCACCCCCTGCTCCCAAAAAACCTGATATATTTTATAAAGCACCTGAGAACTGTAAGTTTCTTTATAAATGTCCCTCTGCTGACCCCCCCGTGGTGTCAGTTGCTTCTGATAAGCCTTCCAAATTGTTGCCTTCCACTAAATTGCTGCCATCTGATATAGATAGCAGAACTATGGAGTGGTTGGGTAACAAGGGGTGTACTTCTGCTACCCTAGCCTTTTGAGCTGTTGACTATCAGACACATATGTCTAATATGTTTTGGCTGTTCTCTCTCAAGCCTGACAGTATATTTTTGATCACTCTGATTCTGAAGGAAGGCCTCTGCCCTTGCTTTGATAGGGATGTCCTCACAAGTATCTTGCCATTCAATTAAATGTAGCTATAATGCAGCTGCTGCTTCATCTAGGGCTGTTGCTTTTGGATCTGTCTTGAGGAGGTATTCCTAGCTCAGACTTCAGCCTTTGCCTGATGATAGCAAGGCTAAACTGATGGATGGTCCTCTGAATAATAAGCATTTGTTTGGTGGTGCCGCTGTAGAGTTGTTTAAGTCCCTGCAAGAGAAGGGCAAGGCTTTACAGGAACTGAAACGTATTTTTGTTTCCTATGTGCCCAAGCTTCAAAATTACCCTAATAAGCCTGCTTTGTCTTTGGACAATATTCCACTCCCCATAAAAGTAAGAAGGGTGGTAGAAAGGCTCCCCTGGCTAAGGATAGCCAAACTCCTCCTCCTCAGAAGCCTCCTTTTCCTGACAAACCAGGTGCTGTCTGACTATCCTTGTCCTGCTCTTCTCAGTCACATTCTTCTGTTTCTATCTGTCCCTTCCTATTTGGCTGCAGACCACCCAAGACTACTGTTTTTTTTCCATAATTTGTCAGGGTTGTTGTATGGTTTGGAAATCTCTTGCCCTTTTCTGGCCATTTCTCATCCTCTTCAGGCACAACTGCTCTTTTTTTCCAGAGGTGCTTCAGGGTATGTTGGCTACAGGAAGTTCCAGGGTCTGTTAGCTTCAGGAAGTTCCAGTTCCTCAATGGGAGAAGGGGTTTTATTCCAGAATGTCCTTGGTCCCCAGGAAAGAAGGCACTGGGAGACCCATTCTGGATCAATCTCAGATAAACACCTTTTTGAAGGTCCCTTCCTTTTCAGATGTTGTCCCTTCAACCCTTGTTTCCTTTGCTACTTACTCAGGATTTTTCTAGTTTCTCCGGATCTCAAGGATACCTATCTAAATATTCCTGTTCATCACCTTTTCAGGAAATTTTTGTTTCTCTCTTGCTTCCTGGTATTTTCAGTTCTGTGCTTTGCCCTTTGGTCTTTATACTACCCCAAGGGTCTTCAGCAGATGAATTGCTCCTGTGGTTGCTTTCTTCAGGCTAATGGGGTTACACATCTTTCCCTACCTAGATAATCTGCTTATTCAGGCATCCTCCAGAGATCTTACTTCAGCATCTACATTTTGCCATTTCTCTCTTGCAAAGCCTGGGGTTCACTATAAATTTCCAAAAATCTTTCCTCACCCATTCTCGGGATCATGTTTTTTCTGGGTTGCAGGGTTCAGACTGTTCCAATGCTGACATCCCTGCCTCCTCCCAAGGCCTTAACTCTCATAGCTTTCTTTTAATCCCGTCTTCCTCTGGTTTCAGTCACACCCAGAGAATTTGTGAGAGCTCTGGGTTACATGGCTTCCACCATTCCTATGCTTCCTGTAGCCAAACTCCATATGAGAAAGCTTCAATGGTTTCCAGTCAGTTTGGCCCCAACACTCTCATCCTTAAATTTTCTAGTCCCTCTTCTTCCATGCCTCAAGCTGGAACTTCGGTGGTGGATTCATCAGTTGTTAGTCAACCCAGGACTTCCTTTTCAACCTCCAATCCCCTCTCAGGAACTTTTCATAGATGCCTTGGATGTGGGATGTGGGCCTCCTTCAGCCCTCTGAAGGTGTGGGGCCTTTGGTCAAGTCAACAAAAGAAAGGCCATACCAGTGTCAGAGATGCAAGATCTTTTGCTGGTCCTTCAGGCTTTGCATTCTCATTTCCCTCCAGGGCCCCTCAAAATTCTCACAGACAATACCAAATTGATTTGGTATGTCAAAGAGCAGGGAGGGACAAGGTCTTAGCTCCTATGCAGGTTAGTTATTCAGGCTTGGGAGCTAGCTATCCAGTATCAAGTGACCCTTCAGGCAGTTTACTTTCACTCATATCAGAACATAGTTGCAGATTCTCTTAGCAGGTCCAAAAGACAATTCCACGAGTGGATGCTTCACAGGGACATGTTTATGGACATTACCTATCAGTGGGGTACTCTTCAAGTAGATCTTTTTGCCTCCCTTCTGAACAGACAGCTTCCTTTATTTTGTGCCAGAGTCCAAAGCCCTCTGGCCTGGAAGGTGGACACCCACTCTTTTTTTGGAAGGGGATGTTTCTTTATGCCTCCCCCTCTTCTTTCATTCTGAAAGTCCTGTTCAAGATTCAACAGGATGCTCCAAAAATCTTGTTGGTTACTCTCTTTTGTCTCAGACAACATCTCCTCCTCTTCTACATCTAGCCAAGGGCAATCATCACATGTTACCTCACAGGGTGGACTTAGTCGCACAAGACAAGGGGTCTCTCATCCATCCCCATCTGTCCACTCTTCAACTGACATTGTGGGTGATAGGGTTTTGATCTCCTTCAGACACCTTTTTTTCTAAGGATGTGCTTTGGGTCCTGCAGGAGGCCAGGAAACCCACTGCTAGGAAACCATACTTATCCAAATGGAACAGATTTTCTGTTTCTTTCTCATAACCTGGATCCACTTAATGTGGACATTCCTTTGGTTTTCTCTTATTTATGTGAATTGCTCAATTCTGGGTTGGGATATTTTTCTGTTAAAGCCCACCTGTCAGCTATTTCTGCTTGTCTACCTTTGACTCCCCATTTTGGCCTCTAGATTTGAGATGAAACAGTTTCTTAAAGGCATCCTCCTTCCTGGGATCTTAATTTTGTTTTAGAAAATTTGACTCGGGCTCCTTTTGAGCCTGCTGCTTCAGCATCCTTACAGCATTGTTCTTGGTAGACTGTTCTTCTTTTTTCCCTTACTTCTGCCAGATGGGGATCTGAGCTGTAAGCCCTTATGGCTGTTCCTCCCTTTCTGGTTTTCCATAAGGACAGGGTGTCCCTTTATACCAATCCTTCTTTTATGCTGAAGGTGGTTAATGAGTTGTCTCTTAATCAGTCTATTAATTTGCCAACTTTTTCCCTTCTTTGCAATCTGCTAGTGAGAAAGTTTTGAATACCTTGGATTTGCATAGATATTACACGGATAAGACTAAAACTCTTCGTAAATCTGAACAGCTTTTGTTTCTTTCCATTCTAGGTCTTTAGGTTTGGCTGCTTTCCAAGCAAACCATTTCTTCTTGATATCTAAACCCAATTCTTTTTGCTATTCTTTTCATGGGAAGAACCTTCCTAATTCTGTTAAGGCTCATTCCACTAGGGCTGTAGCTAATTTTGGTGCTTTTTCAAGGGTTTGGATACTAATTCTATTCTTGAGGCAGCTACCTGGACCTTTGCGCATACCTTTCCCAAGCACTATAAGTTGGATGTGATTTCTAGGGTCGGAGCTGGTTTTGCTATGGCCATTCTCCATGGCTTCCTAGAGGCCTCTGCTGGCCCTTCCTCCTCCCAGTCTTTTTCCTGAGCTATTGTATTCTTCCTTTTGTAAATAATACCACTGTGTTACAACAGTGAAGAGGAGGACATCTACAGTTATGGTAATATTTTACACAACTGTACTTTTTGTGAGTGTAGTGAGCTGGTGGACTTTAATTTCCTACAGAGTACTTTGTCAGGAATACTGGGTGGACAAATGAGTGTATCTAAGGAAATTATTCTTTTATTTTATTTATTTATTTATTTGAACTGGGATACAGAATCTGAATTTCCTAGACATAATAAGGCCTTGTTAACTTTAATTCTAGTGGGTGAGAAAAATGCAAAAGGCAAAATGTCCTTTCCCCATTCTTGTGTTGGTTTAGTTCTTAAAATACTTTCTACTACTTTAAGAATATATTCTGTGTGGAGGCTGTTTGTTCTCCATAAGGATCTGCACCCAAAATGTCCTCATTTCTTGAATTTCCTTGTTTCATCATCATCATCCCTTTCCACTTTGAATTATGGCTTTCTGTTTGTGTTTATATATATATATATATATATATATATATATATATATATATATATATATACACACACACACACACACACACACACACACACACACACACATACATCAGTATCATAAAGAACACAATCTGAAACTGCAGAAACTGATACACAGCCACCCTGTTAGGTATAGCCCTTTCTAACTCCATTGGGAGGTGCTTTCCAGCACCTCTTACTAACAGAGTAGGCTAAGTTCCCCAGTGCTCTTGTAAATTTCCCTTTGCCAATATAAATTCCACCTCCGGCCTTTTCTAACAATAAGTTGTATGCCTAGTGGGAGTAAACCTGTCAATTAAAACTGAAAGAGAAAAAAGATAAGCTGTACTGCACATCTGATGGAGATGTTTTATTTATTCATTTACTGCTCTATGTTTACCAGGTGACTGGAATACTCTTGACCCTTTCCAACTATAACTTTGGCTCAAATGCAAATACTATATGTTGTAACCATTAAGAAATACATTTACAGAAAAATAAAAGCATTCAGATTTGGGAGAGATCTGCATATGTACAGCTTGCAACACAACAAAAATTAACTTTGGGTTCAAGTGAGAGCTATGAAAAAAGTATACAGCATTACAGTTTACTCCAATTTATAAGATATGATTCTTACATATCTAGATACATTCGGTAAATAAAGTAACTGACCATTAGCATAAAACCAATTACAGTGGCCATCTTTGAGGTAATCTGTGCGTTTGAACTCTGAAAGAAAGGAATCAGTCAGATGGCACCAGGATTCTTCCCCATTTCAGCCTGTCACCATAGGAACCCCGAAACAACAGGCAAGTAACTAGTAAAATAAAAACAAAAAACAGGAGCGGAAGCAAGGTGTCAGTCCAAAAACACGTTTAATCTACTTTAAGCACTTTTCGTCAGCTGTGTCCGCTGACTTCCTCAGAAACTGTTAAAATTAATTAACAACTTAACCTTTTATAAACTAGCAAATAAAACATCATAAACACGTGACCAGAAAAGCCATCTCATTTATACCATTTAAAATGACAAGAGCTAGTAATTCTCGAGACATAAAGGATAACAGTGGATAATAAAATAAGTAAAATACATAGTAGAAATCACACATTTTCATACTTCACAAAAGTGTATTACCAAATCATAAAACTGGAACCTGAACCACAATAGCCCAACCTAAAAACCATCTGGTTATTTAAACTCAGTGGGTGAACCAAACTGAAACTATATACAGAAACACATTCACCTCTTTAAACTATTCAATTTGAGTACACTAGAAATAGAACAGTTGTCATTAAGACCAGGATGGCTGTAGGCATTTAATCTTACTTGCCACACCAGTTCTAGTTCTTCAAGTTTAAGCGGTCTCGGTCCTCCTCTACAATCAGTATTGACTTGGTCAATAACCGGAAAGCTGAAAATGTGATTTTGTTAGCCAAAATTGTGTTTAGCTAATGCATTTTCAAGTTTACATTTCCTTATTGCATATAGGTGTTCATACATTCTGTCCCTGAGACTTCTTTCGTTTTTTCCTATATAGAAGGCCGGGCAGAGTGTACATTTAGCTAAATATATAATAAAGGAGGAATTACAATTAAATCTATGTTTCAATTTATAAGACCTGCCGTTTATATGGAAGCAGGCAGTTTCTTGCACGTATCTACAGTAGTTACAATTGTAACACTTAGACATCCCTGAATTACATACTGTAAGTGTGTTTTGGTATTCCAGTGATACTTTAAGGTTCTTTCCTTTACTAAAAAACACCTTAGGACATTCACCCAACTTTCCAAGAACAGACGGGTACATTTTAAATAATTCACAATTTTTCTCTAGAATGCTTACACAAGTGTGACTACCCTTACTGAAGGTAGTTATAAAACTTACTGTGTTACTGGTGTTAGTTTGCATTCACACTGATGCAGCCATTAACAACTCCATCCTCTGTCCTAATGTGTTGGGGGGGTGTAATAACTAATACTTAATAATAAATGTTGTGCTGACTCTCTTCTCTCTCTGTAACTCTTGTAAAGTTAAAGTGTAAAAGTGAGTGAGATAGCCTTTGATAAAAAAAACATATTCTTGAGTGTTAAACACTCGTCCTGAAAATCGTGATCTAAGCTGGCCATTCTGGCTGCTCTTACCAGTTGGCCTTTAACAACAGATTTTTTCTGATAGTAAGGGTGACTACTTGTGTAATGGAGGAAAGTGTTAGAGTATGTCTTTTTCCGGAAAATCTTAGCAATGAAACAGTTCATAGAGTAATTCTTACTTAGGGATACGTCAAGGTACACTATATTCTCTGTTTCAAAAGTAGACGTGAAATCCAAAAAGTTAGTAGTACTATTGATGTATTGCAGTACCAGTTTACTGGCATCCTCATTCCCATTAAGCAGGATGAAAATGTCATCCAGGAATCTGATATAAAAAATGAACCTGTTAAGGAACTCGTTGTTATTAAAGATGTACTCAGATTCCCAGTAAGCCATTACCAAGTTAGCTATGCTTCCTCCACAAGGTGACCCCATTGCTACCCCTACTTTCTGTAAGTAGAACTCATTCTGGAACATAAAATAGTTATTAGAAAGCACTAGTTCACTGAGTTCAGTGACAAGGTGAATTTCCCTATTGGATGCATTGTGCTTCTGTAGCATGAGGGCCACCCATTCAAGTGCTTTATCTTGTGGAATACAAGTATACAGATCCCTCACATCTATTGTTAAAAAATTAAATTGAGGGTTAAAGTCTAATGCTTTTATCTTTTCAAGAAATGTCCAAGAGTCTTTACAGATTTGAGACTCTTTCACTATAAATTTCTGTAGTATAGTGTCCACAACTTTTGCACACGAGTACATGGGTGACCCTCTACTATCAACCAGTGGTCTCAACGGGGGGTTCTCTATACATTTATGTATTTTCGGAATACCGAAAATACATGGGTATCTGGGGAACATAGTTGTTAAGTAGTTGTATGTCTTCTGGTCAATCCTACACTCAATATACAAGTCCTCAATACAGTCCCTTATAACCTTATATGCTGTATTAACTTCTGATCTTGAACTGGTGGCATATGCTTCAGTTTTAAGTAACTCATTCATTCGGTTTTGGTAATCAGAGGTACTAAACACAACTAACCCTCCTCCTTTGTCTGGTTTACAAAAGTGAAGGTTTTGTGTTTTAAAGAACTGTAAGTACTCATGTTCCATCTTACTTATGTTAAAGACATTATTTTGTGTGGTACCTACCAAATTAGCGTGTCTAATGTCCAGTTCACAACATTTCTCAAACAAGTCCAATACTGGGTATAATGGTGGATTATAAGTACTAGGAATATGTAACCTATCGTGTACCATAGATGTTGAATCATTACCTAACGTTAGGTTAAAATTAAGCTTCCTAGTGTATAATTTAATGTCGAGGATGGTATCCACAATATTAAGTGGTCTAGATGGTACAAACGTTAAACCTTTAGACAGAAATTCTACCATGACGATTTCAAATTTAGTAGTACTGAAATTGTACAATTTAAAATCCCCAGTTACATTAGAAATGATTTCAACTTGTTGTGGCACTAGTGAAAACTCAATATTAGCAAAACTGTGTTCACCAGGACTTGTTATATTCAAGAGTTCAACATCACCTACTAATGAGTCAGAGACAACGTCCACACTGAGAGAGGATTCCCATTTAGAACAGGTTTGTAATATCAGTTCCTGTTCTTCTGCCTGTTGCCCCTCCACTTGGTTGGGGTTGTTGGTAGTTCTTTAGTTTGGGTCTTGCCCCTGTATAGGGGCCCTGGTGAAAATTTTGGTTTTGATGTTGGTTCGTTACACTATGATTGTGTTGTCCACTCCGCAGTCTCTCACTCCAAGGGACCTCCCTCAGTTCACCAGTGTTAGTACCAAGTTCTGAATGAGTTTCATTATTGTCCATGTTATGACTGACAAGATTCCTTTCAGCGAGATTACATCTACTTGGAGCGGACCCATTCTGATCATGATTGGATGAATTAACTTGGTTTAAAGGAAAAAGACCTTTTTTCCATACTTGTTCTGGTGGGGGGTGTGGATAAGCTACACCTTGCTGGTATGCTTTACAGTCTCTATCGAGTTTTTTGATTTTATTAGATTGTAATTTTAGCATGTATTCATCAATACTGGAGAAAACACGCCCATACTCGAACTTGTACCTACAAAACTCTAAGTCAGAATGTATTGATTTATCCAGTTCTGTAACATACAAAGACAGGTCGTCGACCCATAGTGTGTAATGGAATACACACCACAGGAATCCCACAAGGCTCAATCCTTGGATCACTCTTCTTTAACATCTTTATAAATAAACTTCATACTGCCTCTCAACACACAAGCATTGTCCAATACAGCTATGATTCATCATTAATATGTGTAGCCATACCTGTCTCCAAGCTCCAGTTATTTACCCAAGCATATTTTACCTCTATAGATACCTGGCTGAAAACAGACTCATGCCTGCCCCTTAACCCTAACAAAATTAATGCTCTTCACCCAAAACAATATAACAATCAAAAACAATGTTTCTGAATTACACCAACAAACAACAGTTACATAAAAATATTTACATACAGTAAACACCTAGGAGTTGTCATTGACCAACAACTCAAATCTGACTACCATATCTTAGAAACAATAAAAAAGACAAATTAGAAACTGAGCTCACTGTGCAGAGCCAAACAATACCTTACAGACACAGACATAGCACAGAAAACATTAGCCAAAGCCTATTTACTCCTGGCCCTCCTTTATGTATCACCTATACAGTACTAAGAAACCTAAATACCACTCCTGAATTCAAACTAGCCTACTAGCAAAATAAAATTGCTAAATTTGCCACTGGCTCATGGAACCCACCACTGTCAGCTAAATGGCTCAAACTAAGCAATGTCCTAAAACCTTTGCAATTAGAATCTGCATATAAATGAGTTTACTACCCCAGATAAATGCCCTACACTATCTTACTCCCTCTCAGCAGATCATCGCTCTGCTGGCACATTCTTATTAAAAAAATAAGTCTAATAATCCAACCAGAGTCTCACTTTACTCCCACTACATCTTAAAAATATAGAGCACAATGCCACATTTTAAATAGCTCTAAGCTCAAGCTATACTCTTGTACCTCCTTACAGTGCTTACCTAGTTGAACCCTGTGCTATAAAAGTTGATACTTTAAAATAATTGTGTAGCATGACTAATAAACGTACAAATGTTACTAGAGACACCACATGTAAACTTCTGCATGTAGTGAAATAATACACAAAGTAGACATTGTAAATTGTACTGTGTGTGTGTGTGTGTGTGTGTGTGTGTGTGTGTGTGTAATACCAAACCAAAAACAAAACAGAATATATAATATGTAGATTGTAATTAGAAGGAGCTTTTCTCCTAGGGCCACTGCTGAAAATTGACTGAAAATTGTGGTCAGCAAAGACAAATTTAGTTGAAGTTCAGAATGTCTTCTCTGTTCCTTAAGAAGGATGATACTGGCATATGTATAATGGATTATGATTAGCTTTTCAGTCACAACAAACTTGTGTTTAGGACATGGATGCTAAGAAATTTTCTTTGAGTGAAGCTTGAGAGGAATGTATTGGCATGCTGAGAATACATAATAAAATACATTATGATCAGACAGGCCCAATCATAATTCCTTGTAGTGTGTGGAGCTTTGCAAAGCCTTTGAAATCTGATAAAGCCAGTGCTGTCAAGCAGACAGAAACAGAATGCTTCTCTGAAGGTGCAGTGGCTTTTAAAGCTGTTAAAACACTTTACTCTATCATCCTAATAAAAGTATGCCAGAACAAAGTGCTTTAACAGCTTTTAAATTTGTTTTATCTTTAAGTGCTTTTCATTGCCAGACAGCACTGTCAGTTGTAATCCATAGAATGAGATCAAATCTCGACAGTGCTTAGGTGTACCTAAAAGTTTATTAAACACCCTTTTAACTTTAGAAAGATGCTTAGCAAGTATATATTTTACCCTGAGGTTGGAACATAATTGCAGCTCTCCATACATTACAATAACACTGACTGCAGGAAGGACTTTAGGGAGGATGACAATTAATAGAGAGAAAAGTCAGGAGCCTAACACTGAGCCATGGTTACTATCAAGCATCAGTGTGCAATGCTCAAGGAATGAATTTCTCCTATAAATCTGAAAGGTCCTTTCCGTAAGATAGATTGGAAATAATACCATCCAGTAGTTTCAAAAGTTAAATTTTCTAAGGTTATGTAGAAGCCATTTGGAATCGAGAGTTTCAGATGCCCTTGCCATGCTAACAAAAAGACTCTCATTCATTAGATCTTCATTCTTGTCGTTATAGATTGTATCAATTGGAGTGAGTACAGCTATGGCCGTGCTGATATAATTGTGGAAAGTCACCACAAAGCAGTCTGTAGCTATTAATGAGCTTCAATTGTTATACAGTAAGCTATTCATACATTTTGGTATGAGGGCAGAAATTAGGAATATGTCTATAGTCTTTGAAATCAGTGGGTATAGACACTGTATGCACTAATATGATGGTTTGTTTGTGTCTTTCGGCTTTTCCCAGTTAGGGCTCGCCACAGCGGAACTCCGGTCCGCTAATGATTGGTAGTGGATTTTTACGTACCGGGTTACCAGCCCTGACGCATAACCTTCAACGAAGGCATGCCCCATTCACATATGCCTCCACACAAAAGATGGTCTAGCTGAGAATCGCACGGGAGAACGTCTTGCTATGAGGCGACAACGCTACCACAGCACCACCACCACTAATATGATGGTACCATGATTGAAATCTGAAGAAACTATTCTACTAGTGAGAGATGTATGTGGAAGAGTTTTGCCTGTTTTTAAAATGGGTAATTTGAGGAAAGTAAGGAACAACTAACTAAACTAGGCTCTTGATGAATTTGACTCTCGTTAGAAAGATTTAAGCTCTCACTGAAATTTGGCAGAAATGTAAGATGGTAGGAAAATATGCCAGAGGGTAGCATTGGAGATGGGGAGATGCAGTCTTGGGTTTGAGAGGGATGACTGAACAGGGAAGAAATTTGCTAGATTTTTTTGGTTATGTGATATATTGGTATCTGTAGATCATTGAGTGTATTGTTCATATTCAGCCACTGTAGTTAGATAGCACGTGCATGTAAGTACTGAGCACATACGAGAACACTGTCATTTTGTACAGTCAGCCAGAGTGAATGCAGTCATGAATTGAGATGCACATGCCGGTGTGTTTGAAGTAATGTGTGAATCAGTTGCTTAAATACTTGTTCCTGACATGTTTATGTAAAGTAAATATCTTGAACCCATGCACTGCTTCATCATCTCTTTTGAATGCATGAGACAAGTCACATAGTGCCAGAATAGGATATGAAAATGAAGCAATAGACAAGAAATGAAGCAAGCACATGGTTAGCAGTGGAGAAATATACCAGAGTGAACTCGCAAACAGGTCAGCGATTATTCAATGGTACTTAAATTTGTTTAAATGATTTTTCAGGTGCTGAATGCATGGCAAAGAATTCAAAATGTTCAGAATAATTACCAAGCTAAACAAAATGTCCAAAATTGTGACATACTGACAAAAGTACTTTACATAAATACAAAAGTGTTTGAAACAATTTCCAAAATGTTTATGATGTATTAAAAGGCTAACACTACCGCATTTTTCTGCAATGTACTACTTTTTTGCATTAATTGAAGCGATTTGAAGTGTCTGAACTTTCTGGAATTTTCGCAGTGTTTGCAATGTCAAAGTGAAGCCTTTACAAAGATAGTTATACATTTGTGCATAATTACATGTACCTGATCTATGCTTATGTTTAAACATATTTTGTTGATATGGCAAAGGGATTTTGCAGACCTAAACTGCTGGTGTTTGATATGATGATAATGTTGCTGAGAATTGGTGAGTGTTTGAACAAGAATATAATATTTTCGTATAAGCTGTTTTTTCCTGATAAAGACACACTTAAAATGGCATGCTTGGAAGCCATTGAGAGGGAACGCTCATTTGTGAATGCACCTGCAGTGTATGCTGGGAAGGGGAGAACCTCCATACTGTGATACAGCTAAAAAGCGGGAAGACCCTGAGTGCTTAAAATGTAAATTTAGAGAAATGTTTATCTCTTAAACAAATATTACAATGGAAAGGCACATATTTTACACAAGGAATCAAAAGCCTGATGAAACTATAGCATCACACATTACTGACTTGAGAAAAATAGCAAAAACAGACAGATTTGGTGATTTGCACGATAAGTTGATAAAGGACAGATGTGTGTGTGGTGTTAATGATTCAGTGAGAAGGATTTTGCTTTGAGATAGTGATTTAACATTGAGCAAACACACAGAGATATGTCAAATATATAAGCTTGCAGAAAAGCACACAAATATATGCTTACAAACGAGAGAAGCATGCATACAGTGTTTACCAATGTGAAGGTAAGATAAAAAAAAGATATAAGCCGAAAGGTGGGGTGGTACCCAATTTCAACCATAAATAGAATGGGGACCCAGCACCTAATCTTATTGTTAACTGTCGTAATTGTGGAGGTAACCATGAACCTGAACATTAAAAGTGCTTAGCATTTGGTCAGCAATGTCACAAATGTAAAAAGTGGAATCATTTCAAAAGGCTTTGCAAGTCTAAAGTACCACAATCTTTTCATAAAAGAGATCATCCGGAGAAGCAAGTAGATCAGTTAGAAAGCTGTGAGCAATCTTTTCATGTTGATGGTATCTTTGTGATCAATGAAACAGTTAATACAGTGAAGTATAATTTGGCAGCAAAGAGTGCAATATTTTGTCCTGTTCAGATTAATGGAAAACCTGTAGAGCCTAAAGTAGATATTGAATCCAAGTGCAATGTTATATATCAGCACAAATGTTTACCAAGGTAAAAGCTGGTGAGAAACTTGATTCAGTAAAGTTTACAAAATTTGCTGCTTATGGTGGTGAAGAGATTCAAACTGATGGTGTAGTAGTGCTCATATGCCATTCTGCTGTGAACAGCTATGACTTGCAGTTTTACATACAGTTTATTTTATTTATTTATTTTACATTTGTTGACCGGGCTAGTATAACTGGATATATGTCCATTTTCAGTAGAGGCCAGGGGAGAAAAGCTCCAAGCATAGGCAGTGACATATCATATATTACATGCAAAAACAAACAGAATATAAAGTAAAGGTAAATGTTTTTTTTTTTTTTTTGGCCTGGTTTACAGATGTACAGACATTATGTTTATATCTGGTAAAGTGGAGGATAGCACATTTAGAGTAAGTATACTCTTATAGAGTACTAAGAAGGAAATCAAGTTAAATACTAGTTAGAGGTTAGCTTACTAGTTAACCCAGGTAAACATAATAGAACAGAGCAGAGAAGTAAAGGGAGAGTAAGATGGGGATTGAGATATTAGTCAGGGTTAGAGCAGGGACATAGCCAGTGTGTATTAAAGGTATTATTTAAGGTATTTCTTGAAAAGCAGTGTGGAAGAAAGAGATGTCAGTTCACTTGGAAGTAGGTTCCAGGTTTTTCCCACTGTGTTAGTAAATAGTGAGTCCCCTGTCTGGTTGTTTGGTTTAATAGTGGAAACTAGAAGCTTATTAGCTGAGTGTAGTGTTGCCAGATTTTTATATGGGGTAATCAGATTAGTGAGGATTGGGTTATTCTTGGGGTGATAAAGGATCTTTTGGGTGATGGTGAGTTGTTGATAAAGCAGGTGGCTCTGCAGTTCTAATCATCCTAGTTGTTTGAGGTTGTGACAGTGGTGGGTTCTAAAAGGGGTACCAGTGGCAAATCTGGCAATGTTGTTATAGCTGATTGCAAGTCTGCTAAGTTTGTTTTTAGATAGATTGGTATAAATGGCAGAAGCATAGAACAGGGTAGAGATAAGGTGAGTCTGGGCAATAGTAGTTCTAGCTACTGGTGGAAAGAAGGGTTTGATTCTATAAAGGGAGCCTAGTTTTCTGTTGACAGATTTTATAGTAGTATTAAGATGATCATCATACCTAAGGTTGTGGTCTATTGTAATTCCTAGGAGTCGGGTCGTAGTGTCTGGAGCTATACAGCAGTCAAAAGACGTGTGCAGTTACTGTTAGGCCTCAAAGACAATTTGAGAGTGGGACTGCTTTCATTTAATAAAGGAGGTCCACCACAGAAGTCTGAACAACCACGATAGTTTTACATACAATATTTTTTGTAAATATGCTGATATTTTCAAAGATGAGCTTGGCAAGCTAACAGTCACATATTCCATGAAGTTAAACCATGATGTAGGCCCAGTTGTCAGACCAGCAAGAAAGGTAGAATCTCCAGACCCAATCCAAAATACACAGCAACTTGGACTTGAGTTTTGATTTGTTATTAATATTGAAGTGTTAGCTAGCATATACATTATTTTGTTCTCCCATTGCATGTCGAACAGATCAAAGAGGGAGGATGTAGATCATTGAGTGCATTCTTCCTATACAGCCACTGTAGCTACATAACACATGCATAGAACTGCTGAGTACGTGTGAGAACAGTGCCATTTTGTACAGTCAGCCATAGTAAATGCAGTTATGAATGGAGATGCACATGAGTGTGTTTGAAGTAATGTGTGAATCTTCTTCTTCTTTCAGCTTTTCCCAGTTAGGGGTCACCACAGCAGATCACCTGTCCACTCATGATTGGCAGTGGAGTTTTATGGTGTCAATTTGCCAGCCCAGCACCCAACCTTCCACAGAAGGTGCACATATGCACACACTCACTGCTAGGGCCAATTTAGTGTGTCCAATCCACCTACAGCATGTCTTTGGGATGTGGGAGGAAACTGGACCACCCAGAGGAAACCCACGTGACCACAAGGAGGACATGCAGACTCCACACAGAAGGCACCCCAGCCGAGCATCAAACCTGAGAACCTCTTGCTGTGAGGCGGCAACGCTTACCGCTTCACCACCGCGGCCACCCTGAAGTAATGTGTGAATCAGTTAGCTTAAATACTTGTTCTAATTACAGTTCCTGACATCTTTATGTACAATAAATATTTTGAACTCATGCACCACTTCCTATCTTTAGAATGCATGAGACAAGTGACAATATCAATGCTAATTGCTAGTGAATCAGTATTGGTATGTATAAGGCATTTTATTTCCGTTCAAAATAATTTAGGTTTGAATAACTATGCCTACTCCATAGACCTCACTGTGCTAGGGGTTCTCCTAGTTAGTTTTCTTTGGGGAAAGAAAGCTTGATGTAATTCTGCCTTGAAAGGGTCTTATTTCCAGTTTTTCCATGCAATATCCCTAGACTTCTTGTGCATTTTAATATCCACTGTTATCCAGGTGCATGTTTGTGTTCTGTCTTATTTACATAATTGGGTAAATATTATTTACTCACTTATATGTAGAAGTGGATAGATAGTATTTGAACAAAGAAAGGGTGGTAATAATTTTAAAAGGAGATACAGTGGGGTCAGCCATTGTATACAGAGTAGACCAGTCTGTACCTTGATGATACGTGTTAAGGACGTCGTTTATATCTAAGAAAAGGTTTAGCATGAACAACTCACAGATGGAACACACAGTGTGAAAGTAGCAGGTTCCAAGTCAGACTGCTGACCAGTCAGTAGTGGAGTCCCACAGGGATCGGTCCTGGGTCCTCTCCTGTTCAGCATCTACTTCTCAGAAGTACAGACCATCACAAAGGGACTCTGATTGACTAAGTTCGCAGACAACTGCAAGCTGGGAGCCATTATTAACTCCCCAAGTGATGCAGACATCCTACAGAAATGCCTCACTGAGACCAACAACTGGTGTCGAAACCATGGCCTTAAGCTTAATGCCAAAAAATGTGTTATCCCCTTTGGTAAAAACTCAGTTCCCACTAATTACCACATCGATGGGAGCCCGCTGAACACTGAAGGCATTATAAGAGATCTGGGGATGCAGATTGACAGCAACCTCTCCTTCAACCACCACAATGCCACTGTGGTCAGAAAGTCCTATGTGGCACACCTCATTACCAAGGGTTTTGCATCCAGGAAAAAAGAGAGAATCATCTCTCGCTGCTCTTCCCTCATTAGACCAGTCATCAAGTATAATGCCCCATTTGGCATTCACCTCACTAGACACCTGCAATAGCTGGAGAGACCACAGAAGTACCTCACGAAGAAGATCATAGGCATTAAACACATGTCCTACATGGACAGTCTCAAAAGGCTCCAGCTATTCTTGGTCTCATATCGCCTAGTTAGGGCAATCTCTGCTTGACTTACAAAGCCATGTCTGACCCAGCTCTGTTAGAAATGCTACATCTAAAGAAATCCCAATCCCTCCACACCACATGCTCTAGATACCTCAACCTTATTACCACAATCAACAGAACATGTTAAAGGGACAGGGTCCTTACCCAGAGACTGCCCATGCTCTGGAATAGATGTCCCATACATGTCAAGCAGAGTACCTTGCCGACCCTCTTCAAGAGAAATCTTGATGAGTGGATGGGTATAGAAAGTTCACTGTGGGGATCACTCCAGTTGCTCTACTTGATAGAGGCACTAGGAACTACCATCAGGCAGCATGATGCCAGAACACTATGGGTTAGGCTTGTAAAGGCTTCAGGGCCATAAGCCTAGTACACACCTATGAACCTATGAACTACTACTGGACATTCCATAATTTAGAAGCACCATTTTGATATAAGGGAGTGAACCCTTAAGGAATAGGTTCATAGGTAGGTACTAGGCTATTGCCCTTAGGGCCTATATAAGCCAAGCCAAAAAGGTACCCTGGCTTTCGCCACCTAAGAAAGTTATTTTCCTGTGCCCCTGTCAAGCAGAGCCACAGAAGTGATCCCCAGGGTGAATTTCCTATTTCCCATCCAATCATCAAGATTTTTCTTAAAGAGTGCTAATGAGGGGCTTTGTTTGATATAGATAGATAGATAGTTTGTTCCAGAGTATGGGAAGTCTCTGGGACAGGAATCTATCCCTCCAGCATGTTCTGTTTATTATGGTGACAAGGTTTAGGTCCCTAGAGCGTGTAGCTCAGAGGGACTGGAATTTCTTTAAGTGGAGCATGTCCAACAGCTCTGGGTTTGACATAGCTTTGTATGTTAGGCAGAGATCACCTCTGAGTAGGCGATGGAGTAAAGCTGGAGTTTTTTGAGACGATCTGCATAGGGCATCTGTTTGAGGCCAGTAATCTTTGTGAGGTATTTCTGCAACCTTTCCAGTTGTTGTAGATGTCTTGTGAGGTGGTTACCTATGAAAAGATTGAGCAGCTGAAATATCGAACACCATATAGTCGAGACCATATGGTCGATATTTCAGATCGATCACTGTAAAGTATTAAAAAAACAAAAAAACAAACACAAAAATGTTATTGCAGGGGGACAAGCCCCCCTGCACCCCCCACACCCCTACTTAAATATATCAACTCCGAGATAGCGCTACACCGACAATACAGCATGGAATGGGAATTATTCCTATTCACTGCTGTAGCACGATCTCAGAGTTTGTATATTTAAGTAGGGGGGAAGTCATTCAGGACTTGTATGTATGGATTGTGGAGGGTCTATATGATGGGGAGTGCAGGGGGGCTTTCCCCCTGCAATAACATCTTTGTGTTTGTTGTTTTTTTAATACTTTACAATGATCGATTATCTGAAATATCGACCATATGGTGTTCGATATTTCAGCTGCTTGATCTTTTCATAGGTAACCTGTGAGTTACATACCAAAAGGGGCATTGTACTCTATAATGGGGTCTAATGAGTGACGAGTAGAGAGGGAACAATGACCTCTATTTTCCTGGATGAGAAACCCTTTGTGATGAGGTGTGCCATGTAGGAGAATTTCCTGACTACTGGGGCAATGTGATTATCAAAGGAGAGACTACTGTCTCCTTGTATCCCAAGGTCTCTTATCACACTTTCAGTGTTAAGTAGACTACCACCTATGTGGTAGTTCATGAGTACAGAGTTTTTACCAAAAGGGATGACAATGCACTCTTTGGCATTTAGCTTGAGGCCATGGCTTTGACACCAGGCATCTGTCTCAGTGAGGTCCTTTTGTAGGATGTCCCCATCATTAGGAGTTTTGATTATGGCTCCTAGTTTGCGGTCATCTGTGAACTTCATTATCCAAAGACCTTCTGTGTTAGCCTGTACTTCAGAAAAGTAGATACCAAACAGGAGAGGACCCAGGACTGAACCATGTGGTACTCCACTTGTCACTGGTCTGAAGTCAGATTTGGAGTCTGCTACTTTCACAGTGTGGGTTCTGTCAGTGAACCAGTTGGCAACCCATCTTGTGACATAGGGATTTATAAAAAAACAAAGGTAAGCAACTTGGTAATGTGGGATGTGCTCAACAACAATCCAAATGAAAAACAAATCCACAACTCCACACAAACGCAAATGCAGACTTCTTTTACTAAACGAAATATCAAAACACTGATGAAGGATTATTCAATCTGAACGATTTGTTTGATATTTTGCTTAGTAAAAAAAGTCTGCATTTGCTTTTGTGTGGAGTTATGGATTTGTTTTTCGTTTACATAGGGATTTATACCTAGTTTAGTGAGTTTATCTATAATTCCAGAGTGGGGGATGGTGTCAAAAGCCTTAGCAAGATTTAGATAGGCTCTGTGAACCATCTTACCCTTGTCTATGGCTTTGGTGACTGCTCCATAAAGTCTATCAGGTTTAGGAGACATGATCTGCATTTTACAAACCCAAACTGGGTGGGGTCCTGAGTTTGGAGATTACCATGGTCTTTGTTTATAAGTTCCATGATGATACCTTCCATGGCCTTACAGACCAGGCTCATTAGGCTAATGGGGTGGTAGTTCCCAGGGTCCATGGTGGCTCCCCCTTTGTAGAGTGGGATAACCATTGCTGTGCAACATTCAGTGGGCACAAAGCCTGAGGTAAGGCTATGATTGAACATGGTGCTTAGGTGGGGTGCCAGTTGATTCTGTAGTTCATGTAGAACGCAGGCTGGCATGTTGTCAGGTCCCATGAATGCTCTGTTCTTGGCTTTGGATAATGTGGTTTTTACCTGGCAGCTGTGATTACAGGAACTTTGCAATCTTCCAGTATAGAGATGGGCTATTTAGGGGGTGAGAGGGGGGTAAAGTTAGCAGTGAGCCTATCTGCTAGGATGTTGGCAATATCAGTTGGTTCTGTATATTTAATGCCATTGTGCTGCAACTCAGAGAAGATCTGAGTGTTGCCATTGAGATTCTTGACATAGCTATAGAATGCTTTGTGGATGTGTTTAGAATCAGTGGCAATTTTTGTTTTCATAACTAGATTTGGAGGATTTTATTAGGGATCTCAGCTTCTTACTGAGGCTGACCAGGGAGTTCCTCCAATCATGGGATTTTACTCTTTTTTTGCAACAGTTTCTTTCTTCTGTGGTAGAAGCTCTTTATGGCAGGGGACCACCAGATTGGCTTCCTTTTTGGGGGGATAGCATCTTGGTTCTGTTAGGTATAGCACGATCCATGCACTTGTGTAAGTTCATTTGTATAGGATTCAGCAATCGTACCTCTATTGTCCGTCTGCATGGGTGTCGTGAAGTTTGCCACTTCTGTCTTAAGAAGTGTGAAGTTGGCCTTGGAGAAATTCTTTATGGTGGTTTCCCTAATGGGGGGTGGGTGCAGAATGTGGAAGTCTAGGTTGATTAACTTGTGGTTGTATCTGACCAACAAGGAATTGACCTCTGGTCTGGAACACCGGTCGCCCATGTTGATAATGACCAGGTTGAGGATATTGCTGCCACTGGTGGAGGGTGTGGATAAGTTGATCCAAGGCATTGGAATTTATGAATTCCAAAAAACGTTGAGCAAAAGAGTTGGTACACGAGTAGTTTTCCCAGTTAATGGTGGGGTAGTTGAAATCACCCATTATTAGGGTGTTAGGTTATACTCTAATATTTTCTAGTGTATCAAGAAATGAGGAGTGGGAATCCTGGGGCATGGTGGGGGATCTGTAGTATGTTACAATTTGGATTGAGGTCTTGTCCAGAGTTAGTTGCACTTGGATAATCTCTGATGCATTATGCTGAGCAACTTGACTGGAGGTTTGTATATCCTTAATGAATATAGACATGCCTCCACCTTTAGTGTTTTGGTCCAGGTTAGGTGGCCGAAAGGTGTGGTATGAATTATAGCCTGGTAATGTAGAGGTGCTCTCTGGAGCCTTGAACCAGGTCTCTGTCACTGCTTAGATGTCGATGTTCTCCATTTTAAGGAGTGCCTCGAATTAATGCATTTTGAGGTTTAGACTTCTAGCATTGAGTAGCATTACCCTCAGATTTTGCTTGCTTGTACCTGTTGTGGTGGTGAATTTGCCATTTGAACCTTGCCTAAAAAAGGCACTATAGGGGTGTAAAAAAACCTTACTCAGTATCTAGAATCCCAAGGGCAACAGGTGCAGGCCATCTCTGGCAAAGCATTGTGGTCTGTCGATCATGTCATCCCAGGCAGACAGATACTGAATCCCCTTAGAATGACACCAGAAGCTTAGCCAATTTTTGAAGTGGATCATTTTGTCCTTGTACTGTGGTATAAGTCTGGGTGATGGCAGGATGCTACTCAGGGCAATGGTCATACCTGCCTGGGCTACAAGATCGGAGAGCTCCTCCATGTCTCTTTTCATGTAGTCCGGGGGGAACATCTCAGGTAATTCATACCAACATGGACAATGACAGAGTTATATATCTACTTGTTGTGGAGTGACCTGAGTGTGTGCATTATATGGCGGATCCTGGCAACCGACAGGCAGCTGACAGTAACTTTCTTCTTGTTTAGCCTGGTGAGTGGGACATCAGTGTGCCTGACTATAGCGTCAACTATGACTAGAATGTTGGGTACGTTGTTATGCCTTATGGGCTGTGGTTGAGTAGCACACTGAATTTGTGGGCTATGTGTCATTTGGGTTGTATTGGGGGGTGGAGGTTGCTTGCATTTGTGCTTTGGAGGTCTCTGTTGCTTGAGCAGATTTTTATTCACAGCCTCCACGAATGTAGGTGTGTGTTTTGTGTTGCTATGTGTATGTTTTGGTTGTGTAGGTTTTGAGGGACTATGTGATGTGTGGTGTGGTGCAAGTGTTTACCTTCTCCTCTTGACTGTCTAGTCCAGTCTTGGGTGAAGGGAGATTTGCTCCCAGTCTGGCTACATTTATACATCTGTGAGCATTAGTTTTGTGATGACTGAACATGGAGTCATTGCCTGTCTGAAATGAAAGCAGAATCAGTTGATCTTAACAATTCATCCAGAAGAGATGCAGTTTGGCTGACTAATATGTAGCAGTGGAAGTAGGGAGATTGTAAATATGGATGTGAAGTAGATAGTTAGAAGTCTGAATGACAAAAGCAGAAATTATGGGACAAAGCAGTATTTTATTAGGGTAAGTGAGGAACTGGAAACCACGATTGACAGAAAAGCCAATATTGTCAGACATGTAGAGCAAACTGAGTAAATCTTTATTATTAAGTTGCCTTTGTGCAGGTGGGAATGGATAGTGGGGGCAAATAATGTTATTAAGATGAGGAAAAGAGTACAAGAGTCTATCTCTACTAAGAAAGACAGCTCACCGGACAGGAGAATATTATCACTTATGCAACTTTAGCACGTTTCCATCTGGGATGACATTTAGGAGTGTGTACTATGTAGCTATCAATGAACATGAGCAAGGCGTGCGAGGCTAGTAATCGGGGGTTATCCTTGGGGGTGGGGGTAGGATGGAACTTGTCTCCAGTGAGTTTATCAAATGAATTTAAAAAAAGTGTGGCAAGACAGGTATAACTTTTGTACATCATTTTGTCTCTAGGTCTGTAAATATAGCAAGATGTTAGTACTTTGTTTTTTTGGTTATTATTTGGTTTGGAAAATGCAAGAAGAATGTGAGGTTACTGAGGAATCTATTCCAGTTTGTTTTAACCAGAAGTATTATGGCATATAAGCTCAAATACTTTGTGATAATTTATTTGTTCTGTTACATCATTCTCAGCTTTGTCTTTTTGTGAGGTGGTTTATAAATTGCCTTTTCACTGTTGTGAAATACTTTGCTAGATCCTGACATTTTTTTTTGACAAGAAATAATGGCATGTTGATAGAGTATAATGCGATAGTTCACATGTTGAAAGTTATCATTTTTTTCAGAGGCAGGCAATCTTCATTTAAATCCCGAACAAGCCTGAAGTATTTTAATGACTGCCCTCACATGCAGCTTTTCTTTTAGTTTATCTCTTCTTGTATAATTTGTGCGCATTTAGTTTGGGGGAAGCATTTAGCATTCTGCATTCAGTTCTAGCCATAATATTGCTCCTGGGAAGATAAAACTGTAATTCTTAATACAAGCATTGCATGGAATAAGTTATCAGCTAGCCATTCTAATGTCTGGATATGGAAAATCACTATAACCTAAAAGGCAGCATATTAAATTGGCATGTCAGCTGTAAACTTCCACAGAAATGCATTGTATTACACTGCAGTATTATGACTATAGCCCCACAGATTTTCTACACAATTTAACCTTCCATTACAATTCCAGTTAGTTTGTATATTTATTATTGTCGCCTCACAGTTAGACATTGCCCGTTCGATTCTCAGTTAGAGCATCTTCTGTGTGGCCACATGCGTGAATGGGCGTTCCTTCGTTGAAAGTTGTGCGTTAGACCCGGCAAACCAGCATGTAAAAATCTACTGCCAATCATTAGCGGACAGGAGTTACGCTGTGGTGACCCCTAACCAGGAAAAGCCGAAAGACACAAACAAACATGTTGTCAGCTACCCCTGTTTATCATATCTGCCAAATGCTTATCCAATAATTCCCATCACAAAATCATTTTGTGCTATTTATTCTGTTCAGTGCCTATTTTAACTGTTTGTATTCATGTTTATGCAAAGCCAGGGGAAAAACTGCAATTTACAGGTCTCACTGCTGTATCAGAAAGGGGCTTTCTAACATAAGTTCCAGAAGTTGCTGGCACCAACGGTTTGGACAGAAGACCATAAAAAAGGCAACATTTTATAATCCAGTCATTACTAACACAGTCATTGCAGAAACATAGCCATACTGTGGAACTTGCATCAAAGTTCCTGTACAATTAAGAATAATTCTCATATGTGATTACATCTAAGTATTAACAAATTCTCCAGACACAGTAGTAGAAGTGAAATAACTGATCTGATACTTCACTTTGTCTATTCAGCCATCATCATGCCATAAAAGCAAAAGTTACTTCAGAATATATACCAAAGATTGAGAAGCTAGTCAAGTACACATTTTTGGGGGACTCAGTCAGGACAGCAAGTTAAGGGCAGACTTGAACCTCTGCTTTCAAACTGCCACCAGATATCTAGTCTGCTCTCAGAGACTGAATCAACAGTTGAGGTAAAGGTAATCTTGCCTTAAAGTGAATAATCCATCATGAAGGTCAAACAGCTCTGAAATGATCAACACTTTATTGAAGTATTTTAGTCAAGTTCTGATCATTTCAGAGCTTCTTTAACATCTCTGAAGGTTATTTTCTTTCTGTTTTTGCTATTCTATCTACTGGATTGTCGCAGGCTATTCATTCACTCTACAATATGCCTGCCTCTCTTTTGAAACATCAAATTGTTAAGCAAACTTTGCACTATTCAAAAAAAATCTGCTTCATTTCAGATTAGTCCACTTATGGAACATCAATGCATCATCTTCATCAGTGCAAAGTTGCTACCTCTCCAGAAGTATGCTGACCTAATTTAAACTCTGATCTAAATATCACTATCATGGTTAGTGCAGATCACTCAAAAGTGTTAAAACTGAAAGCAGATGAAATAGCTGATTAGCCAATAACTACTACATTCCCCATGTCTTACTATACTGGAACTTCAGTTTTTTTTTCACTTCTAGGATCAAAATTGTCAAATTCCTTCATTGTCAATATTAAATACCTTCCAGCCCTAACATACTTCTGAAATGCTTTAAAGTGTTTCTCAGAGAGGATCAGCATTTTATGTCCTATAATAGTGCAACATATTTTATTCTGGGCACAAGTTACCTTTCATGACCTTGTGTGATGGACCTATAGTCTGGGAGAGGAAAATGAACTACATTATATGTATTTTAATATTTTTTCTGTTTAATTTCTTAGATGGTATGCACTGAGTTGCTGATTTTAAGTAAGACTAATACCTTGCTAGTTTGAATGCAAGATGAAGTCTTTCCTAAACTTATTGCCTTTAGGAGAGCCAAAACTGTTAAAATATGAATGGAGGGTATATGAAGTTGTCTGACCTGATCAGCATCATAGGAAGAACACTGGATGAGAATATAGATTTTCTTCTAACTTTACCTTTACTAACTGCATTTTCAATAAGACATTTGTGAAAGGAGCTGGCAAGAATAAGGATATGGTTTTTTATGCTTGATTCATAGGAAAGTTTGAGAGATGCAAGAAAAGGACACAAAGGCATTTCTTCTGAATGTCATGGTGTTTTTCAGTCTTTAAATTCATTGACAACTTCTGTCATACTCTTTCTCCAGATGAGCACATTTGTTCTAACATATTTACAATAACAGAATAATATATCCCTCTTTGAGAGAAAGGCCATCCCTATTCAGGGCAGGGGTCCTTAATGGTGCTAGTCTAGTGATGTTGCTTCCTTAAGAATGGCAGAACCAAGAGAAGCAGGCATATTGTTGCCTGGGAGGAGATTTCCTTTCCAAGATCTCACTCCTCTACAGTGGAAAAGAGTCCTGTCCAGGAAGATCACGTGTGCAGTGACATTTTGTGTATTGCACTGTTCTCCCTATGTGTTTTCCGGTTTCACTGTCTGGTCTATGTATCTTTTAGCTGCTTGTTGATGAAGCAGTTTGACACAGTTGCAAAAGCTTCACCTTCCATTCTGTAGTAGGGGGTGCCCTAGTTTGGTTGAAATCCTACCTTACTTAACTATGAGGAAGGAGGGTTTCTCTCCAGTTGGCCAGACAACATTTAAATCCCTTTGCCACCAAAGCAATGAAAAGGTCTTGTAAGAGATTGTGATCCCCTACCGCACTGGGGTATAGGGCAAGATTGTGCTCCTCTGCCATGTTGGGGCATAGGGTTAGTTTATGCTCCTGTGCCACATTGGGGGATGGGGCGAGATTGCACTCCTGTGCCACGTCGGGGCATGGGGAAAGATTGCACTCCTGTGCCATGTTGGGGCATGGGGCAAGATTATACTCCTGTGCCACATTGGGGTACGGGGTGAGATTGTACTCCTGTGCTACATTGGGGCATGGGACAAGATTGTACTCCTGTGCCACGTTGGGGCATGGGGAGAGAAGGTACTCATCTGCCATGTTGAGGCATGGGGAGAGAATGTACTCATCTGCCACACTGGGGCACAGGGTGAGAATTTACTCATCTGCCATATTAGGGCATGGGGCAAATGAGCCTCTCAGCTAGTCATCTCTCCAGCCAAGTACCAGTCCCATTTGGTAGATAAGGTGTTAGGCTTAAAGTGGACCTTCTGAACTGAACAGTTTTCACCAAGGAAATCACCTTTTTTCAGCTAATATTCAGACTCCTGGTAGTTGGCTGTAGAGGATTTTCATTTAGAACCATTACTGCTATTTTCTTTGAGAGAGTGGTAGGCTGCACTATTTTTGTCATTTATTTGGTGGAAGCTGATGTCTAATATGTGGCTCTGTTCAGTGTTTACATACTCCTGATTGCTGTGTACCAAGTTGACATAGGTTTTTGTTAGCCTAATTCAGAGACCCAAAAATCATTTATATTAGTTTCAAGGAACTGCCTTCTTTTTTGTGCTTATAAGCATGTTATACCCTGAGCCCATCTGTATGCATTCATGTAGCTTGTTAGACACAATGTACATGCATCAAAGCACCAAAATGATGAACTGGAGTTTATGAAAACTATTGCAAACTACACTATGCCTATATAGGATGTTTTTATGTCCTTATTCCTAATAGCTGTGTATAAAGGAATATTGTGCAGCTATTAGAAAAATGTTTTAGATAGCATTTCCCTTCTTTGAGGGGTGGATATTACAATTATCGTTTAGAAGTAAAAGGAATTCAGAGACAGCTGTATTGTAAATCTTATATGTTTCCTGGTTTGAATGATCATGTTAACAGAATACATTTTTTAAAATCTTTACCAGCCAGAAATCTAACATCTTATATGTTTATTGGTTCTTTGACTCTGTAGCATATAAATGCATACTTGTTTTTATTGTGTTTAGTTCAGATTATTTGCATTATGGTGCTGACTGAAAGCACTTGACCGATGAAATGTAAGTGTAATACAGTTAAGTCTTGAGTGTTGATTTTGGTTTAGTTTCTGCTTTTAAGCCACTAGTGGTTTTGAGAATTTTACTGGTTCACTTCAGTTCTGACAAGTCTCTGTACCTCCTGCCATGTACCCCAAGATGACCCCCCAAAACCCTGATAAGAACTTTATATCCCTGCTAGAGAGTCAACAGGCCTTCCCATTGCCTTCCACAGAATGACCATTGTCACCCTGCAACAAAGTTAGCCAGAGAACCCCTCTGAACCCAACTGATGGTTCTGAGGCAGGGGTGTGTCACTTGGACCATTGCCAAACCACATCCTACTTACATGGCTAATGCTGCAGAAAACAAATCAACATAAATGGAGTGAAAACAGCAAAGAAAAAGTAATAAGAGAAAGCTGACAGAGAAGAGAACAAGGCAAAAATATTGGGTGAGCATAATAAAGAGGGAAATGCAGTCAAGGCAAGGGTGATATAAATGCTTGGAGAACTCATATAAACAAAGAGGCGATGATGTTGGGGTGAAAAGAACAGCTGTGGCCTGTGACTACCATGTAGGATAGTGGCACATATTCTGGATGATAATCAGTGTGTGCGCAGTGAAAATTGAAACAAGGGAGAAGTAAAACTCTACAAATGAAATGTACAGCCCAGTGGAAGAGAACAGTTCATGTGGAAATCACATTGTGGCAAATGCAAGAATGTTTGTCACAGTACCACATAGAAGACATCTTACAATAACAGGAAGTGGCAGTGGATATGCAAGCAATCTAGTAATAGTATACCTGGAAAATGTAGAACTCCAGGTGCAGGTAGTGCAGAAATGTATGACAGTTGTCACACCCATGCCCAGAATATTTGGCACAGTGAAGGACAATGGTATGGACTAAACATTTTTCAGAATGGCAGTCCAACAAGGGTAGCAGGCACCCATCTAATGGCATTGATGCACTTACAAGGCACTGAACAATGAATTGCTGAAATACTTCAGAGTGGAATAACAACCTAACTGCATTGGTGTACCCACTGTCGGTACATTTGTCATTATGATGGTAATGTCAGGAATAACTGTCAGGGAAGTAGTTCCATTACAAATGCAATTAAACATATATGTAGTGCTTGGAGCTCTGCGTTTATGTTCCCGTATTAGTTAAAATATAAACTTATTAAGAGCTTTCTAAGATAAGACCTGATCATAATGCTTGGGAGTGCTTAAAAGTCTAATCACCCCTAAGCACTTTTATAAACGGTTCTCATACTAGGGACACTGCTGGATGGCAAATAACATTGACAGAAGATAAAACTACTTATACAAGCTGTTGGAACTTCTTTCTGCCACACTTATTAAAAAATGTGTGGCAGAACAAAGTGTCTAGCATTTCTGCTTGCTGTATCTCTCACTTGCCCCTGATCTTTCCTCCTATGTTTTAAATTTTCTTGTAAAGTCTTGTAAATCTCCAAGGATTAGTCACTCAGTCAGTAATGCCTAACAATAGTTTTGTACTTACTAGTGAATTAGAACAATATTTAAACAATGCCCAGACTTTGACATTTTTGTCCTATTAATTTTGTCTGGGGTGTGTCCATAATCATTGAGCAAAAATATGACAGATATGCTGCTGTCTGTTTTACAGCACAAAGGGATTTACTGGCATTGTTTTTCATGAAACCGGTAATATGTGGAGTAATTAAAACTCCAAGCTCTCCAAAGAATTATTATCTGTCTTGGATCATAACCCTTATGTGTTCTCAACAAAGATGGCAACATTCACCTCTTGAGTTTCACTCTCAAGGTGAATTTCTTAGTCTTCATTTCTCACACACTAGGTAGGTCATGATCTGAGACCCAGTCGCAATCCTGTACCTGAATCATACCTGCACTGAACAAATATGCAATGATTAGAATATACAGATAAGTGTATAACTGGGTAATGTTGTATTAACCAGTGAAGCAGAGATGTGTTGGTCTGCTAGCAGCAGAGTATAGTTACCGCAATGTGTGGAGATTCTGACCTTCCTCCTATGGCAGGTAATGCTCTCTCTAATTTCCTGGGTTGCAAGATATGAAAAAAAAATGTTGAGGACCATGCCTGTTAAAAACAATCTATGGGTATACTGTCTTACTGTAATTTGACAAAGCATTTAGTCATCCTTAGTAGCCAGGCTGCTTCTTTCTAGCCTCTTTTTTCCAGTTAGACACAAAGGCAAACAGGAACCTCCAGTAACAGATGTAAGCACAGCTAAAATGCTCCAAATGCTGACAAATAAAATTCAGGTTTTAAATGCATTTTAAATCTCTAAAAGCAGTTTAAAATAGGTCAAAATAATATGTTTGAAAAGGTTTCAAAATGCCAGTTCAAAAGATTAAGTGCTTTTCATCTTTCATAAGTGAAAAACTTCATCAGATACTTTACAATTCAGTCAACTTCTTTTATACAAACGGCATTTAAAATTGGGTCTACTGTGGAAGATCAAAGTTTCAAATCTTTGAACTTCATATGGTCGAGACTATAAGATCGAAGTTTTAAAACTTTGGTTTTAATGGAGATCGCTGTACAGTGCGGAATGGGATATTTACCATTCTCTTCACTGTAGTGCTGTCTCAGAGTTGATATATCTAATTGGTATGGGGGATGCAGGGGGGCTTGCCCCCTGCATAAATGTAAAAGTAATTTTTGTTTTTATTTTTTTATTGAAATGTCTAACCTTCAAAACTTCGCTGTTATGGTTTTGACCATATGAAGTTCGAAGTTTTGAAAGCCAGAGCTTCCAAAGTAGATCCTTTAAAATTATATCATCTCTCATGTGATTGTTAAGCCTCCAGAATAAATGAGCTGCCATTTGAAGGGCCAGCACATTAAACTGTGTAAAATACATTTCTGGGTTTATTTTAAAACTTGTTGTTACTATAGGCCCATTACCTATCTTTCAAAGCTTCTAGTTTTAGCAAGCTCGATGTAGAGATGGTCTCATGTAATCCTGGCCAATTAGTAGAATTCAATTTTAGTTGCCAGTATATTTCAGCTTTCTCTAGTCTTAGTGTCCAAGCATCTCCCTTGCATTTACCACTATCTTTTCCAAATCCTGTTTTTTTCTGCAATATGTTTGTACAGAGTACTTGTTTCCTTCCCAATTCTTATGTCACATAGGTGCTAATATGTACTCTCCTTTAATTTTCTTTCTGTTTTACCGACATAGAAACACATAAAATGGACAGAGCTCACCACTTTATCAGAATGACAACTGTATTTAATGGTAACCTTATTGTTTATTATGATAAATCTATCCTCAAGTATATACTTGCAATATGAGCAATAACATGTATTTCTGTTCAAAAATGTTTTTCAGGTTAGCACCTTTCCTGTAAACATCACAAGGGTTTTCACCTGTATGCTTCCTGATGTCTTATCATTGTACAAAATAGCCCAATTCTTTTCCAAAAAAAAATGTTTTTTGTTTTACATAATTGCTGTCAGTATTAAATGTAATAAAGGAGCATTTGTATTGGTCTTCTGTTTGCATCACTGTATTGCTAGCAGTTGGTATTGGTATGTTTTTATCTTCACTAGCTTCGTTATGTTTCCCTAAAATTGGTACAAAACTTTTTTTCTCTTTTATTCATTATTTCCATCAAGCCATTAATTAAATTTAAAGGATAACCTCAATTAGAAAACATGTTCCTGAGCTGAATGCACTCATCCCAAAAAGCTCCCATTTCTGTTATCATCCTGACATGCATCTCTAACAAACTGCCCTTTGACTACAGCACATTTTTGTCTGATGGGATGGGTATTTGAATAATGCAAGAAGTTGTTACATTACTTTTCTGAATAATCTAGATGTGAATATCTGCTTTATGACATTTTTTCTAAACAAAATCTAAATAATCTGTTTATTCACCACTAATGGAGTGGGTAAATTTGAGAAATTGTGTTGTCTTATTTATATATTCAATAAATTTGACTATCTCTTCTTTAGAACCCCACCCCCATATAATGAAAATCTCATCCAAAAATTGGGTATAGAATAAATATTTTTAAAATGTATGTTGAACAAATATTTTCTTTCCCATTGCAGCATTACTGTGTTTGCAAACAGGCCATCACAAGATGACCCCATAGCCACCCCGTCTTTATGGAAATAAATCTCCTTTTCAAAGGAGATGAAATTATTCTGAAGCACCATTTCCAATATCTGTTCGTGCAAATGTATATGCTCTTGTCTCACACCCTTTTTAAAAAGGTATTCAGTAAACTACTCCACCCCCACCTTATGTGGTATAACTGAATACAAATCTTTTACATCTGTAGGGATAACAATGTAGGAATTTATGAATGGAATATTATTAATTTTGTGCAAATATTGCCATGAGTCTTTGCATATAGTCTTTTCCCCTTGGACAAACTGTTTGCTTGATGCCCAAAAAGTTTGCCAAGTGGTGGGTAATGGAGCCCCTAGCATCAACTAATGGATGTATAGGAGGCTGTCCTATAGTCATATGCAACTTTGGCACCCCAAAAAAGGATGGGGTCCTAGGGCATTGTTTGTTTAGGAAATCATACTCCTCTGTTGTGATTGACTGCTCTATAAATAACTCTTCAATATTACCATTGATTTGTCTATATGCGCTATTCATTTGGTTCACTGACACTATCATGTACAACAGTTTGCAAAATATTTCATTTTTCTGTTATAATTATTCACATTCATTAAAATGAACCCCGTAGTCAGGTTTTATTATTCTCACAGTTGTTTAATACATCCAGTTTGTTTTTTCTATATGTCATATAGGTTTGTATCAATTGCATCATTGCTTACGTTCTGATTGCTTTTTGCCAGTTCTCTTAAATCCAACTTACATAGCTTCACAAAGCATAGAATAGTGTTATGCTTGGGGAGGGTATATGTACTAGAAATACTCAGCGGATTCATATCAGTGTTTAGATTTTTAAACATACATCTAAAATTTAACTTTTTAGTGTATTGTTTCTAATCCATTAGCGTATTAGCTATGTCCAACTTTTTGCTAGGTACAAAAGTGAGCCCTTTCGCGAATAAGTCACAGTCATGTTGGTCAGTACTCATGATGGAAACGTTATATACATTAAAGTCATCTTTTGTGTTAGTCACTATCACATAGGGTGGTAGTATTCCTTCACCACAGTCCTTTACTGAATTCACTGCTGGTTGGGATATCTCCTGGTTCTGTTCTACCCTCTGAAGTTCCCTCTCCATACTTGATTTGACACCTCCCCGGTCATTGGTGTCATTTATTGAATAACCCCTTATTAGGTTCTGCCCCTGATATTTGCCTTGCAACTGTTAGGATATTCTAGAATGACAGCTGTGAGCAATCCAGCTCATTTTATGTTGGCAAAACCTACTGTTGGTTTTGTGAACGTATTAGGGACCATATATATTGTATAAATAAAGGTAATTCTGTCAATGCCTTAGCTAAACATGTTCAGATGCAAGGTAATGCACATATGTTTTCTTTTACTGTGTTAGATGTTCTGTATAAGAATGCTAGGTTGGGCAGCATTGAAAAGGAAACAGAAAGATGTGAAGCAAGATGCATAGCCAACCTACGCTCTCATATGGGTTTAGCTTTAAATGAGTTTGTACCTTTGAAACCTCTTAAAAGCCAGAAGAAAAAAGAAAAAGTAATGTTTATTTCCTTTTGCTGGGTTCACTTTATTAGTGAGTTCAACTTTAGCTATTTAATTGTCTTATTAATTTTAGCTTTTGATTGGCCTGTGTATTATGACAGTGTTATATAAATGTTTAGTAAAGATGTTGTTTCATTAAGGTCTGAAGATGCTATGATTCCATAGCAAAAGTGCTTACAAGTTTGTATATGCATTAAACTTGGACTTATTGTATTTTACCTGCTGCCTCTTGTTTGCTGCCTACTTTACCTTTGGACATTTTAAATTGTGACAGCTGTGTTTCCGTACTTGGATTTATTTTGCCTGCTGCCTATTTTACCTGTGGATATTTTGAGCTGTGAATGCTGTGTTTCCACACTGGTGCTTTTCTCTGCACTTAGTTTTGATTTCTGGCTACTTGTGTGGTTTGTCTGCTGGTGGAATTTTTGTGTATTATATGTTCTAAACATTACTACAAACATGGCTAATTGTTTTTACATCCTTCCACCTCCTAAAGAGAAATAAGATATTAAATAGAAATCTATCCAGATGTTCTGATTTACTGTTATGGTGACAAAAGGTGATATAGTTGTATCAAATATTTGCAATAAAACTAGATCTTCGAAGGGTGGTTACTACAACAGAAAGGTAGCCCTCCCCATTTTCCTGTGGATAAGTTTTGCAAGTTATTTTAAGAATTTCTGGGACATTTTCTGACTTTTTCATTACTTAAGGGTAATTATTTTGAATGCTGCCTTGCATTTAACAAATTTATTAATGGGATGTCATTTATTCCTGTTTTACTCTTAGTTTTTATTTTTCTTCCATGTTCCCCTTAACTCTGTTCTGATCCCTTCTCCCATGATACTTTGCTCCATTCAAATGCTATCCTAGCTGGCACCATTTTTTGTTCCATTTTCACTTTCACTCTGGTGTCTCCTATTAGTCTGTGTACTTGTCTGCTGATTCTTGTTTTCTGGGGTGTCATTTATCCCTATTTTACTCTTAATTTTTATTCTTCTTCCCTGTCCCCCTTAACTCTGTCCTGATGCCTTCTCCCATGATGCTTTACTCGACTCAAATGCTCTTCTAGATGGCACAATTTTTTCTTCCAGATTCTGTAGTCTAATTTTCTTCTCCATAACTTGAACCCCCCCCCAATTCCACTATTGCTTTATTTGAATCTGTCTATTGACATTGCAAACCTGTCGCTTTTCCCTGCAAAGATACTTACAGTTTCACTGATTGTTGTATTTTTTTCAGCTTCCAGTCTGTCAAGACCGGGGCCAACCCACTCTTTTTGCCTTTGCTATGCTTGGGCTCATTCCATTCCCCTACCCTACCTCCATTCCCACCCACCCCTGCATGCACTACACTTGTACTGTATCCTCAATAACCACCCCCCCTTTCTCCACCTATCTTCCTCCCAGCCCTCCAATCAAATGTCACATCCTCTGTACTTGAATCAACCTATCATATTAAAGCTCTTTGCATAGTCCCTCCCCCCACCTATTCACATGCAGGTGATATTTCAACAACCTACTTTATTTCAAATAGACTGCCAACATGTTTCTCCCAAATCTTAAATATTCTAACAGCTTCCTAGTTTTTCTCTTCCTCTCACCCATTCTAATCTTTACCTTCCTCACTATCTCATAGCAATGCACCCTCACACACAGACACCCTGCACTTACTATAACCTACCCCCAAACCAAACTCTCTGCCATCTACTCTTGCCCTATAACCCCATTACTTGTTCTTCATTCTAACACTACCTTGTACAGAATCAAGATATTACAACTACCAACACTCCCTTTTAAAATAACCCAAAAACCTACCTCCAATACAACCACTTTAATTCTCTTAAAATACTCATTTTAAATTTACTACTATCAGGTGATATACATCCCACCCCAGGACCTAACCACAGCTGCTCTCATCCCGCACACCCCCTAATCTCCACTCCCAGCACTTCCTCACAGACCCTCCCAACCTCTTCCATCAAAAACCTATCTATTCTATCTTTGAACATTCAGAGTATCATGAATAACATCTCCCCATTCCATGCCTGGATCTCCTTATACACAACTGACATTCTCTCCCACTCTGCAACCTGGCTTAAGCCTCACATATCTGACTCAGAATTTCTTCCCCCAGGCTGTAACATCTTCCAGCAAGATAGACTTAAGAAAAAAGGTAGCAGAGTTGAAATTCTATACTCTTATCAGCTCTCCCTCCACCCTCCACCAATCACTCTTCCAAACCTCCAACCAGCTGAAGTTCTCATTTTCACCTGTAAACTGAACAATCACAAGAAACTAGCAATTGCCTCCATCTGTATCCCCTCAGGAAACAACATTCCTATCTTAGAGCTCTTTCTCTTCTGGATCTCTCAAATGGTCTCATAAGAAGCTGTTATCCTGGGTGATATTAACATCAGTTGGAATGCCCATGATATTGATTCCCCTAACACCTCCATTAATCACTTTGGCTTCTCTCAGCTAATCTCTGCCTCCACTCATCTAAATGAACACACCAGCATTGGATGCAGACTAGATTAAGTCCTTTCCTCCAACCCTAACTCCTACCACAACCCCTCCACCCTACCTGATACCTAAGTGACCAACATTGCAACTTCATACTTTGACGCTCATCCCTACTACACAAATCCCAGCAATATAAAGAATGCAGTAAGCTCTCAAACTTTAATACACACACTTTCAGCCACTCACTCTACAATTAACTTGTCCTTCCTCTATGACCTCCCACTGGAAGAAGCTGTCCTGGCATTTAACAACATTTTACTAGGCACACTTTTATTTTACTGGCCCATCAGGATAATAAGGATCAAAACCCAATATATCCTGTGGCTAATGCAATCCACTAATACACTTATGCATAAGAGAGAGTGCATGGAAAAAATGGAAAAAAATCTATTACTTCCATTGATCTTCAGTCCTACAGAGAGCTTTGTAACTTGTTAAAAAGAAGGTTATCCTTGACAAGAAAAACTATTTCCAAAAACCACCACATAATCCTCACTCCAACACCCAACAATTCTGGCAATCAGTAAATAAACTACATCCTTGTAGCCCCTCATCACCTAATCCATGCCCTTTCAGCTCTTCTGCTGATACTGCTAACTTTAATTCCTTCTTCATTGACTCTATTTGCAATCTAACAAGAAAAGACAACACCATTGTCTACCCCACCTCCATCTTAATTAACAGGTCAGTCAAAGAAAATGGTGCACCTGAAATCTGGAAGAAATCCTATGTCCATACCCTTACATAAAGGTGGCAACTCAAATGACCCTTCAAGTTTCAGACCCATTGCCATTCTAGCTCCCCTGTCAAAAATTCTCAAAAAGTACATCCACAAACAGTTCCTCAATCACCTCCTACTAGAAAATCTGCTTCCCCTACACAGCATGGCTTCCACCTAAACCACAGCACAGCTACTCTGATATCATTCCCTAACTCTATTGTAAGTTCTCATGACAACAGCAAGCTAATCTCATGTTTGTTTCTGGATCTCTCCAAAGCCTTTGACACTGTTTCCCACCGATTGCTTCTATCCAAACTAGCTACCCTTAATCTCAACAACTCTGTACTTTCTTGGTTCTCTAGCTCTCTCTCCAACAGATTACAGGCAGTTAAATGGCATTCTAACCTTTCTCCCGTCATATCAGTACAAACCGGGGCACCCCAACATACATCTCATATGTATTGTAATTATTATAATTTTAGTTACTGCTCTGTCGTGATTACTTTTGTTACTTGCACTTTTCGGAGCTTTTTTCCTCAGGCCTCTGCTGAAAAAGGCCTGCTGCCCAGTCAGACTAACCCAGTCAACAAATGTCAGATAGATAAATAAATGGCCATAATAGAAAAATGACTGGAATTAGTATTACAGACCAGCTATTTTACTTGATACCAAGACAGTTTGTCTTAGAGAATGGGCAGCCTGTACATCTTCACCCTGATTGGAGAACAAACATTCTCTAGCAGATGTTAATCTACAGGTAATGCCACTGAAAAACAAGTCCACCATTTCATAGCAGCATGTTAAACTGCTGTTAAGCTAGAATAGATAAAAAAGCAAGTGGATGACATTTTTTACACTCACTAAACAATGCTCTGCTGTTTAGTGAATGTAAAATTAAAAAAGGGAAGTGTATAAAAAAATAAAAGAAACAGATGTGTGTGCATCTGTATGTGTGAGGGAGAGAGAAAGGGCGAGAGACAGCATATAGTAATGACTTCAACTGCAATAGGCAGTCTGTCAGTGGGCATTTCACTTAAAATAAGAAGTAAGAAAACTTTGTTTGGCATTATTTATTAAATTCGATCCTCAGTTCTTTAGTAGCAAATTGATCATTGTATGGGGACAAAGCAACAGGAATGCTTTATGACCTAGGCTCTGTGTAATTGAGCAAAATATATTTGCGTTGGTATCATTTGCACTCTAACAAGTTATTATGTGTTTGTGCAGAGGGTGTAGCTGGTTCCATCCACCAGCTCTTCAAGGGAAGAGCCAAAAAAAAAAAGAAAAAAAGCCCACTGGCACACCAACTAGGTGGCCAGACAGATGCGTGCTCTATCCCACGTGCCTCACTATTCAGTGGAAGAGCAGAATAAAGTAATAAAAACATCAAAGATCAGGAACTTGGGACTCCTGAAATAACAGGAGCCAATCAGGTCCCATTTTTGCACAGGTTCATAGGTTGGTACTAGGCTATCAGCCCTAGGGCCTATACAAGCCTAGCCATAACAATTCCCTGGCTATTTCTTCCCACATTATTTACTTTCCTGGACCCCTGTCTAGCAGGGTGACTGACGTGATCCCTGGGGTGAATTTCCTTTCTCCCATCCAATCGTCAAGGTTCCTCTTGAAGAGGTCCAAAGAGGCACTCTGCTTGACATGTATGGGCAATCTATTCCAGAGTCTGGGGAGTCTCTGGGTCAGGAACCTATCCCTCCAGCATGTTTTGTTTATTGTGATGACAAGGTTTAGATCCCTGGAGCGTGTAGCTCTGATGGATTGGGATTTCTTTAAGTGTAGCATGTCCAACAGCTCTGGGTTTGACATGGCCTTGTATGTTAAGCAGAGATCGCCTCTGAGTAGACGATATGCGACAGAGTATAGCTGGAGTTTTTAAGGCGGTCAGAGTGGGGCATCTGCTTTAGGCCTGTGATTCTTTTAGTGAGGTATTTCTGAGGCCTTTCCAGTTGTTGCAGATGTCTTGAGAGGTACATACCAAATGGGGTGTTGTATTCTATAATGGGTCTAATGAGGGATGAGTACAGTGGGACAATGACCTCCTTTTTCTGGATGAAAAGCCCTTCGTGATGAGGTGTGCCACATAGAAGGATTTCCTGACTGTTGTGGCGATGTGGTTATCGAAGGTGAGACCACTGTCCACCTGTGTCCCTAAGTCTCTTATCACACTTTCTGTGTTTAGTGTACTGCCACCTATATGGTAATTCATGGATACATGTTTTTTCCCAAAGGGGTTAACAATACATTTCTTGGCATTGAGCTTGAGCCCATGGCTCTGGCACCAACATCTGTTTCTGTAAGGCCCTTTTGTAGAGTATCCACATCATTTGGGGATTCAATAATGGCTCCCAGTTTGCAGTCATCTGCAAACTTTGTTAGCCAAGTCCCTTAGTGTTGACCTGTACTTCAGAGAAGTAGATGCCAAACAAGAGCGGCCCCAGGACTGAACCCTCAGGTACTCCACTTGTCACTTGTCTGGAGCTGGATTTGGAGTCGGCTACTTTTACAGTGTGGGTTCTATCAGTAAGCCATTTAGCAACACATTGGGTGACATACGGATTAATGCCCAACTTAGTAAGTTTATCTATGATTCCAGAGTGGGGGATGGTGTCAAAGGCCTTGGCAAGGTCTAGATAGGCTGTGTGGACCACCTTACCCTTGTCCATGGCTCTGGAGACTGATTCAAAGAAGTCAATCAGGTTCAGGAGACAAGATCGGCCCTTCACAAACCCAAACTGGGTGGGGTCCAGTGTTTGAAGGTTGCCAATGTCTTTGTTTATAAGTTCCATGATAATACGCTCCATGGCCTTGCAGATAAGGCTTGTCAGACTGATGGGACGGTAGTTTCTGGGATCCAAGGTGGATCCCCCCTTGTGGATTAGGATAACTGTAGCTCGCCACTCAGTGGGCACAAAACCTGAGGTGAGGCTATGATTAAACATGACACTTAGGTGAGGTGCCAGTTCATATTGTAGTTCATGTAGTACACAGCCCGGGATGTCATCTGGTCCCATGGATGCTGTATTCTTCTTTAGAGAGTGCGTTTTGTACCTGTGTGGCCATTATTACTGGAATTTGGCAATCTTCCGGTATTGAGATGGGCCATTTAGGGGGTGAGAGGGGGGTGAAGTTGGCACTGAATCGATCTGCCAGGCTATTGGCAATATCCTTCGGATCAGTATATTTAATGCCATTCTGTTGTAGCTCAGAGCAGATCTGAGCATTGCCATTTAGATTCTTGACATAGTTATAGAATGCTTTGTGGTTGTCTTTGGAATCTTTGGCAATTTTATTTTCGTAACTAGCTTTGGAGGATTTTATGAGGCATCTCAGTTTCTTACTGAGGCTAGTAAGGGGTTTTTTTGCATCCTGGGATTTTCCTCTTTTCTTCAAAAGTTTCTTCCTTTGTTGTAAAGTTTGTTTATGGCGGGGACCACCAGATTGGCTTCCTTTTTTTGGATGAGAGCATTTTGGTTCTTTTGGGATGGCACGATTCATGCATGAGTGGATGTGCTCGTACAGTGCCTTAGTGTAGGATTCAGCAGTTGAACTTTCAGTTCCGTCTGCATGGGTGTCATGAAGTTTGTCACTTCTGATTTGAGTAGCATGAAGTTGGCTTTGGAGAAGTTTTTATGGTGGTTTCTTTACTGGGGGTGGGGTGGGATGTGGATGTTAAGGGTGATTAGCTTATGGTCAGACCTGACTAACGAGGGGTGACCATAGGTATGGAGCATTGATTTCCCATGTTGGTAATGACCAGGTCTAGGATATTGGAGCCCTGGTGGGACTATGGATTAGTTGATCAAGGGCGTTGGAATTTATGAATTCCAAGAACCGTTGCAAAGGTGTTGGGACATGAGTAGTTTTCCCAGTTAATGGCAGGGTAGTTAAAATCACCCAGTATTAGGGTGTTTGGTTCTATCTTAATATTTTCCAGTATGTTTAGGAAAGGTGTAGTGAGAATCTTGGGGTATGGTGGGGCATCTGTAGCAAGCTACAATTTGGATTGCAGTCTTACCTAGTGTTAGTTGCACTTGGAGAATTTCAGACACATTGTGTTGGCCAACTAGCCTGGTGGTGTGAATATCCTTGGTGAATATTAACACTCCTCCACCTTTAGTGTTTCAGTCCTGGTTTGGTGGCCATCATGTGTGGTAAGAGTTGTAGCCTGGTATTGCAGGGGTGCTCTCTGGAGCCTTGAACCAGGTCTCAGTTACTGCACAGATATCGATGTTCTCCATTTTTAGGAGTGCCTCGAGAGTGCATTTTGAGGTTTAGACTTCTAGCATTGAGTAGCATTACCTTCAGATTTTGCATGCTTGTACCTGTTACGGTGGTGGTTTTGTCCTTTGAAGTTTGCCTAAAGAAGGCACTATAGAGGTGGCAAGAGCCTTAGCCAGTAACCTGAATCCCAGGGGTGACAGGTGCAGACCATCTCTGGCAAAGCATCGTGGTCTGTCAATCATGTCATCCCAGGCAGACAGATACTGGATCCCCTTTGAATGACACCATAAGCTTAGCCAATTGTTGAAGTCAATCATTTTATCCTTATATTGTGGTATCATTCTGGGCGAAGGCAGGATGCTACTCAGGGCTAGGGTCATACCTGCCTGGGCCACATGATCCGAGAGCTCTTCCATGTCTCTTTTCATGTAGTCTAGGGAGGTACGTCTCAAGTCATTCACTCCAACATGGACAATGACAGAGTCATATTTGTACTTGTTGTGGAGTGACTTGAGTGCATGCGTTATGTGGCGGATCCTGGCACCCGACAGGCAGCTGACTGTAATTTTCTCCTTATTCAACCTGGTGAGAGGGACATCAGTGTGCCGGACTATAGAGTCACCTATGACTAAAGTGTTAGGTCAATGTCACCATTCCTCCTTCTCACATTATAGTAAAAAAATAAATAAATAAAAAAGCAAACAAATTATTTTTTTAACTGTAGAAAAATGATTGCTACAGTTTATACTCAGCAAGGAGTACTACACCAGTCAAGTTTTACCTAACAAAAAAAAAAACAATTTTTTGTTTTAATATTTTGAAACCATGGCAAGCAGTTACTACTCTTTAGACCACACACAGAGTGCCGCAGCACTCATGCAACTCTGCACTTTCTTGGTTCTCTAGCTCTCTCTCCAACAGATTCCAGGCAGTTAAATGGCAATCTAACCTTTCTCCCGTCATATCAGTACAAACCGGGGCACCCCAAAGCTCCATCTTTGGACTCCTATTATTTAATATCTTTACTAATGACCTACACTCTTCCTGTCCACTCTCATCTGTCATACAATATGCTGACTATTCCACCATCATCTCCTCCTCTGACAATGTCACCCATCTTCACACCCTCACCCAAGAGCTCTGCACTCAGCTGAAAAATTGCGAACTTCCAACCAATTGCTACTTAACCCTAAGAAAACCAAACATCTATTCCTCCCTAAATCTCTCCAACATCATAAAGCTACCTTTACTGTCTGCTTCCTTAACAACACCATCATCTCTATTGAACCTCACACCAAATTGCTAGGAGTTATTATTGCTGACCAACTAAAGTTCAATCTTCATATTCAGCAATGCATTAAAAAGGCACATCAAAAGTTAGACCTGCTATATAGGCATAAAAAATTCCTTACAGATGTCTCTAGGCTCTCTTGCACAAGCATTCCTACTCCACACCCTTCTTTGCACTGCCCGTGTTCTTGCTAATATCCAATCCAATCCAATCTTCTGTTGAAACTGGAACTCACCTATAATAAATTTGCAAGATTTGCCTCTAAGCGACCCTACTCTCTCACCACTCCCTAGCCTTGGAAAAAACTGCACTGGCTGGAATTTCATCATCAAATCCTACTACCCGAGCTCTCATAGCTATTCTATCTTACATGAACCCTCCTCCTGCCCCTCTCTGTCTGTCCTTATCCAGCCCTATACTCCCAACTATGCCCTCCGTAACTCCCAACAGCATCTTCTGTAAGTCTATGCACCCAGCAAAAACATTGGTAAACTCCTCTACAGCTACTCAGTGGCAAATGCTTGGAATAAATTACCACTAAGTGTTACACAGATCTCTAACACCAACTCTTTCAAAACAACATCCTCCTCTCTCTGCCTGTGCTTCTAATAAAGTCTACTAATAGTCTATAGTTCCTACACCTTCCACAGCTGCATTCATGGAAATTGGCTCTTGCCCTGGGCTTATATCCTGTTCATATATTTCTTGCCTTCTGTTTTACAAACTTATCTATATTTTCTGCATTTTGCTTATTATTGTATGAAACTTCATACTATATTATGTTTTCAAGTTTAATGACCATTTTCTAGCATGTTGTTTCAACATACATCTCATATGTATTGTAATTATTATAATTTTAGTTACTGCTCTGTCATGATTACTTTTGTTACTTGCACTTTTCAGAGCTTTTTTCCTCAGGCCTCTGCTGAAAAAGGCCTGCTGCCCAGTCAGACTAACCCAGTCAACAAATGTCAGATAGATAAATAAATGGCCATAATAGAAAAATGACTGGAATTAGTATTACAGACCAGCTATTTTACTTGATACCAAGACAGTTTGTCTTAGAGAATGGGCAGCCTGTACATCTTCACCCTGATTGGAGAACAAACATTCTCTAGCAGATGTTAATCTACAGGTAATGCCACTGAAAAACAAGTCCACCATTTCATAACAGCATGTTAAACTGCTGTTAAGCTAGAATAGATAAAAAAGCAAGTGGATGACATTTTTTACACTCACTAAACAATGCTCTGCTGTTTAGTGAATGTAAAATTAAAAGGGAAGTGTATAAAAAAATAAAAGAAACAAATGTGTGTGCATCTGTATGTGTGAGGGAGAGAGAGAGGGCGAGAGACAGCATATAGTAATGACTTCAACTGCAATAGGCAGTCTGTCAGTAGGCATTTCACTTAAAATAAGAAGTAAGAAAACTTTGTTTGGCATTATTTATTAAATTCGATCCTCAGTTGTTTAGTAGCAAATTGATCATTGTATGGGGACAAAGCAACAGGAATGCTTTATGACCTAGGCTCTGTGTAATTGAGCAAAATATATTTGTGTTGGTATCATCTGCACTCAAACAAGTTAGTATGTGTTTGTGCAGAGGGTGTAGCTGGTTCCCTCCACCAGCTCTTCAAGGGAAGAGCCAATAAAAAGCCCACTGGCACACCAACTAGGTGGCCAGACAGATGCGTGCTCTATCCCACGTGCCTCACTATTCAGTGGAAGAGCAGAATAAAGTAATAAAAACATCAAAGATCAGGAACTTGGGACTCCTGAAATAACAGGAGCCAATCAGGTCCCATTTCTGCACTGTCACCATTCCTCCTTCTCACATTATAGTAAAAAAATAAATAAATAAAAAAGCAAACAAATTATTTTTTTAACTGTCGAAAAATGATTGCTACAGTTTATACTCAGCAAGGAGTACTACACCAGTCAAGTTTTACCTAACAAAAAAAAAAGTTTTTTGTTTTAATATTTTGAAACCATGGCAAGCTCATGTTTTGCAAAAAGCGAAAAAAATATCTGTTTTTACTTTGAAATTATAGCAAACTGCTTGCTACAAATGGAGTGGAGCAGTGCTCAGGTTTGACTGCAAATACAATATGCATTAAACAGTAATTGGGATTAGTTGATCTCACCCCCCAAAACATGCTATGTTACTGTGAGTTGCAATGCCTTGCATTCTATTTTTTTTTTTTTTTTGTTAATGCATTTGCTCACACTCGAGGTGTATTCAGTCAACAAGGTGGCTGCAACTGCTGAGTTGGATTGTGTGTAGCACGCTTGCATGTGTGTTTGTGTATGCAGGCATTAAATATTTGTATAACTTCTATTTTTAATGCAAGATACTTCCTCCAGCAACAATTACATATGCTACAGAAAGTTTGAAATGCTAGGCAAAGGAACTATTTTACAACAAAAATATATGAAAAAAGTATATAGTAATAAAAACAAATACAAATCAATGTGTCTGACCATTTTCTATGCATAATAATGCCCTTTAGGGTGTGTTATTGGGGAAATAATGCCCTTCCTGGGGTGCAGAGGCCCTTTGCCTGCAGCCCTGAGCCTCATATCATCCCTGAGCAAGTATAATTTCATAGGTGTATAGGTGTATTTTAGCCTAATGGCTACTGGAGCGTTTATAGCCTAGCAATCGTATGTAAGTACTGGGTAAGCCACCCTTGTGGACCATTTTGAGCCTATTCAATTTCCCTTGGTGAGAATTAAACCCTGCACATTTCCTGTAAGCTACTGTGGATATAAAAAGTGTACACACCCCTGTTAAAATGCCAGGTTTTTGTAATATAAAAAAATGAGACCACAATAAATTATTTCCAAACTTTTCCCTCCTTTAATGTGACCTATAATCTGTACAATTCAATTGAAAAACAATCAAATCTGTTAAGGGAAAAATATAAAAAATAAAAAAATGTACAATAAGCTGGTTGCATAAGTGTGCACACCCTTAAACTAATACTTTGTTGGAGCACCTTTTGATTTAATTACAACATTCAGTCTTATTGGGTAGGAGTCTATCAGCATGGCACATCTTGACTTGGCAATATTTGCCCACTCTTCCTTGCAAAAGTGTTCCAAATTTGTCCGATTGCAAGGGCATCTCTTGTGCACAGCCCTCTTCAGGTCATCCCACAGATTTTCTATTATATTTAGGTCTGGGTTCTGGCTGGGCCATTCCAAAACTTTAATATTCTTCTGGTGAAGCCATTCTTTTGTTGATTTGGAAGTATGCTTGGGGTCATTCTGTGTTGAAAGGTGAAATTCCTCTTCATCTTCAGTTTTCTAGCAGAAACCTGAAGATTTGGGGTCAAAAGTGACTGGTATTTGGAACTGTTCATAATGCCCTCCACCTTGACTAAACCCCCAGTTCCATCTGAAGAAAAGCAACCCCAAAGCTGATACTGTCACCACCATGCTTCACTGTGGAGATGGTATTATTTTAGTGATGCAAAGTGTTGTTTTTGCCCCAAAAGTACCTGTTGGAATTGTGGCCAAAAGTTCAACCTTGGTCTCATCAGACTATAACACATTTTCCCACATACTTTTGGGAGACTTGATGTATTGTTTTGCAAATTTTAGCTGAATCTGGATGTTTTTTCTGTGTGATAAAAGGTTTCCGTCTTGCAGCCCTACACCATAGTCCAGACATATGGAGAATATGGGAGATTGTTGTCACATGTAGTACACAACCAGTATTTGCCAGAAATTCCTGCAGCTCCTTCAGTGTTGTTGTAGGTCTCTTGGCAGCCTCCCTGACCATTTATTTTCTTGTCTTTTTATCACTTTTGGTGGGAAGTCCAGTTCTTTGCAGTGCGACTGTTTTCCCATATTTTCTCCACTTTTTGATGACTGTCTTCACTGTGTTCCATGGTATATTCAATGCTGTGGAAATTATTTTGTACCCTTCTCCTGACTGATACCTTTCAACCATCAGATCCCTTTGAAGCTTTGTAAGCTCTCTGTGAACCATGGCTTTTGCTGTAGCAGGTAACTGAGTAAATGTCAGGAAAATCCTACTAGGACAGCTGAACTTTATTTGAGGTTAATCAGAATCTCTTAAATTGATGGCAGGTGCGTACCCAAGAAGACTGAATGCTGTAATTAAATGAAAAGCTGCTTCAGCAAAGTATTAGTTTAAGGGTGTACACACTTATGCAACCAGCTTATTGCACGTTTTTTATTTTTTATGTTTTTCCCCTAAAAGATTTTTTTGTTTTTTAATTGAATTGTACAGGTTATAGGTCACATTAAATGTGGGAAAAGTTTTGAAATGATTTATTGTGGTCTCATTTTTTATATCACAAAACCTGACATTTTAACAGGGGTGTGTATATTTTTATGTCCACTGTAAAGACCTTTAGCCATATGGCAGCCCCCAGTAACATGTACCTGTTGGGAATCATTATTTGCTTATTTGGTATGATGGAAACTTTTGACTACTTGAAGCAAATTACTTTAATTTTACTACCCAGTAATATTTTATACTCTGTTTGCATGACTGAGGGTTTCACTGTTCTACACCAGAATCACTATTATCTTTTTTTATAGTAAGTTTCTTTCATCTATTATGTTATTAATTTTAATGCATTTGCCACCAATCTCCCTCCTAGGACCCACCACTGTCCTAGCTTAAAGCAATTAAACTGGTTTGAATTATACAACTAACATATTCACAGCGAACTTCAGCACAGATACTAATTCAACATCCAGAAAAATACCATGTACTACAAAACATAATTACTGCCCTACTGTCCAGTAAGGGACCTGTACTCTAGTAACAAATTCTTATTACTTAGTCAAATAATGTTGCAGGAGACTCTCTACTCACAATGTGAGCTAAATGCTGGAATAGTATCCCCATACAAATAACTATCCGGCAAATTCAATAGTTTTAAACCACTGCTTAAACATCTTAATCATTCCTTGTCTTGCATGTGCTCATCACAAGGTTAAGACTTTGTGTTCACCATACAAAACTTTCCTTAACCAGAATAGTCTCAACTTCTCACTGAAATAACAAAACAATGTTTAAACATAATTGCTGCCTGTACAATCCACTAAGTTGCATGTGGGCTTTCTCTTTAGTAACTTCTACATTTGTAAAATCTTAAAATGTGTAAATGTAACTGCTGTTTATGTATAAATGTAAATAGAAATATAACTACTTTGTGTTTAACTGGAACTTAGTATGATGCAGTATATGTAAGCAAATGGAGCTTTTCTCCCTGGGCCTCCACTGAAAATGGGTGTTACCCAGTCGGGGTTTCCTAGTAAACAAAGACAAATAAATAAATAAATAAATATATAAATAATAAATTAAACTTTATACAAATGTACTTGTTATTAGAGATGAGGAAATTCTATATTTTGAGAGACTTCCAGTTTAGGTACGTATACATTCACTGCTTTGTGAGAAAATCTATAATTCGGGCTTTGCAATGCCCAACTGCAGTTACTTAGATAAGCATTTATCTCCGCAAGGAATTTTAGCTCAAGGAACTGAAAAAAATGTGCTAAGGAATTCATAAATAAAATTGTGCAATTTGTTTGGCAAAGTTACATGAAGAGCAGTGGCACACAGGGCAGTCTATGTTGTCATACACAAAGCATCATTGCACAAGCAGGCACAATTATGACGTCAGCATAATATGTTAATGACCAAATAATGATGCAGAAATGAGCAACATTATGCTAATGAGTTCCATTGTAAACCTAAAGGAGAGTAAAGAATATGGCGGAATGATTCAGTAACATATAAAAATTGAGTAATTAGTTGTAGCCATCAGTAAGTTTGTACATCAGTTTCTTGGTTAAAGGGGGGTTGAGAGGATACACAACAGTGCAAGGTGTAGTAGTTGTAACAGCTGGGGAGTATATGTTGGAGGCCATTCTCACAACCAGTATCTATGATGGAGTATGCTTTCACCATCCACATCACAAAGGGATGTTACTATGTCTGAAATAACATCTCCTCTATGATAGGGACATAGTATGAGACACCATAAGAGTGCTGGCAGGCATAAGTCATCATCTCATGGAATCTTTTTAGATGCATGGAATACTGATCCCTGCAGACACTAAGGTATGTATAGCTCCATTTTTATAACATTCACTACAGGGGCATTTCAGTGACCATCAATTGACATGAAGGGTTCACTGTAAATCCTACTCTGGTTCTTGGATGTGATGCTGCAGCATATGTTCTTGCCAAGGACCACAGATGTGTGAAACTGTATGCCGGTACTCCACAAAATTGAATTTCCCTGGTGTTTTAGGGAACATAGACTGCACTCAGATGATATTGAGGCCTAATTTTGTCTACATGGACAACAGTCCATTAACCGTAAGGGTTTCCACTCCATGAACTGCAGTTTGGTGTGCACCACACAGGGTATCATGTATGATGTGTTTGAGCAACATGCAGGTATTTCATATGATTCTCACATCAGGCATGTGTGATCTGTACCAGTGATATGTACAAGGCGACTTGGTAGTGTGAATATACCCTGTTGCCATGGCTGCTGATACAAATATATAAAACCTACAGACCATGGCTGAGATGAGGCACAACATTGCAATGCTACAAACCTGAAACATCATTGTGTGTGTGTGTGTGTGTGTGTGTGTGTGTGTGTGTGTGTGTGTGTGTGTGTGTGTGTGTGTTCTGATGACAGGCTATCATTGCTGCCTGTTTTGTTCTACTTGCATGCTGCAGTATGCTGCAGAAATCAGCAGCAAAATATTTATTGTCTGTCTACAACCAGAGCAGGAGATTTTTGCCAGAGCAGGAGATTGTCATCAGAGTGACAGATATACAGACTGGAGCCTGTGATGCAGGAGAAGCCAGTTGAGTGCCTGTTAGAGCAACTGGATACAGGAGAAGACAATGATGGGCAAAAGCAGAGGACAGTATGGCAAAGATGTGGCACCTTGTTCACAGCTATGGGCCAGATTAGATGCAACAAACATTAAAATTGATGCATTCAGTACTACATCCAGGCTATACTCTACAGTGCATTGCCTGACCATGTATGCCAGACATCACCTACCCATAAAATGGTAATAAGGACAGAGCATAGTAATCATATGCACAGGTGGATGGGGGAACAATGACAGGAATTAACATTAGGTGAAGTGGTGGGGTGGGACATACTAGGTATGTGGATGGGAGAGTGTGAAATGTCAGAGGATTTAGGAGGAGCTAGGTATGCTGTGTACGGAGACTACGGTGCTTCCTCAGAGAGTTTGGTGTCTAGCAGTACCAGGTAAGTGCTAAGAAAGGGTGGCAAGGACCCAGCTCTAGTAGGAATGGCCACACTGTGTGTGACAGGTGTTGGACCACAGAAGGGAAGGATGTAGGCTGTGGAGGCCCTTCACCATGAATGCATCCATTCAGACAGCACTGGCAGTGTTGAGGGTGAAGCAGGATACTGTGACAATGTGTCTGTCCCCTGTGCCTCTCTACCACATGCCCCAAATTCCATAGGCACCCATAATGTGCTTCACCAGGATCCCCCACTGATGGGTGATCCTAGGATGATAGCAATGCATTAGTGTGATGTGCCTGGCCTGGAAAGAGTACCCACAGTGGAGGCAGATTAGCAATCACCAGAGGAATAGCATTAGCCCAGTGTGTAGATGCAATGGAGACACCCAGATGCCTGACCTGCATGCCAGTGAGTCGGGCCATGTATTGAAAGCATGTATCTCAACACATAGGCTGTATAATTCAACTAACAACACTGACATGGTGATAGTGGTATATGTCGTTCATGTTCATTGTGGCACCCTTCTTAGGCAATGAGTGGAAGACATGGTGATGACAACAAAAGTTCCACATCTCCTGACTCCTGTCTCCACACTCTGTGAATGCATCAATGTCCACTAGAAGTGCAAGAGCAATGGAAGAATGTACACCTTCATTAAATATGCTCAGCATAACTTGTCCTCCCATGGGTTCTGATAAGGTGGGTGAAGTATTCACACTCAACAGAGCTCTGTCACTGGGCATAGGTGGTAGTGTGTCCTCTACATTCAACAATGATTGAAGCAGAGCTATGCTAACATAAAGCCACTATCACCCTCTGTGTCTTATGCATCAACAGCACTAGGAATTTCATGTTCCTTGGCAGAGGACCTCATGACCACAGTACCTGTGAAAGAAGAACTTGAAACACTGGAGTGTGACATAACTCATATATGGTAATCTCACCACCCAGTTATGTACCCACATTGCATATTATTGCTATGCAAAGAATGCATGCTAGTATATCTTACATGGTATGCCATCGTGCCTCCATTCTATATGTGTTGTAATGGCAAGAGAGTGTTCTTCCCCATACCTAAGCTTATGCATGCCCCTAAACTGTTATTGAAAAGGTGATACCAACCTGGTGCATCACCACAAGAGAGGCAGAAAGGTGCTGTCAGCTCATATCCTACATCCAGGCTCAGACTAGTATCAAAGTCCATTCTGTCTCCCAAAACAGGGTCAATAAGATCTCTTATGTGCTGCTCCAGCTAGTCTGTGATGGCAGAGTACCACCCATATCCATTGTTTCAGTTGCAAAGGTGTGTGTTTTGGCAGGCATGCAATATAATGTTGATGGAACTTCACTGCACTTGATGACCTGTCCTATTGCAAACACTGACAGCATTTGTGTCCACCATCAGCTCATGCCATACATGGTCCTGGAAGGCCCAGTGACTTTTATATGTTTCTAGTGTCCACTATTTGCGTTCATGGACGACCCACAGTATCACTTCAGTCTCTGACTGGGGGAAATTCTCTAGGTGTCTTTTTTCCTTTAGCACCATGTCACAGCCTGCAAATGTGGACATAAAGCTGTGCTCACTGAGTGGACATGTATATGCAGCACCAGCTGTGGCGTGTATGCAGCACCAGCTGTGGCGTGCATGCATTCATTTGTTGGGTCTGCCAGCATTAAATGTAACCTCTACCAAATCCCAGTAGGGCAGCTTGGAGAGTGATCATGTTGTGTCATGCTCATCAGCCTATGCATGTCTGTACCAATAAAGCATGATCATCATGTGCTCCACATATTTGTATTAGCTTGATATCTGTGTATCTGTGTTCTAGTTCCACCTCTCATTGACCAAGTAGGTTCCATACTTGATATACACAGACAGTATGCATGCCAACATAGTTGAGTCTGTCACTGCCCCTTAGTACTAGTCACAGTGCACCACAGTGTCTCACAGTCACTAACTAGGTGAGACATTAACATCTGCACCACAGCTCCAGATTAAGGCATCCCATCTTCAGGTGGCTATGGAGTCCCAACAAAAAAATCACTTTTATACAGTCATTCCTCCGACATATATGCATATTGCCTGTGTCCCTTGACTCCATCACATTACACCTTTCTGTAATTTGTAAGGCAGTGTGGCAGTGTGCTGAGGTCCATCAGATGTATAAGTGCAGCTAGGGTGAGGAGAAAAGGGTAACTGCCCTCAGTGCAAGGTGTTGGGGGGAGTGATTGTGGGAAGTGCATTACAGATATTAATTTCTGTATTGGTATTTCTGAATGACAGTATGAAAAAAAAAACTACAGATTTTGGTGTTAGAAATGAAGAACTTGCTTCAGCTCTTTCTGTGAGGTACAAAATTTAGCAAGCTGGTTACAAGTTTTTTACCTTAGAATTTTTTTTTTATTTGTTCCTTCATGGAGTTAAATAGGTGCAGACTTAGGGGACCTTGTTCTTCTAGAAGAGAGGTGAATGAGGAGTGTCTGATCTGGGGAACAGAACTTTTTTTTGTTTTTTGCTCTTTGCTCCTCATCCAAGAGTTGAGGGGTTCTAGATCATAGAGCCGCAATGGATGTAAAAGGAGCCAAAGGTCCCCCTGGGAAAAAAATAGCCCTACTTCTTCACCCCCTTCCCAGTCTATCATTACCAGGGTTGTTCTGCATGTGTTCTGATTTTTCTTTCTCTTTTCTCACTGTTTTATTTATCCATTTCCTTACCATTTGTTTAAAAAAACTAGAAGCTCAGTGCTCTTGGTTATGCTCCTAGTGGTACATAGGTTCATAGGTTCATAGGTTCATACTAGGCTATCTGCCCTAGGGCATTTACAAGCCTAGCCAGAGTGTGTGTGGCTTTCACCACCATGAGAATACTATACCCATTAGTTTGCTGTGCCTCTGTCCAGCAGTGATACAGAGATGATTCATCCACTCATCAAGATTTCTCTTGAACAGAGTCAGTGAGGGGCTCACATGGACTGGGATTCTAGTCTCTGGGTGATGAATCTGTCCCTCCAGCACTATTTATATCCGTGTTGAGGTTTAAGTCTCTATTTGGATTTTTGAGGTGGAGCATGTCCATTAATTCCGGTTGGACATGGCCTTGTATATCAGGCACAGATCACCTCTGAGCAGACAGTATGCGACTGAATAGAGATGGAGTGGTGAGGAACTTTGGGGTCTTTCCAACTGCTGCAGGTGTCGGTAAGGAATCATTGGTGGGGTACAATGACCTCTGATCTGGATGTGAATCCGTTTAATGGATTACCACCTATGTGGTAATTAGAGGTTAGTTATCCATTTCTATGAGACCTCTCTGGAGGATGTCTGTGTCTGATGTATGTTTGCCTGCACTTCAGAAAATAAATGCCGAACAAGAGGGGCCCAGGACTGGGACACCGCCAGACCGCTTAGAGTCTGACATGGCACCAGCTGTCTCCTAACTGTGTGTGTGTCTTCAGTGAGAGCCGCCGCCCATCTTGTGACATATGGGTTTTAATCATCTGCTGGTGAGCTTTCTATGATGCCCGAGTGGGGTATTGTGTGCTAGGTCAAGGTAGACTGTGTGAACTGCCTTACCTCATCAATGGCCTTAGTGACTGTTTTGAAAAGTCGACCAAGTTCAAGAGGCAGGATCTGCCTTGACAAAGCCAAATTGGGTAGGATCCAGTGTCTGTAGGTCCCCAATGTCTTTATTTATGAGTTCCATTATGATCCTCTCAATAGCTTTGCAGACAAGGCTCGTCGCTTATGGGGCTGTAATTTCCAGGGAGTGGGGACCAATTCTTTGTAGTAAGGCTAAGATTAAACAGCAGCCTTATGTGTGGGTTTAGTTCATTGAGTGGTGTGTATCACACAGCCGGGGAGACCGTCCGTCCCATTGATGCTGTGTTTTTAGAGCAGCTCTCACCTGGGCATCTGAGATGTTTGGGAGGCTAGACTCTGGTGGGATAGATATTTCTCCTTTTGGGGGGAGGGAGGGAGAAATGCACTGAACACCTGTCTGCCAGTATGTTGGCAATGTCTGTGGGTTCAGTGATTTTTTTATCATTTGACTAAATCTGAGCATATCTGGGAGTTTCCACCCAGGTTCTAACATAGCTAAAGAAGGGTCATTAGCGATTTTTCTCTCAAAGTTGGCCTTGGATGATTTTGTAGTTTTTGCTAGTATTGATCAGAGATGCCTTGCTCTGTCATGTAGTAGCTTTCTCCTCTTGTTGTAGAGTTTGTTTGGGGTCCACCAGTGTCTTTGGTGGAAAGGGTCTTGATTTTATTAGGGAGATCCATACATTCCTGGAGGTGCTCGTAGAAGGCATTTGTAAGGGTTTCAGCAGCGTGGGTTGTGGTTTCCACTGGCTCGGGGGCCTTGAAGGATACCACTCCAGTCTTAAGACTGTTGCTCATGTGAATATGTATTGTTGTGAGTATACTACATGCACATTTCTGGGCTTAAGTCTCATAACT